>NW_027507686.1:14557980-14679249 GCF_037356315.1 Lithobates pipiens
ATCTTCCCTTCACTCGTCTCCATGCACAGCTAGGGAACGGACCCGATCGCGACGGGAGGAGGGGGGGCCCCTCTCTTGCTGCTGATTAAAAGTGATCTTGTGGTGAATTCGCCGCAGAGACCCCTTTTATCTTGTAGCGGACCGCCAGCCGAACACGAGGATACCGGGGTTATCACAGCTAGCTGCTGCCATAACAACGATATCCTCCTTCAAAATAGGGATGTACATCGGCGTGCGGCGGCCAGGAAGTGGTTAAGGTTTATTTACGTTTTATAGGTTTTATACAGTTTTATTGCTTATTTATCTAACTACGGAAAAGTAAATTTGATGCGTTGCTGTATATTTCTTTGCTTTGTGTATAGTATATTGCTTTCTATAGCATTGTTTTCGTTTGAGCTTACAAAACATGCAATCAAGAAAAACATGGCTGACCCCATATGCCTATATAATTCCAAGCTGTGTGTAGAAATCTGTCATCATATATGCTTTAAAAAAAAAGAAAAATTCTGTACCTTTGTTTAATTAAAAAGTAGTCCTTTTATAGTTTTATAATTTTTTCTGTATTTGTTTCTCCTTGACAGAAAGTCCTGAATCTGCAGTCCGATGAACACATTTTTAAGTTCATACAAGCAAAACTGGGTTTTAAAACCAGGTAATCGCCTTGCCGGCCAATTCTATTGCCATGTGCTCAATGAAAAATGCATATTTGCCATACTGGCCCGCTCACGCCGTCACATTAAAGCGACAGCAGAGGCTTTTTTTGTTGATTTATACCTACAGTTAAATGTTTGTTTAGGGTGATAAGGGGTGGCACCAGATTAAATGATAATAAGGAGTGAAGCTGCCCCTTTAAAAGCAGATAAACCACCCAAATGTGAATTAATACTGAAATAAAAAAGGTGTGGCGCTACCCCAAAACTCAATATGAATATAAAAAATAAGTGATCATTTCATATGAATCCTTCAACAATTAAACAGAGTGGTGCAATAACATAACATAACATTATTTCACCACTCTGTTTAATTGTTGAAGGATTCATATGAAATGATCACTTATTTTTTATATTCATATTGAGTTTCGAGGTAACGCCACACCTTTTTTATTTCAGTATTTATACCTACAGCTAAGCCAATAATAAAGCTTACCTGTAGGTACAGTAAATCAGGGCCCTCTTTAAGGCAGGGCAAAAGGGGCAGCTGCCCTGGGCCCTGTCATTGTTGTGGGGCCCAAAGCAGCTGCCTCATACTTGCCAACTGTCCCGCTTTAAATTCCCTTGTCCCTTGAGGTTTTAGTCCTGTGCTGTGTCTCAATATCTCAGTGTGAAGTGCTGCCCAGCTCTGGCCTATTGTTGTGTACAGATGACTCACCTGCAGACCCCATGTTTACATGTAAATAACCGACATTCATATGTAAATAAGGGGAGCATTCATATGAATGCTGCCAACCTCAGATATTTACATATGTATATCATGCCCCTCTGCAGTGAAGAGATGATGTGCTGTAACCTCTAGCAACCAATCAGTGAGCAGTGTTACTGTGCAGTAATATCTCTAGCGCAACCAATCAACAAGAAGAAATTGTGTGCTGTAACCTCTAGCAACCAATCAGTGAGCAGTGTTACTGTGCAGTAATATCTCTAGCGCAACCAATCAACAAGAAGAAATTGTGTGCTGTAACCTCTAGCAACCAATCAGTGAGCAGTGTTACTGTGCAGTAATATCTCTAGCAACCAATCAACAAGAAGAAATTGTGTGCTGTAACCTCTAGCAACCAATCAGTGAGCAGTGTTACTGTGCAGTAATATCTCTAGCAACCAATCAACAAGAAGAAATTGTGTGCTGTAACTTCTAGCAACCAATCAGTGAGCTGTAATGTGTGCTGACCAAAACACCATCTGCCTGAAGTTTGCATGTTCTCCCTGTGCCTGTGTGGGTTTCCTCTGTGTACTCCGGTTTCCTCCCACACACCAAAGACATGCTGGCAGGTTAGTTAGATCTTGTCGGGAAAAAAATTGGCCAAATATGTGTATGTGTTTGTAAGCGCATCAGGATCCCATGGGGTTAAATGACCGTTCTATACCGCAGATGGACACCGGCGGCAAAAAGAGCCCTGAGGCGATTCAGTTTGCATAGCTAGCTCTATACAAGTCACTCATTCATTCATGCTATAACCTCTAGCAACCAGTCAGTAAGTGGTAATGATATGCTGTAACCTCTGGCAACCAATCGCAATTACTGCCTGATCTGATACAGTAAAGTCTAGCTGATATTTTTAAGTCTAGCTGATATTTATTGTATGTCTCAGAGCAGGTGGAGAGCAAAATTGCATGGGGGGGGGGGGGGGGGCAAGAAAATATTTGCCCCGGGTCCAATCAATATTAAAGATGGCCCTGCAGTAAATATCTCGTAAACGTGCACCGTCTAGGGCAGGGATATGCAATTAGCGGACTTCCAGCTGTTGCAAAACTACAAGTCCCATCATGCCTCTGCCTCTGGGTGTCATGCTTGTAGCAGTCAGTCTTGCTATGCCTCATGGGACTTGTAGTTCTGCAACTCTTATGTCTCTTCCCCCCCCCCTCCCCTTTTCTGGCGAACTCTGACGAGAGAGAGAGCTGTGCATGATGTCATAAGCCTAGGCTACTGACCAGATAAGACACAGGAAGTGGGCTGTATAAAGGATTTACTGGCAGAAAAAAAATGTTTTACTATCCAAAGTTAAAACAACAAGAAGGGCAGAAGATTTTATAGATGGAAAGAATGACCGAAGTTCTACTACTAAGCAGTGTTGTCATGCCTGCCCAATTCTCACCTGCTGGACTACAGAACACCTCCCTCTTATGTTATGGAAATGAGGAGGGGGGGTGTTCTTTAGAGACGTATCACATAAGTTTTTGTTTATTTTGTCCAGACATTTTAAGGCCTGAACACACAAGGCCGGCCATACAGATGTGTAGTCTTTCTGTAGTGCGGGGCACTCATGATAACAGAAGAAACCGTGAGACTTATGAATTGTTTCTCCGTTACAGAGATTTCGATGCCAATCTATATCTGTGTGAGGAGCCCTTCCAGATGCTGCCATCTGACACGTTTGAGAGACTCGCCGACTCGTTACTTCTCCACCCCTTTGTATTTGTTCTTTCCTTCCTAATCATTGCAGCGTCCGTCACCGCTTTCCACAAATTGAGGTGAGTTGCTGCGTATCGGTGATGTTATCGCTGCTTCTTTCTTTCAGCTTATTATTTCTAGAAAATGTTTTAACTACTTAACCACTTGCTTACCGGGCACTTAAACCCCCCCCCCCCCCCTCCTGCCCAGACCAATTTTCATTTTTCAGCGCTGTCACACTTTGAATGACAACTCCGTGGTCATACTACACTGTACCCAAATGACATTTTTATCATTTTGTTTGCACAAATAGAGCTTTCTTTTGGTGCTATTTTATCACCATTTGGGTTTTTATTTTTTGCTAAATAAACAAAAAAAGAATTTTTGAAAAAAAAAAAAAACAATGTTTCATAGTTTGTTATAAAATTTTGCAAATGGGTAATTTTTCTCCTTCATTGATATTCGCTGATGAGGCGGCACTGATGGGCACAGATAGGGTGACACTGATAGGCACACATAAGGCGACACTGATAGGCACTGATAAGACGGCACTGATGGGCCCTTAAGGGTGGCATTGATGGGCCCTGATGGGTGGCACTGATGGGCACTGGTAAGTGGTATTGATAGGCAGCACTGGTAATGAGGCACAGATTCATTTATAGGCGGCACTGTGGGCAATGATAGGCGGCACTGTGAGGAGACACTGTGGGCACTGATAAGTGGCACTGTGAGGTGACACTGTGGGCACTGATAAGTGGCACTGGCAGGTGACACTGGGCACTGATAGGTGGCACTGTGAGGTGACACACTGGGCACTGTGAGGTGACACTGTGGGCTCTGATAGGTGGCACTGTGAGGTGGGCACTGATGGGTGGTACTGTGGGCACTGTTAGGTGGCCCTGGTATTTACCTTCATGATCAGGACCGATGTCCCTCTCGCAGTCGCCAGGGATCGGCTTTTTTTGATGGCGTGAGGAGGAAAAATAGCCGATTACCGGTTTTGTTTACACCACATGATCAGCTGTCATTGGCTGACAGGTGATCACGTGGTAAGGGGTCGGGATCGACCCCTTACTCCGATCTGTGATCAGGTGAGTCTCATAGACTGCAGGGGGCGCGCAGGCCGCTCGAGCATGGAAGGCCGTCCAGGGACGCCCTCCCGGCAAATGAAGTCCGTGCTGTAGCTGTCTTGCAGCTATAGCGTGGATGGGAGCCTCTTTTTGACATTTGTTGTTTACAAGTTAAAATAATTTTTTTTTGGGCTATAAAAATTACTTAGAACCCCCAAACATTTTTATATATATATATATATATATATTTTTTTTTTTTTTTCAGACACCTTAGAGAATAAAATGGCGGTCGTTGAAATATTTTCTGTCTTACAACCGCAATTTGTTTTTGGAAGAAATGCAATTTTTTTGACGTAAAAAATAATTGTGACAGATAATGTTAAGGCAAGTAAATTGATACTCAACACATCACTCTTCAAAATTTTAGCCACTCGTGGATTGGTGACAAACTTTCACCCTTAAAAATCTCAATAGGCGACGTTTAAAAATATCTTCAGGTAACATGTTTAGAGTTACAGAGAAGATCTAGGGCTAGAATAACTGCTCTCACGATTGTGGCGATACCTCACATGTGTGGTTTGAACACCGTTTTCATATGCAGGGGCGACTTATGTATGCGTTCGCTTCTGCATGCCAGCTCGGGGAATGGGGCACTTTCAATTTTTTTCTTTATTTTTTTTATTTTTACACTGTCTATTTAAAAAAAAAAAATTGTATCACTTTGTTTCCAATTACAAGAAATGTAAACATTCCTTGTAATAGAAAAAAAGCATGACAGGACCTCTTAAATATGAGATCTGGGGGTCAAAAAGACCTCACATCTCATATTAACACTAAAATGCAATAAACAAAAATGAAATGAAATGTCATTTTCTTTTTTTTTGGGCATAGAAAAATGGATTTCCCCATTAATGACTATTGGGCAGAAGTGACATTTGACGTCGCTTCCGCCATTCAATGTTATGGAGCCGAGCGGGGACCATCATTCCCTCACCCGGCTCCATGTCTCGGAGGAGAAAGGATGCCATCGTCTCCGCTGCTACCGACGGCTCTGGTAAATGGTGAAGATGACCGGAACCCATCGGGAAGGGATGGGGGCCCTCACCCTCCCCCGATAAAAGTGAATCTGCCGCAGAGACCACTTTTGTCTGAAAGCCAGCCACCCGCTGTTGTTGAAAATACCGGGGTTATGGCAGCTATGTGCTGTCATAACAACTGTATCTAGCGTCAAAGTACCGACGTACAATGAGGACGATTTACACTAAGTGGTTAAAGTAGATCCTAACGCAATTACTAAAATCCAATATAAACTATAAAGTGGTTCTAAAGTCAAAATATTATTTACCTTCATGCATTCCCTGCATGAAGGTAAAAGAAAATTCTCAGTAGTAGTATCACCCCCACACCTCCCTGGATACTTATCTGAGTTCCATCTTGATTCAACACCGTGCCCATCTGCAGCGTCGTTGGTCTCAGTTCCTCTCCTCATAGGACACAGGGGCAGCAGTGGAAACCATTGGCTCATGCTGTTGTCAGTAAAATCCTGAGAGTGGGGGGTGGGGCCAAGCCTTGCTTTATGTGTCTATAGAGCAGCCTTTCTCAACCTTTTCTACATGGAGGAACCCTTGAAATAGCTTTCTGGTCTCAGGGAACCCCTGGTAAAAGTTACTATATCTACAACTCATGATTCATTAGGCCGCGTACACACGGGCGGATTGTCTGTCCAACTTAGTCCGCTGAACAGTGTTTCAGCGGACAATCCGCTCGTGTGTGGGCTTCAGCGGACTTTTTCAGCGGACAATCTGACGAACAAAGTCTTACGGAATTTCCATAAGACAGTCCGTTCAAACTTGGTTTTGTCCGTCCAAACTTGGTTTCAGCGGACAGTCCGCTCGTGTGTAGGCAAGTTGGACGGACTAAGTATGGCGCATGCTCAGAAAGGGTTTACACGGCCGAAGGTTGCATTGCAGTGTATTGGACGTCGTTTTTCTAGTCCCGTCGTACGTGCTGTGCACGTCATCGCGCACGCTTTCAGCGGACTGTCTGCTCATCGTGTGTGGTCAAGTCCGTTCATGCTAATTTTGAACGGACTGTCTGTCGGATTGTCTGCCGAACTTAGTTGGGCAGACAATCCGCCCGTGTGTACGCGGCCTAAGTGTGATGGTCAGTGGGAAGAATGCTCCTTACACTTGTGGTCATTGGGAAGAATTACCCCCTTACAGATAGCTAAAAAGATCAATGGTGTCAGTGGGAACTTATCTGAGAGTTAGAAATTGCTCATTGCTCAAGGAACCCCTAGCAACCTCAGGAGGAACCCTATAGTTCCATGGAACCCTGGTTGAGAAACCCTGCTATAGACGCTCACAGCCCAGCTCCAGAGCGAGCCCACAGGTGTGCCCCCTTAGCAAGCGGCTTTCTATGGGGGTACACACAGAAGAGGAGGTGCCAGGAGTGCTGGCAGGGGGACCCCAGAAGAGGAGGTTCTGAGCTGCTGTGTGCAGTACTACTACACAGAGCAGGTAAATATAACATGTGGTATTTAACGTCAAAGTAGCGACGTATATCCACGGTGGGCGGTCTGGAATTGGTTAAATGAACACGCTTGGGTTAGGAGCTGATTGGTTGCAGAAGCGAGCTTCATTTTGCACTCTCCAGCTTTAGTAAATAAACCCCCATAGTGTGTGAGATGGATTGTGACTCTAGACATCTGCCTGTTTTCCAGCATCTCCTCCGGCAACAAACAGAAGCACTGGAGTGAAGATCGAACGTCCCTTGTCCAGGCGGACGTTGCCTATAATTTAGTACATAACGTGATGTTTGGTTGCCTGGCTATCAGCACAATGCGGTAAGTCTGACTCTTAAAGTGGTTGTAAACCCTCCCCCACAACTTTGTCACCCATGTAAATCAGCATAAAACACCCTAATGAACACTGCTTGTAGATATCTCCTTACTTTCTTAGTATTGTTGTAATTCTTTTTGTTCTCTAGAATGACATCACTGAGCATGCCCAGATCTCCCCTGATTTACGGCACACTCTGTGTACCGGTCTATCTATTATCAGGACTTCCTATGGCACACCACTGATATCCCAGGAGGCTGCAGAATCATTCAGAGCTTCCTCCTACACACCATGTGACCATATGACATCACATGCGGTGTAAACCAGGGCATTACTGCAGTCTTATCAGCTGGAGATGATAAGACTGACAAAGGCAAACAATAGACAATCGGCACAAGTAAATACTATGAAATAAAACAAGTCAGCTATGAACAGGGAAGCAGGGCGGAAATACACTCCAATGTGGACTCAGAAAACAATACTTAAGATGGCGCTGGCTGACCCCTGGAAACAAGTTTTTTAAAGTGTCTTTAAACAGTAAGTAATATGCGATTTGGACTGGATTACAGTGTCTATAGTCTGATAATGACTTATTATAATGGACTAAATGAAAAGAAGCATCAGAGTGGGAGAGTTTTCTTTCTCTTCAAGCAGCCCATAGATGACTCGATTTCCTTTCCTTCCACTACAGACTGAAGGAAAGAAAATCTCTATATTCCCCCATCAACACAGAAACCCCCCCCCCCCCCCCGCAGCACTATTGTATTCTGCTGGCCTGGGGGGGGGGGGGGGACAAGAGAAGCCTTTCTGGCTGGCAGAACACAGTGATTACTGTTAGCGCAATGTAAAAAATCCAGCAGGCTGGTTGTACCTAAGTCCATTGATTAATCAACTTGGGTTCGATCAGCCTGCCCATACAAGGATCGAATCCTGGCCAGTCCCTTCTGAAACAGACAAATTTTAATCCATATCTGGCGGCCTGTAGAGCCGTGTGTGATGACTGCAGTGTGTCCGAGGATAGCAAACAAATGAATGATGAGACAAACTCCTCTTGTTACAGGATGAAGTATCTCTGGACATCCCACATGTGTGTCTTGGCTTCCTTTGGAGTCGCCAGTAAGGACGTTTGGGGAATTGTATTGCGATTGGTCCGGTTCTACACACCCCAGCGGGTACGTATACTGACCCCGAGAGGTAACGGGGCACCTAGATTCCAGTAAATGATAAACTCCGCGCCAAAAAAATATATAACTAGAGTGAAAATTATATATATAAATAAGTGAAAACAATTCAATATGTTGAATCAAAAACTACTAAAACCAGCTGCTCCCCTGATTGAACACGGTGATCAATACATTTGAAAATAAATATAGAGGGCGCTAGATATAAGAAAACTTGTCAATACATTTAAATTGATGATGATATTAATTTAAATGTATTCACTAGTTTTCTTATATCTAGCGCCCTCTATGTTTATTTTCACCTCGATTCCAGTGTTATCTATATCACCACCTTTGCTGCAATAGATACAATGCCTTGAAAAAGTATTCATACCCCTTTAAATTTTCGACATTTTGTCATGTTACAACCAAAAACATAAATGTATTTTATTGGGATAGACCAACACAAAGTGGCACATAATTGTGAAGTGGAAGGAAAATGATAAATAGTTTTCAACATTTTTTTTTACAAATAAATATGTGAAAAGTGTGGGGGGTACATTTGTATTCAGCCCCCTTTACTCTGATACCCCTAACTAAAATCTAGTGGAACCAATTGCCTTCAGAAGTCACCTTATTAGTAAATAGAGTCCACCTGTGTGTAATTTAATCTCAGTATAAATACAGCTGTTCTGTGAAGCCCTCAGAGGTTTGTTAGAGAACCTTAGTGAACAAACAGCATCATGAAGGCCAAGGAACACACCAGACAGGTCAGATATAAAGTTGTGGAGAAGTATAAAGCAGGGTTAGGTTATAAAAAAAAAAATCTCCCAAGCTTTAAACATCTCATGGAACACTGTTCAATCCATCATCCGAAAATGGAAAGAGTATGGCACAACTGCAAACCAACCAAGACATGGCCGTCCACCTAAACTGACCGGCCGGGCAAGGAGAGCATTCATCAGAGAAGAGCCAAGAGGTCCATGGTAACTCTGGAGGAGCTGCAGAGATCCACAGCTCAGGGGGGAGAATCTGTCCACAGGACAACTATTAGTCGTCTCTCCACAAATCTGCCCTTTATGGAAGAGTGACAAGAAGAAAGACATTGGTGAAAGAAAACCATAAGAAGTCCTGTTTGCAGTTTGTGAGAAGCCATGTGGAGGACACAGCAAACATGTGGAAGAAGGTGATCTGGTCAGATGAGACCAAAATTAAAAACTAGCACATCACTCTGAACACACCATCCCCACTGTGAAACATGGTGGTGGCAGCATCATGTTGTGGGGATGCTTTTCTTTAGCAGGGACAGGGAAGCTGGTCAGAGTTGATGGGAAGATGGATGGAGCCAAATACAGGACAATCTTAGAAGAAAACCTGTTAGGGTCTGCAGAAGATGTAAGACCGGGGCGGAGGTTCACCTTCCAGCAGGACAACGACCCGAAACATACAGCCAGAGCTACAATGGAATGGTTTAAAGCATATGCATGTGTTAGAATGGCCCAGTCACAGTCCAGACCTAAATCCAATTGAGAATCTGTGGCAAGACTTGAAAATTGCTGATCACAGACGCTCTCCATCCAATCTGACAGAGCTTGAGATATTTTACAAAGAAGAAGAATGGGCAGAAATGTCCTCTCTAGATGTGCAAAGCTGGTAGAGACATCCCCAAAAAGACTTGCAGCTGTAATTGCAGAGAAAGGGGGTTCTACAAAGTATTGACTCCGGGGGGCGCCATACAAATGCCCCCCACACTTTTCATATATTTATTTGTAAAATAATGTGAAAACCATTTATCATTTTTCTTCCACTTCACAATTATGAGCCACTTTGAATTTGGTCTATCACATAAAATCCCAATAAAATATATTTACGTTTTTGGTTGTAACATGACAAAATGTGAAGGGGTATGAATACTTTTTCAAGACACTTTATGTCCAATAGGTATTTAAGGTGGATCCACAGTGCATAAGTGTAGTCCAAATGTCATTTTATACAACATATAGTCGGGGGGAGGAAGAAAAGCCCTATCTGTTATCATTAAAAGCAGTCTACCTCAAATCCAGTGACTTTGTCTAGGCTGAGGGGGTGTGATCAGTCTGCTGCAGGCAGGACGAAGCTTTCCTCCGTCTCTTCTCCCTCAGTGATCAAACTGCGCGTTGCAACTTTGTAGAAAGTCACCAGGTGAGAGGTTTTAGCAGGGGCTGATCTGTGTCAAACATTTTTGAACAAGACTAAGAACTGCACAGGCACCGTGATTTCTATGATTGTCTCATCTATGAGGCAGCATCTCAGTCCAGGAAGCAGATGGTTACCCTGGATGATGCCTGGACAAATATGGCGCTGTCCTGGAGAGATACTGTGATCTCTGTGAAAGGTAGTAAACACCTGGAATTGTTACACTGACACATTTGTTATCATACATGTACATAACATGAAAAATATATCTAACGCTAGTACTAAAGGAAAAGAAAGCTGGGAACCTGAAGGATAAATGGTGCCGCCCAACATGCGGACAGGGTGTGTCATCCTTATATGACCAGGATGAAAGACGTGACCTCGGATGTATGAGGGATCCCCCCAGTGTGCAGAGTCCAAGAGCCAATCAGTGTTCCGCGGGTGACCCCGTCACAGAGGTTTGGACTTGGCTTCATGCTGACTCCCAGGTTGCGATCCCTGGGTTCCCCCGGCTCTAGACTAACATGCTCTAGTAGAAGCAGATGAGTGCAAAGGGTGTTCTAGTGTCAGCAGTGGAGACAGGAACTGTGCTGCAGAGAGACTCCAAATCTTCTAGGAGGAGTTTTCACATTGCACTGAGCTGTCCTATCAGGATCTAGGACCCCCGACCTTCCATCTGGACTGATTGGCCTTGTGCTGATCACATGCACTCTCCCAAGAAAAAAAAAAAGACACTAGCAATACACACCAAACTGAGCATGTGCAGCCTGACTCCAGTAACTCTGTGTTATCCGGACCTGTTTTGGAGTCAGTGGAAGAAGGGGAGGATCAGAGAAGACAGGATCAAACAGCCTTGTTACACAATGCAGAGGATTACCCCTTAGGTTCCACAGTGTGTATAACAGGCATGATTACTGCATATACACACTGATTTTACTGATGTGGGTTTAGTAACACTTTAATAAAATGGTTGTAAACCTCTGAAATAAAAAACAAAGCTTATCCCTCTGTGGTGTGTACTCACCTCTATCCAAAGCACAGAGTGTGATTTCTCTACTGTTTGTATGACTCAATTCTGACTGTCTATCTATACCAAGAGTCTCCAAACTTTCCAATGGGACAGTTTTCAGTCCTTCAGACTTTAGGGGGGGGCCAGACTGTGCCCAGCAGGAGTGAACAATGTCCTGTCTTTGATATTAGGGGGAGAAATAGTTGGTGTCAGTGGGAGGAATAGTGGCCCATCATTGGTGTCAGTGGCAGGAATAGTGTCCCATCATTGGTGTCAGTGGGAGGAATAGTGCCCCATCATTGGTCTAAGTGGGAGGAATAGTGTCCTATTGTTGGTGTCAGTGAAAGGAATAGTACCCCTTCATTGGTATCCGTGGGAGGATTAATGCCCCATCATTGGTATCAGTGGAAGGAATAGTGCCCCATCATTGGTGTCAGTGGGAGGAATAGTGCCCCATCATTGGTGTCAGTGGGAGGAATAGTGCCCCATCATTGGTGTCAGTGGAGGGAATAGTGCCCCATCATTGGTATCAGTGGGAGGAGTATTGATCCATCATTGGTGTCAGTGGGAGGAATAGTGCCCCATCATTGGTTTCAGTAGGAGGAATAGTGCCCCATCATTGGTATTAGTGGGAGGAATAGTGCCCCATCATTGCTATCAGTGGCAGGAATAGTACCCCATCATTGGTATCAGTGGGAGGAATAGCGCCCCATCATTGGTATCAGTGGGAGGAATAGTGCCCCATCATTGGTATCAGTGGGAGGAATAGTGCCCCATCATTGGTATTAGTGGGAGGAATAGTGCCCCATCATTGCTATCAGTGGCAGGAATAGTGCCCCATCATTGGTGTCAGTGGGAGGAATAGTGCCCCATCATTGCTATCAGTGGCAGGAATAGTGCCCCATCATTGCTATCAGTGGGAGGAATAGTGTCCCATCATTGGTATCACTGGAAGGAATAGTGCCCCATCATTGCTATCAGTGGCAGGAATAGTGCCCCATCATTGCTATCAGTGGGAGGAATAGTGCCCCATCATTGGTATCAGTGGGAGGATAAATGCCTGATTGTTGTTGTCAGTGGAGGGAATAGTGCCATATTGTTGGTGTCAGTGGAGGGAATAGTGCCATATTGTTAGTGTCAGTAGCAGGAAGAATACCTCAAAGACCAGATAAAAGCGAACAAAGGGCCGTATCCAGTCTCCAGCCACAATTTGGAGACCACTGGTTTATTCCAACACCAAAAAATCCCAGGAGCGGCCTGCTTTGTGGCAAGGGGGAGGGGCCCAGAACAATGTCAGGGGACCTCAGAAGAGGAGGATCGGAGGTGCTCTGTGTAAAACCATTACAGGAAGATTACATGTTTGTAAAAAATTAATTGTTTTATAATCATTTTAAGGGGACAGTCACCACCAGAGCTCTGGGATGCGGAGTACCAGTTAAGTTAAAGTGTCGCTACTCTCCCCTATACTAATAAAGCCGGCAACCCCACTGGAAGGGATCATTTTAAGCTTTGCCAGACCACAAAAAGAAAAGAAAACTGTGAATGAGGTAATATGAGATCTGCTCACTAGATGGCAGCATAGAGCTATAGTCTTGGTTACTTTTGCAGAAAACAGTGAAAATATTTCAATAGAATATTTACCATCGATCGAGTGAAACCTTCCATAATAACTGAAATATAACTGCTTTTCTTCTGCCGCTCTTATAATATTGAGGCTGCCGTTTTGTGAGCAAGACCATTACTTTGTATCAGGGAATATGCTTATTTGTCTATAGATATCACTAGGACAGCGTTTCTCAACTCCAGTCCTCAAGGCGCCCCAACAGGTCATGTTTTCAGGGTTTCCCTCAGATGGAACGGCTGGGGTAATTACTAAGGCAGTGAAACTGTTCAAATCACCTGTGCAAAATAATGGAGAGCCTGAAAACATGACCTGTCAGGGGGGCCTTGAGGACTGGAGCTGAGAAACACTGCCCTAGGATATAACAAGAGGGACTAGTGACATCACTGTGAGGGTCTGTGCAATGTACCTGAGGCTAGTGTGCACAATATCACCATCAGGTGATTAATGAAGACCAGAGCTTTTCTGACTTTTTTTTTTTTTGTTTACATTTTTTAAAAAAATCTGTATTTTTTGCTAGAAAATTACTTGACCCCCCCCCCCAACATTAAATATATATTTTTAGTAGAGGCCCTAGAAAATAAAATGGCGGGTTTTTCAATTTTTTCATGTCGCACAGAATTTGCGCAGCGCTTTTTAAAAAAAAAAAAATACACTCTAACCACTTACAGACTGGAAGAGTTTCCCCCTTCATGACCAGGCCATTTTTTGCGATACGGCACTGCGACGCTTTAACTGACAATTGCGCGGTCGTGCGACGCTGCACCCAAACAAAATTGATGTCCTTTTTTTTCCCCCCACAAATAGAGCTTTCTTTTGCTGGTATTTGATCACCTCTGCAATTTCTTTTTATTTATAAAGTCTGCCGATCGGCATTTGATCAGCGCTCTCAGCCAGGGGGGGCCAACCCCCTGTGCAGAACACAATAGCTCAGCGGGGGGGGGGGGGGGGGAGATCGCTGTACTAACATTGCATAGTTAGTACATCAGCTCCTCCCGAGCGCTCCAGTTTTTTTAGTGTTAGTACCAGGCTTTCCATGGGAGGTCTGGTGCTAGAATTTTTGCTGACTTTCACAGCAATACTTCACATGTGCGGTGCGATCGCTGTTTACATATACGTGCAGAATCTGCATATGCGTTTGCGTGCGAACACGGTTGGACAGGGGTGCTTTGAAATGACTTTTGTTTTTATTTTATTATTCATTTTATTTGTTTTTTTTTACACTGTCTTTTTAATTTTTTATTTATTTTTTTATCACTTTTATGGTTCTTGCAAGGAATGTAAACATCCCTTGTGATAATAAGCAGTGGCAGGTCCTCCTTAATGAGACACCTGGACTCTAGTAGACCCCAGATCTCTCCTCTCCCCTTAAAAGCATCCGATCACACAAAGACTGGTGTGATCAGATGGCTTCCCAAGCCAAAAATGGCGCTGTTTACATCCTGCAAAACCGGAAGTGACAAAATACTTGTTGTTTTTGGTTTACTATACCATAGAGATGATCAGGGACATTCTGGTCCCCGACTGCCTCTATGGTAAGCCAGCGGTGAGACAAGAGAGCCCGTAGAGCAACCTTTCTCAACCTTTTCAACACAGAGGAACCCTGGAAATAATTATCCGGGCTTGGGGAAGCCCTGCTAAAAATGGAAAATCTACAACTCATCATACATTAGTGTGATGGTCAATGAGAAGAAGGCTTCTTACAATTGTGGTTATTGTGAAGGATTTCCCCCTTACAGATAACTAAAAAAGATCAATGGTGTCCGTGAGAACTTACCTGAGAGGCAGAAATTGGCCATTGCTCAGGGAACCCCTAGCAACCTCTAGAGCAGCCTTTCTCAACCTTTTCAACACAGAGGAACCCTTGAAATAGTTCTCCGGTCTCGGGGGAACCCCTGCTAAAAATGAGAAATCTACAATTCATGATACAATAGTGATGGTCAGTGGGAAGAATGGTCCTTACACTTGTGGTCATTGGGAAGAATTACCTCTTTACAGATAGCTAAAAAGATCAAAGGTGTCGGTGGGAACTTATCTGAGAGGCAGAAATTGCCCAATGCTGAAGGAACCCCTAACAACCTTTGGAGGAACCCTAGTTGAGAATCGCTGCTCTAGAGGAACCCTGGTTGAGAATCACTGCTCTAGAGGAACCACAGGGTTCCACAGAACCCTAGTTGGGGAAACCCTGCCGTAGAGGGAATGGAGGGTGGCGGGAGGGGGAAGCCCCTCTGTAAGAGCAATCCAGTGGCTAATTAGCCACTAGCATTAGTTTTACGTAAAAGAAAAATCGGCTACTGAAAAAAAAACAATAGCGGCACGATGATTACGCTAATTTTGTCTGTTTGCCCGCTGACAAAGAAATGATCAGTCTAGAATTTTAATGGTCGGTTTATGTTAACAGTGAGAGACAGAAATATATCCAGAAAAAAACGCATTTCAAAAAAGTTATAAATTTATTTGCATTTTAATGAGTGAAATAAGTATTTGATCCCTTCGCAAAACATGACTTAGTACTTGGTGGAAAAACCCTTGTTGGCAATCACAGAGGTCAGACGTTTCTTGTAGTTGGCCACCAGGTTTGCACACATCTCAGGAGGGATTTTGTCCCACTCCTGTTTGCAGATCCTCTCCAAGTCATTAAGGTTTCAAGGCTGATTTTTGTAACTCGAACCTTCAGCTCCCTCCACATATTTTCTGTGGGATTAAGGTATGGAAACTGGCTAGGCCACTGAATGAAGGTGCTTCTTCTTGAGGCACTCCTTTGATGCCTTGGTCGTGTGTTTTGGGTCATTGTCATGTTGGAATACCCATCAACGACCCATAATCCGAGCCCTGGCTGAGGGAAGGAGGTTCTCACCCAAGATTTGACTGTACATGGCCTCGTCCATCGTCCCTTTGATGCAGTGAAGTAGTCCTGTTCCCTTAGCAGAAAAACACACCCAAAAGCATAATGTTTCCACCTCCATGTATGACGGTGGGGATGAGGTTCTTGGGGTCATAGGCAGCATTCCTCCTCCTCCAAACACGGCGAGTTGAGTTGATGTCAAAGAGCTCGATTTTGGTCTCATCTGACCACAAAACTTTCACCCAGTTCTCCTCTGAATCATTCAGATGTTCATTACTAAACTTCAGACAGGCCTGTACATGTACTTTCTTGAGAAGGGGGACCTCGCGGGCACTGCAGGATTTCAGTCCTTCACAGTGTAGTGTGTTACCAATTGTTTTCTTGGTGACTATGGTCCCAGCTGCCTTAAGATCATTGACAGGATTCTCCTGAGTCTGGGATGATTCCTCACCGTTCTCATGATCATTGAAACTCCACGAGGAGAGATCTTGCGTGGAGCCCCAGACCGAGGAAGATTGACAGTTTTTTTGTGTTTCTTCCATTTGCGAAAAATCGCACCAACTGTTGTCACCCTCTCACCAAGCTGCTTGGTGATGGTCTTGTAGGTCTACAATCTTGTCCCTGATCTCCTTGAACAGCTCTTTGGTTTTGGCCATGGTGGAGAGATTGGAATCTGATTGATTGCTTCTGTGGACAGGTGTCTTTTTTTATACAGGTAACAAGCTGAGATTAGGAGCACTCCCTATAAGAGAGATGCCAGGTTTCACCTTCTTGCTTCAATGCCTTGTGCTCCTTACCTGGAGCAAGCATATGCAGAAAAGGACATTTGACTGTACAGATAAGATATACTTATTCCAGTGTGAACATTATTGGACTGAGCGGGTCCATGTACTGAGCAGGCAATGCGGATCTTCAGAAGAGGGTCGGCATAGGCAGTTTCCTTTAAGATCATAGAGGAAGAACAAAACTATTCTGGTTTCTATTTTTGCTGCTGATAATTTTCTGTGTTTTGTTTCAGGCTAATGGGATTCGATATTTGGTGTCATTGATTCTGATAGTTGCCGTGGTCTTAAAGGTGAGGTTTTATTTTTATTAAAGCGGGGACAACGCTGCATCTGAGCGTCACAAACCAAAAACACTGTTTCTTGTTCAATATTTTTATTGAAGTTTTGAAAAGTAAGGCAGAAAGGTCTACCAACATTCACATGGGATACTTTCAATGCATATACAAGTAAAGGCAAGATTATATGTAGAAGGATGAACATAAACAGTGCAATCAATATAGAACCAATACAACTGGACCAAAAATAAGACTGGAGCAGAGCCTCTGAGCGATGCCGAATATGCCTCCAGTCCAACTGAACACCCCTAATGTGACCAGGCTGTGAATGGGTGGGGGCACATCTGTAAATTTTCACTACGGCATGTCCAAAAATTGAGGTGTGGTGTAAGAGGTATGTAGGTACAGAAAGGAATAAGAACCCCCATAAATTGATTACCTCGGAGCAATCTTATGAGCTATCTTGCCCTCAACAAGGGTGAGTCAAGGTTAAACGGTTGATGGGGGTGTGCAACATATACCACTACCCAGTGGCGTCGCTAGGGGGTGGCTTTTGGGGCTACAGCCCAGAATCTGGGGCCCATATCCCTGAGTCTCTGCAGGGGTCCCCTAGGGGAGAGGAGGCGCTCTGGGGACCCTGATTTAAGGGGGAGGCTCTCTGGGTACCCCAATGTAAGGGGGGCTCTCTGGGGACCCTGATTTAAGGGGGAGGCTCTCTGGGTACCCTGATGTAAGGGGGGCTCTCTGGGGATCCTGATGTAAGGGGGGGCTCTCTGGGGATATATACACACACACAAATACACACGTATATTATATACATGTGTTTGCCCGCCGAAGCGTATGACTTTCTTTACTACGCTGCTAGTGGCTCTAGCCCCAGATCTTTTGTAGACCTAGCAACGCCCCTGCCACTACCCACCCTTATGTTATATACTAGACTGTTAAAGAATCATTCAATAACTTGGGGAGAGTCTCCCGTGACGGTAGTACCGCTCCCGATCAGGAAATGCTCCAAGCAGGTAGTAGGGCGGTTCTATTACCAGGGCAAAATCAAAGACTTGTTGAAGTCAGGGGGTAAGCAGTGCTTGACCCATGGTTGTCATATATTTTCAAATTCCTTTATTTTATCATGTTTAATGGCTGTCATTTTAGCAAAGATAAGGCCCCTTTCACACTGGGGCTGTGCCGGCGGTATAGCCACGCTGCCCCATTGATTTCAATGGGTAGGAGCGGTTTAGGAGCGGTGAATATACCGCTCCTTTCACCGCTCCAAAGATGCGGCTAGCAGGACTTTTTTCACCGTCCTGCTAGCGCACCGCTCCAGTGTGAAAGCCCTCTGGCTTTCACACTGGAGTGAAAGGGGCCGGTTTTTTCAGGCGCTACACAGGCGCTATTTTTAGCGCTGTAGCGCCTGAAAACCGCCCCAGTGTGAAAGGGGCCTAAGGGCTCTATTCATCCTGTGTTTGGCTTCAGCTAAAACCAGATTTTGAGACTTCCATGCCTTGGCTATGGTTTGTTTGGCTACAGTGGTAAGGTGGATGAGTTATCTGAATCGAGTATTGGTGAGCTCAACCAATTTAAGGTTTAAAAGGGCTGTGTCTAGGTCATGAAGAATATCGGTTTCCAAGGCTGTGGAGGCTGTGGAGGAAAGATTTTTTTCCTGTGCGCCATTTCGCCTTGGTTAACTAGGGCGCACGTGCGTCCGCAGGAGAACCGCTATGCTCAGTTAGCAGTTTGTTTGGTGGCCATGTAGCACGCGGCTTCGCCTCAGATGCGCTGTAGCCCTTTATCTGAGCGCACTAGGATTCACGTCATACGTGAATACAGCCACGCCCATTTACCAGGACCACGCACGCACAGAACGTTCCGGCGCACACCCAGCTTATTTAAGCTGTATAAGCCAAGCATGCAGTGCTTCCAGAAGGCAGCTATGGGACACAGAGCAGGCTCTGAACAGACACTTGCAGCGGTTCATTTTTTCCTTACCGGGTCATGTGAGTCACCAAGTATTGCTTGGCAGGCTAAAGGTGCTTTATTGTTATATAGGGGCCTGGCAAGCCCTATGAAAAGGACTCCCTTCTGAGGTGTTTTAATAATACACCCAAGTACTCTTTTTGTGGCTAATAAATATCTTCAAAAAAGAGGAAGCGGGACTAACACTACAGGGAAGGTCGTCAGTTCCTGATGAACCTAGTCATATCCCTAGTGTTGTATCCCCTGAAAGACCAGAGGCTTCCGGGCATTTGGAGCCAATGCGCCTATCTGGCATTGTGCATACAGTCAAGGCTGCTGCTTCACCCTTTATCACTAAGGATGAACTGTCCTCGGCCCTAGCCGGGTTAGAACACAGGATTCCTGGCATGATTGCCTCCATCCCACAGGGTAGCAGGAAGCGTGACCGATCCCCCTCCCCTGAGCATCCTAGTTTGGAGCAGGAATGGGTTGAGGATTGGGAAGAGCTTAAAGCTCAGGACTATGTGGAGGGCCCGGCAGATGAGTCTGCTTCCGAGCAATCTGGGCAAGAAGATATCCAGTTGATGTCTGTCTCTCAGCCGCAGAGGTTTTTGATCCTGACTCTGACCGAAATGGTTCGTTCTGCCTTTAAGTTGCCTCTTGTAGAGGTGACTGAGCCCCCCTGGTCCTCTTTGGGATCCCTGAGGCCTCTTCAATCCTCACAGGCTTTTCCCTTATACCCCCTGTTGGAACAGGCGGTGTATGCTGATTGGGAACATCCAGACAGAATTTTTGTTCCTCCTAAGAGGTTTTCCCTTTTATATCCCATGGATGAAAAGCTTATTAAAAAATGGAGCATGCCAGCAGTAGATGCAGCAGTCTCTTCCTTAAATAAGAACTTAACTTGTCCGGTAGATAACGCACAGGGCTTGAAAGACCCTGTTGACAAGAAATTGGAGTCACTATTAAAGGCTTCCTTTTCTTTGGCCAGGTCAGCTATTCAGCCAGCTGTTGCAGAAATTGGTATCTGCCAGTCCGTAAAGTATCAGGTCAAACAGCCTGATAGGCCTAACCAGGAGGATGATTTGCCTGAAAGTAAGACAGATATTTCTTGAGTGCTATGTTTTGCTATCGATGCCTCTTGTGGCTTAAGAACTGGTCAGCCAAGCTTCCTTGTAAAAAGTTATTGGCAGGTTTCACTTTTCATGGGGAACATTTATTTGGTGATCATTTGGACAAATATCTCCGGAGGGAAGAGTTCTCTACTTCCTGTGAAGAAGAAAAAGCACCAGATGTCCCTCGTTTAAAACCTCAGGGAGTACTTCCTCCAATGTCTCAGTGTCAAGGCGGTTCCACCACCAACAGGGCGCCAGGGCCAGGGGCAAGCCCCAGGGCCCGGAACAGGCCCTGAGTCCAATATTCTTCTAAACCCAGCACCAAGCCCTCCTTTTGAGGGGACGCCCCCACTCCATCAAGTGGGGGGTAGGCTGCTGCACTTTGCGTTTTTTGGAGAACAATAATTCAGGAGGAGTGGGTCACCTCAATTATATCTCGCGGTTACAAGCTAGAGTTGCGGGGGTGTTCCCCCTCCAGAGGTTTTTAAGATCCAGCGTTCCCTCGGATCCTCCAAAAAGAAACCTATTGCTTCAGGCATTACATCATCTAGTACATCAAGGAGAGATTGCAGAGGTTCCGATATCCTGAAAGGGACACAGGGTTTTACTCAAACCTGTTTACGGTTCAAAAACTAAACAGGGACACAAGGCTCATTTTGGACCTAAGATCCTTGAACAAGTATCTACTGATGCACTCCTTTCAGGTGGAGTCTGTCCACTCAGTAGTAGCCTCACTCCAGAGGGGAGACTTTCTAGCCTCCATCGATATAAAAGACGCGTATTTACACATGCCTATCTTTTAGCCTCATCAGAGGTTCCTACGTTTTGCAGTAGAGGTACGTCATTTTCAGTTTGTGACGCTACCCTTCGGGCTGGCTACAGCTCCTTGGGTGTTCACAAAGGTCCTAGCACCAGTACTGGGTCTTTTAAGGGCCCAAGAGATCCTGGGGCTCAGGTATCTGGGCGAAAATTCTATTTGGAGATCACTCATTACAGGCTCTAGAACAGAGCATAATATGTACAGTGCGGTATTTGAAAAGCTTAGGCTGGATCATAAATACCGAAAACTCAGCCTTTAAACCAGCTCAAACTCTGAAGTATTTAGGTCTGATCCTAGTTACGGTTCAAGCAAGGATCTGTGCCCTGAAGGTTCAGGTGCATCAGATATGGGGCACCAGACAAATCTCCATTCGGCTCTCTAAGTCTTCTAGGGAGGATGGTATTCTCCTTAAAGGCAGTGCCCTATGCCCAGTTCCATTCCAGGCCTTTACAACAAGACATCTTGTTGGCCTGGATCAGAAGAGGAAAAGCCCTGGATTATCTAATGTGCTTATATCCTTGGGCACACTTAAAGAGGAAGTAAACCCTGATGGGTTTACTTCCTCTTTTTTTCCCTGCAAAGGTAAAGCATAATGGACTACTATGCATCGCATCGCATCGCATCGCATAGTAGCCCATTATGTGTCACTTACCTGACACAGGAGCCAGCGAAGTCGCCGCTGTCCCCTGTAGTCCGCCGCATCCATGTTGCTTGTGGCGTCTCGCAGCTCCGACGAATCACAGCGGCGCAACCGCGATGACGTCACTCCCGCGCATGCGCACGGGAGTCGCGCCTCGCAGCTCCGCCGCTGTCATACGGCGAAGCCGCGATGACGTCACTCCCGCGCATGCGCACGGGAGTCGACAAATTTGGCAAATCCATTCTTGGATTTGACGCATTTAGTGCGCATGCGCGCCGCTGTCTACGGCGCATGCGCCGTAGACAGCGGTGCCCATTTTCGGGCAAATATCTCCTAAACCATATAGGTTTAGAAGATATTGCTTGGACCTACAGGTAAGCCTTAATCTAGGCTTACCTATAGGTCCAAGTTGTTTGGAAGGGTTTACTTCCTCTTTAAAGAGGAGAGCCAGCTTTAAAACAAATTTTTAAAAGTCAGCAGCTGCAAAGACTGTAGCTGCTGACTTTTAATAAGCAGACTTACCTGTCCAGGGCGCCCGCGATGTCGGCCGCCCGAGGCTGACCCGTCCCTCGGCTCTTGGGTCCCAGCGCCGCCATTTTAACTAAGGGAAACTTACTGCACATGCGCGAGTCGCACAGCGCTTTGTAAATGGGGCACGCTGTGTTCTGGGACACACAGTTCCCAGAACACAGCGCGACCCATTACCCAGAAGACACCGCACGGAGGAGAGAAGACCGAAGATCACCGCGGAGGAGGAAGAGGCTAAATTTGAATGTATTTTTGTTTTTCAGGGTGGCCCTCCACTTTAAGTCTAAACAGGCTGGGGAGCGACCCTAGAAGGGCTCACAGCTCAGGGGAAATGGTCAGGAACAGAACAGATCCTGTCCATCAATGTCCTGGAATTACGGGCAGTACGTCTGTCCCTACGGTCAGGGGCGGACTGACCCATCGGTCACTCGGCCACGGACCGAGGGCCCGTGCCGCTAGGGGGCCCGTGAGAGCCTCTGCATCTGCAATACATGCTAATATGCAGCATCTAGCAGGGATCAGGACGCGTCTGTGATAATACCTCTCACAGCGCACTGCTGCCCGCCGGCTCTTCCTTCTCTCCCGTCCACCCCAGGTGCTTGTACATGACATCACCTGGGACTGGCGAGAAGAGAGGAGGGGCCGGCGGGGAGCAGCGAGCTATGAGAGGTATTCAAGCATCGGGTGACCACGAGGCGCTGTTTTTTTTTTTGCTGGAATCTGAAGGTACCATGACCGCCATCGCGGGGGCGGGAGCGGGCGGCAGGCAGTACAGGTGGTGTAGGGGGCCCGGGACACAACATGACTGCAGGAGGCCGTGACATTCTCCTGGTCCTCCAGACCTCCACCTACCCACAGTGTCCTCCAGACCTCCACCTACCCACAGTGTCCTCCAGACCTCCACCTACCCACAGTGTCCTCCAGACCTCCACCTACCCACAGTGTCCTCCAGACCTCCACCTACGCACAGTGTCCCCCAGACCTCCACCTACGCACAGTGTCCCCCGGGACCTCCACCTACGCACAGTGTCCCCCGGGACCTCCACCTACGCACAGTGTACCCCAGACCTCCACCTACGCACGGTGTCCCCCAGACCTCCACCTACGCACGGTGTCCCCCAGACCTCCACCTACGCACGGTGTCCCCCAGACCTCCACCTACGCACGGTGTCCCCCAGACCTCCACCTACCCACGGTGTCCCCCTGTGTGCTCCACCCACCTTCAGTGTCCCCCTGTGTGCTCCACCCACCCGCGGTGTCCCCCCCCCCAGTGTTCTCTACACCGTGCCCCTCCAGTGTCCTCCACCCACACCGTGCCCCCCCGTGTCCTCCACTCACCCATGGTGTCCCTGTGTCCACCCACCCACAGTGTCCCCCGGTTTTGTCCACCCCCCCCCCCCACAGTGTCAGCCTGTGCTTTCTACCCCCATGGTGTGCCCTGCTGTGCGCCTCATGCCCTGCGATGCGCTTGTGCCTTACTGTGTGCCCCAATGATTTATGTAGGTGGGGCTTTGTGTAGGGTAGGTGTGGCTTGCATATGGGTGGGGACACAGGGGGCCCATTGCTCTACTATTGCCCGGGGGCCCCATGAGTTGTCAGTCCGCCCCTGCCTACGGTCCTGGACGGTGGAGCTTCAGGACTGCCCTATCAGGGTTCAGTCTGACAATACCACTGCAGTGGCCGTGGCGCCCGCAGAATTTTTTCAGGGGGGGGGGGGGATCATAATTTTAAGGCCACCCATGCTCCGCACCCCTTTTCGACAATCTCATGAACATCTTTCCACTGGAAAGATAAATTTGTGTTATATAAGAGATCATACATCTTCACTTTGTATTGGAAGTTACTCAGGCGGCTGTGTTCCATGCCCATATCGCCTAGAGATTGTACTTCTTTTTACATTGCAATACATCTGTTGTGGCCATATTTTGATCTTCATACTGTCACTGTGTAGCTGTTTTCATCAAGATCAAAATATGGCCACAACAGATGTATTGCAATATAAAACGATGTACAATCTCTAGGCGATATGGGCATGGTACGCAGCCGCCTGGGGAACCTCGCGGCCGCCCATGCTTTCAAGCCAATACAAAGTGATAAGTGAAGATGAATTATAATCTGCACACATATCTTTCCAGAAAATTGCAATTGCCAAGCAAAGCAATATATTATTATATATAAAAATGCTCCTCCTGAGTCTTGCTGTTACCTGTGGTTCTTCACTGTGTATGCCTCAGTATTTCCTGTCTGTGATGATGATCCCCTAGACCAGTGATGGCGAACCTTGGCACCCCAGATGTTTTGGAACTACATTTCCCATGATGCTCATGTACTCTGCAGTGTAGTTGAGCATCATGGGAAATGTAGTTCCAAAAACATCTGGGGTGCCAAGGTTCGCCATCACTGCCCTAGACCCAGGGCAGCACTGGCAGGCAGCAGCGTATCACTGACTCTGACTCGGCCACTTGAGCGGGTGGGGCCGGTGTTCTGGCAGATAGTGTCCTGCCATCATATAGTGTCCACCCCGTACTGCGCATGTGCAGTACAGGGCAGACGACGCTTCGGAAAATCTCCGAAGATGAATGGCGCCTGCGCCGTGAGTGGGAGGTGTTAGCCCCCCATCCAAGCGGACACAGGGTTGTGAAAATTAGAGGGCCCCTCGCGGGCGAGCTTTGCTCGCCACGCTTCGGGCTCGGCCTCGCTCACTCTTTTTATTCAAACTCCACTTCACTCCACTGTCCACTTGGATGGTGGGGATAGAATCTGGACTCACGGCGCAGGCGCCGTTCATCCTCGGCTATTTTCGGAATCTGTGTGTGCTGTGTACTGCGCATGCGCAGTACACAGCGGACACTAGCCGATGGGGCACCATATTTGATAGGACACCGGCACTGTCCGGATCTACACAAGCAGGATGGCAGCCAATGACTGGCGCGGAGCTGCGGAGGTGAGCATCGCATTGGAGGATCAGGCCGGGGTGAGGGGGGGGGGGACGTCAGATGATAGATGTCAGAGACACAGAGAGCAGCCAGCGGACTGCGATGTTGCGGCGGACAATCTGACACTAATGCCGCGTACACACAATCTGAATTTCCGGCAGACTAGGTCTGGCAATCCAGAACCCGTCAGACAATTCGATTGTGTGTGGGCTCCTTTTTTTTAAGTCCGGCAGACCTAGAAATGAAACATATTTCAAATCTGTCCGACGGACTCGGCTTTCTAGCGTGCAAACCGTTCCTCTGTGTGCTGGTCCGACGGACCAAATATGGCGCAAGGGCAGCTATTGGCTACTGGCTATTGAAATTCCTTGTTTTGTCCCGTCTTACGTCATCACGTTCAAAACTAACGGACTTTCGAACGGACTTTAGTCCGGTCATGTGTGGCCAAGTCCGTTCGTTCAGAAAGTCAGTCGGACCTCCGCCAAAAGACCGCCGGACCTAGTCCGTCAAAGTCCGGTCGTGTGTACGCGGCATAACACTTTTCACACTTTGTGGGAACCAGTGACACTAATACAGTGATCAGTGCTAAAAATATACACTTGTCACTGTACTAATGACACTGGCTGGGAAAGGGTTAAATATCTAGGGGGATGAAAGGGTTAAATGTGCGCCTAACCAGTGTTTTGGTGTACTGCGTGTGCTGCTTTTACTAGGGGAGGTGCTGGATTTTATTCCCTGCTTTGCAGGAGGCTCAGCCAACACATGTGGGCATTGCCTAGGCAGGTTTGCATGCAAATTCAGTCTGCCTAACCAATCGCTCATCAAGGCATATTTGCATAATTCCTCCCACTGCTTGCATCAGGGCCGAGGGCCCTTGAGAGGAGTACTGAGGCAGAGTGCTGTGATTGGAAGCTGTGTGCAGGACCCTGCCAGCCCCTCCCACCAATCATGATCTGCCTGCATTGAATACAGAAGCACAGAGACCCAGTGATGACATCACTATAGGATGTGCAATAAAAGTGGAAACGTTTTTTTTTTTTTTAAAGTTCTTCAGCATGTTGATGAGAATAGAAAGTAGGAACCAGGGAAGCCAAAATATAAGTAGATTAAACTTTATCTTTTAATAAATGTACTGGAGATCTTCTGAAATCTTGTCGTATATCATGTGTTCCAGTTCTGGCCAAGAATTCTTCAGGAGCTTTCGGAACTGCGGGAGTTTTATGATCCTGACACTGTGCAGTTAATGAGCTGGATCAAGTAAGTAGCCGTCTCTGTCTCCTTTCTCTTAAATTACACAAAGTGTTCTGACTTCCTCCCTCCACCATCATATCTCCCCCCCCCCCCGGGGTAATAAAACCGACCCCTCAGAAGCCTTATTTCCATTGTAGGTGCTAGAAAGTTAAAGCGGAGTTCCGGCCGAAATATGACTTTTTAAAGATAAGCATACCCCTAGAATACTCATGCCTCATGCAATGTAACAAAGCTATGCTACAAACTGTGCCCAGTTTTCTATCTGTGCAGCATCGTTTTCTTACTTTGTGAAGTTTCTGCACGGGGCGGCCATCTCCAGTGTGGGCATCTGAAGCCACAGTGTCCTCCTTCCTGGGTTCCGTGCTCGCTGGCTACCCAGCATGCACCTACCGATCTCATGCATGTGCAGTGTGTGCGTTTTTGGTCAGCCATGCCAAGCTGACCAAGATTTTCCATAGACGCCAATGTTAAATGTTACTGGAGCCCTGCGATGCCAAGCTGGCCAAGATTTTCCATAGACGCCAATGTTAAATGTTACTGGAGCCCTGCGATGCCAAGCTGGCCAAGATTTTCCATAGACACCAATGTTAAATGTTACTGGAGCCCTGCGATGCCAAGCTGGCCAAGATTTTCCATAGACGCCAATGTTAAATGTTACTGGAGCCCTCCGATGCCAAGCTGGCCAAGATTTTCCATAGACGCCAATGTTAAATGTTACTGGAGCCCTGCGATGCCAAGCTGGCCAAGATTTTCCATAGACGCCAATGTTAAATGTTACTGGAGCCCTGCGATGCCAAGCTGGCCAAGATTTTCCATAGACGCCAATGTTAAATGTTACTGGAGCCGTGCGATGCCAAGCTGGCCAAGATTTTCCATAGACGCCAATGTCAAATGTTACTGGAGCCCTGCGATGCCAAGCTGGCCAAGATTTTCCATAGACGCCAATGTTAAATGTTACTGGAGCCGTGCGATGCCAAGCTGGCCAAGATTTTCCATAGACGCCAATGTTAAATGTTACTGGAGCCGTGCGATGCCAAGCTGGCCAAGAATTTCCATAGACACCAATGTTAAATGTTACTGGAGCCCTGCGATGCCAAGCTGGCCAAGAATTTCCATAGACTCCTTGCCCAGCTGACCAAGATCTCCCAGGAGCCAATGCAAAACGGGAAATGACGCACGGCGCCGCGGCCCCCTAGAGGAGGAAGTGAAATTAGATATAGACATAAATGTAAGTGAACAGAAAAAAATTGATTGCCAATTTATTTGAACCACTTCCCTACCCGCCCGTTGTCGTATGACGTCTGCAGATGGGATCTCCCATCCTGGGCGGGTGTCATATGACGTCCTCGAGTTCCTGGCGGTATAGGGGGCGTGCACATCACTGAGGAGCCAATGCGCATGCCCGGTGGCCGTGATGCTCGCGGTCGCTCGTTACAGAGCAGGACCGTGGATCTGTGTGTGTGTATGTGTAAACACACAGATCCACGTCCTGTCAGGGGAGAGGAGACAGATCGTGTGTTCCTAGTATCTAGGAATACCGATCGGTCTCCTCACCCAGGCAGTCCCCTCCCCCTACAGTTAGAATCACTCCCTAGGTAACACATTTAACCCCTTGAACGCCCCCTAGTGTTAACTCCTTCCCTGCCCGTCACATTTATACAGTAACCAATCCCTTTTTTGATACCACTGATCGCTGTATAACTGTCAGCGGTCCCAAAATAGTGTCAAAGGGGTCCGATGTGTCCGCCGCAATGTCGCAGTCATGATAAAAATTGCAGATCACCGCCATTACTAGTAAAAATAAAATAATAATAAAAATGCCATAAATGTATCCCCTATTTTGTAGGCGCTATAACTTTTGCGTAAACCAATCAATATACGCTTATTGGGATTTTTTTTTTTACCAAAAATATGTAGAAAAATATATATCGGCCTAAACTGTTTTTTTTTTTTTTTAAATAAACTGCGATATTTATTATAGCAAAAAGTGAACCGCCTCAGATGATACACAGGGATGAAACAAATCCTCCTACACAAGTTTTACATATATATCTTCAACTTTCTATATTCTTTAGAAAGTGCTCATCTTGTTAGAAATGTTCTCTTCCTGTTCAGCACTGGGTGTGGAGTCTTGTCATACACTGTGTGACAGCCGATTGGAGGAAAGGCACCCCCCCTACAAAGGAAGAGGAAGGAAGGAATGTGCAGAGCTGTGCTGTGAATAGACAAGCCCTCTGCTAATCTAGTTCTATCCCTGACACAAATTTCAGTCTGGTTTTATCTCGGTTGTTGGAGATCTTGTCAGAAGTTGTTATGCTGATAACAGAAGAACGGAGCAGCAGAAAGACACGGGACTTAGGGCTTTGGCTAGAGATAAAAAAAACACTACAGATATATGTGCCCAGGTCATATTTCATGAATGGGGTTTACATCCACTTCAATGGCATCCCAGTCTTAGTCGGTAGGGTTCAGTATTGAGTTGGCCCTGCCCTTTGAAGCTATAACAGCTTCAACTCTTCTGGGAAGGCCGTCCAGAAGGTTTAGGAGGGTGTCTATGGGAATGTTTGACCATTCTTCCAGAAGCGCATTTGTGAGGTCAGACACTGATGTTGGACGAGAAGGCCTGGCTCGCAGTCTGCGCTCTATTTCATCCCAAAGGTGTTGTTTTGGGTTGAGGTCAGAACTCTGTGCAGGCCAATCATGTTCCTCCACCCCAAACAACCTCATCCATGTCTGCTTTGTGCACTGGTGCGCAGTCATGTTGGAACAGGAAGGGGCCATCCCCAAACTGTTCCCACAAAGTTGGGAACATAAAATTTTCCAAAATGTCTTGGTATCCTGACACCTTAAGAGTTCCCTTCACTGGAACTAAGGGGCCAAGCCCAACCCCTGAAAAACAACCCCCCCCCACCATAATCCCCCCTCCACCAAATGATTCGGACCAGTGCACAAAGCAAGGTCCATAAAGACATGGATGAGCGAGTTTGGGGTGGATGAACTTCACTGGTCTACATAGTTAATAAGGTTGAATAAAGACACCAGTCCATCCAGTTCAACCTGAGTGAGTGTCTACAATTGTCCCCATCCCTGTACATTGCACACTCACATTGGGCCCTACCCTCATAGAGCCCACAATCCAAGGTCCCCATTCATATACCAGGGCCAATTATGGACAGAAGCCAATTAACCACTTCAATACCGGGCACTTAAACACCTTCCTGCCCAGACCAATTTTGAGCTTTCAGCGCTGTCGCACTTTGAATGACAATTGCGCGGTCATGCTACACTGTACCCAAATGAAATTTTTATCATTTTTTCCCCACAAATGGAGCTTTCTTTTGGTGGTATTTGATCAACTTTGAGGTTTTTCATTTTTGCTAAAGAAATAAAAAAAGACTGAAAATTTTGAAAAAAAATATGTTGTTTTTTTGTTTCAGTTTCAAAACGTTGTAAATAAGTACGTTTTCTCCTTCACTGATGGGCACTGATAAGGCGGCACTGATGGGCACCGATGAGGTGGCACCAATGAAGTGGCACTGATAGGCGGCACTAATAGGTGGCACTGTTGGGCGACACGGATGGGCACTGATAGCTGGCACAATTTGGCACTGATAGCTGCCACGGATTGGCATGGATAGGCCGGCATTAATGGACATGGATAGGCGGCACAGATAGGCACGGATGGGCACTGATAGGCGGCACGGATGGGCACTGATAGGCGGCATTGTATTGTATTATACTGTACTGATGGATGCCAATCCGTGCCAAACAATAATGCATGCCAATCAGTGATGCCGATTGTGGGCACTGATTGGCATCCATTGTGGGCACTGACGCATTCCTGGTGGTCTAGGGTGGCATACCTGGTGCTGAGTATCCCCGGTGGTCCAGTGTGGGCATCCTCGGGGGGGCTACGCTGATAATCGATCAGCACAGACCCCCCCCCCCCCTGTCAGAGGAGCAGCCGATCGGCTCTCCTCTACTTGCGAATGACAGACGTGAGTGAGGAAAAGCCGATCACTGGCTCTTCCTATTTACACTGTGATCAGCCGTGATTGGACTCGGCTGATCATGTGGTAAAGAGTCTCCATTGGAGACTCTTTACTGAGATCGTAGTTGCGGGGTGTCAGACTGACACCCCACAACAACGATCGCCGCGACGCGTGCCCCCCGGGGCGGGCAGCGGCTCAAAATCCTGTCATATGGCGTCCGGTCAGGATTTTGAAACCACTATGCCGCCGTGTTTCTGCTATGGGGCGGGTGGCAAGTGGTTAACCTACCAGCATGTCTACCTGCACAGAGTCCTGACCTCAACCTGATAGAACACCTTTGGGATGAATTAGAGCGCAGACTGCGAGCCAGGCCTTCTCGTCCAACATCAGTGCCTGACCTCACAAATTCCCATAGACACACTCCTAAACCTTGTGGACGGCCTTCCCCAGAAAAGGTGAAACTGTTATAGCTGCAAAGGGCGGGCCAACTCAATATTGAACCCTACGGACTAACACTGGGATGCTGTTAAAGCTCATGTGCGTGTAAAGGCGGGTGTCCCAATACTTTTGGTGATATAGTGTATGTGTGTATATCTGTAATTAACCCCTTGATTGCCCCTAGACATTAACTCCTTCCCAGCCAGTGTCATTAGTACAGTGACAGTGTATAGTATTAGCACTGATCAGTGTATTAGTGCCACTGGTGATATCAGTGTTAGTGAGACCCTCCCAGATAATGTCAACAATGAACCCTACAGACTAAGACTGGGATTCCATTAAAGTTCATGTGCGTGTAAAGGCAGGCGTCCCAATACTTTTGGTAATCTAGTGTATTTCTTGCACAAGGCTCTGTAGGAGAAGGGCCCGGGTTGCCCCGCAGCCACAAGACGCGATCGTTCGTTCTCCAGCTGCCGCTTCCCCGTACAGTATGCGAATGTTATTGGCATCTACGGGGGCTACACAGATAAATGATAACGGAGGCGCGCCGTGTCCCCAAAAACCATCCGCGTATTTTTATTTTTTATTTTTTTTCCTCCCTGAGTCGCGGGCGCGGCGGTTGGCGTCCGTTCCCTGGACCCGCGAGCTCTTTGCGGAGTTGAAGAATGGCACCACATCTGCTTAATGCTAATCCGCAGGCCGCTCGCCAGAGGATGAAGCGTCCTTGAAAACGTGAAAAAGCCGCTGTCGGCGATTTTGTGAAATAACTATCGATGTTTTTTTTATGATGAACGGCTCCGGTGACAAGATGTTTAAGACCATCATCATATTTAAAGCCGGCTAATGGCGCGTGCGTGGCGTCCTCTGGAGAGCCGTTCACGTTGGAGTGGATGTCCCCCGTATAAAACTGTAATATGTATTCTATATCATCCGCGTCCCGGAGAGAAGTGCTGAGCCGGCAGAACGCCCTTTCCTCCAATGTAAATCTGCACAGGAAACCTACAGATATTTGTCTTTCAAACGATCAGAGCCTGGCACCCAATGACAGATGTCTGGACGGGAGCCAGACGTGTTTATAATACCGGCAAGAGATTTATGATCCGGCCGTTCGCATTGTGAGGCCCGGCGCTCCGCCGGTGACACCGACAAAGACAGATGGCTGATTTACAAGACATCTCTGGTGTTTTTTTTAGGTGTGCGGCTGGGAGAAAGTTTGTGAAACCCGACGGGAAAAAGTCATTATGATTAAAGCTTTAGGGCTCCGGGCATTTTACTCCTCATCACATCCAACATTATTAATGTTATTAGGTGGAGTTCAGTAGTCCAGCAGTAGAGAGGGGCCAGGATAGGTGGAGTTCAGTAGTCCATTAGTAAAGAGGGATAAAGAGGGGCCGGGATAGGTGGAGTTCAGGAGTCCAGCAGTAGAGAGGGACCGGGATAGGTGGAGTTCAGGAGTCCAGCAGGTAAGTGGGACAGAGAGGGACCGGGATAGGTGGAGTTCAGTAGTTCATTAGTAGAGGTGGTCAGAGGGGGGCCTGGATTGGTGGAGTTCAGTAGTCCAGTAGTAGAATGGGACAGAGAGGGGCTGGGATAGATGGAGTTCAGTAGTCCAGTAGTAGAATGGGAAAGAGAGGGGCCGGGATAGGTGGAGTTCAGTAGTCCAGTAGTAGAATGGGACAGAGAGGGGCCGGGATAGGTGGAGTTCAGTAGTCCAGTAGTAGAATGGGACAGAGAGGGGCCGGGATAGGTGGAGTTCAGTAGTCCAGTAGTAGAATGGGACAGAGAGGGGCCGGGATAGGTGGAGTTCAGTAGTCCAGTAGTAGAATGGGACAGAGAGGGGCCGGGATAGGTGGAGTTCAGTAGTCCAGTAGTAGAATGGGACAGAGAGGGGCCGGGATAGGTGGAGTTCAGTAGTTCATTAGTTGAGTGGGACAGAGAGGGGCCGGGATACAGGGAGTTCAGTAGTCCAGTAGTAGAATGGGACAGAGAGGGGCCGGGATAGGTGGAGTTCAGTAGTCCATTAGTTAAGTGGGACAGAGAGGGGCCGGGATAGGTGGAGTTCAGTAGTCCATTAGTACAATGGGACAGAGAGGGGCCGGGATAGGTGGAGTTCAGTAGTCCATTAGTACAATGGGACAGAGAGGGGCTGGGATAGGTGGCGTTCAGTAGTCCATTAGTAGAGTGAGACAGAGGGGGGCCGGGAAAGATGGAGTTCAGTAGTCCAGTAGTAGAGTGGGACAGAGAGGGGCCGGGATAGGTGGAGTTCAGTAGTCCATTAGTTTAGTGGGACAGAGAGGGGCCGGGATAGGTGGAGTTCAGTAGTCCATTAGTTGAGTGGGACAGAGAGGGGCCGGGAAAGATGGAGTTCAGTAGTCCAGTAGTAGAGTGGGACAGAGAGGGGCCGGGATAGGTGGAGTTCAGTAGTCCATTAGTTTAGTGGGACAGAGAGGGGCCGGGATAGGTGGAGTTCAGTAGTCCATTAGTTGAGTGGGACAGAGAGGGGCCGGGATAGGTGGAGTTCAGTAGTCCATTAGTAGAGTGGGACAGAGGGGGGCCGGGATAGGTGGAGTTCAGTAGTCCAGTAGTAGAATGGGACAGAGAGGGGCCGGGATAGGTGGAGTTCAGTAGTCCATTAGTTGAGTGGGACAGAGAGGGGCTGGGATAGGTGGAGTTCAGTAGTCCATTAGTAGAGTGGGACAGTGGGGGGCCGGGATAGGTGGAGTTCAGTAGTCCAGTAGTAGAATGGGACAGAGAGGGGCTGGGATAGGTGGAGTTCAGTAGTCCATTAGTAGAGTGGGACAGAGAGGGGCCGGGATAGGCGGAGTTTCAGCTCTCCATCCCCTGCTTTCAGAAAGCTCAGACAAGCTTTATAAATTCTGGACTTTGATGAGCTTTTATATTATTTGGTATTATTCGGTATCATGTGGGGTCCACATTTGGGGGTGATCAAATGTATTGCGCTGGATGCCTGGAGACACATCCTGACATTTTGGGAAGTTTATAGAAATCTTCACATAGGTTGTACAAAGGTGATGGACTATTGATCATCGGAAGTTTGGACTTTTAGTTCTTTTTTTTTAATCAATCTTTATTTATGTTGTTTGCGCTGCATCCCTTTTATCTCTGGACATTGATGCATTTCTAGTAATGATCATTTGTTTCCTTTTTAAGGTCAAACACCCCGAAGAATGCTGTATTTGCAGGCAGTATGCAGCTTCTGGCTGGGGTGAAGCTTTGCACTGGGAGAGTGCTGACCAATCACCCTCATTATGAGGACAAGACCCTCAGGGACAGGACCAAACAGGTGGGTTCACCAATGGGGGGGATAGAGGATCGTTGTGCTGTGGATGTGTCATTCTTCACATTTTAGGGTTATTAAAAGGAAAGCATAATGTATTCTTACTGAGCGCTTATTCTGAGTGTGACCCAATACCAAAGATTGGGGTGCCGCTCAAGCCGAAAGGGACCGCTACCTTGGGTCCCCTGAAAGACGGAGTACTGGTGCATCCCTATACTGCTCCAGGAGGCTAATTATTGTAGATATCCCTTGTAAACTGAAGATGAAAAGTGACCTCAGCTTGCATGTGTCTGCCAAAACCACTCCCCTTCTGACATGTTTCACCCTGCCAGCCGGGGCTTAGTCATAGGGTCTATGACAATGCTTTGTTTGGTGGGACGAAACGTGTCGGAGGGGGGGGCGCATGGTTTTGGCAGAGACATGCAGACTGAGGCCTCCTTTTTACATGGGCTGATCAGGAGAGCGGCAAATCGTTGTATTTACCATTATTTTGCGTATACAGTGTATATATACTGTATATAAAGAACGTGTATATGTATACAAGGAGTGTGCATATGTATAGAAGGAGCGTGTATATGTGCTGCCACGGGGCACGGAATGCCTTTGGTTGCCAATGTGGTGCCTATATTTAAAAAGGGAACAAAGTCTTTACCAAGTAATTATAGACCCGTTAGTTTAACTTCTATAGTTGGGAAGATACTGAAGAGATTAATAAAAGACCACATAGACGAGTTCTTGCAGGAAAAAAATATTTTGAGCAACAGACAGCATGGATTCATGAAAGACAGGAGTTGTCAGACAAACCTGATTTCTTTTTATGAGGTGGTAAGTAAAACCTTGGACAGAGGGGTGGCGGTGGACGTGATGTATTTGGATTTTGCAAAAGCGTTGGATACAGTTCCGCACACACGGCTCATGTGTAAGGTAAAGTCTACAGGTTTGGAAACATCAGTTTGTAGATGGATAGAAAACTGGCTTAATGACAGAATTCAGAGAGTCGTGGTTAATGATTCTTACTCTGAATGGTCTAAGGTTATGAGTGGTGTACCCCAAGGTTCAGTGCTGGGACCCTTGCTTTTTAATATCTTTATAAATGATATTGGGTCTGGGATCAAGAGTAACATTTCCGTCTTTGCAGATGACACCGAGCTATGCGGTGCAATAACGTCCTTACAGGATGTCACCAATTTACAAGCCGACCTGGATGCTCTGTCAAATTGGGCGACTATGTGGCAGATGAGGTTTAATGTTGATAAATGTAAAGTTATGCACTTGGGGGCTAAGAATATGCATGCATCATACACGCTAGGGGGAGTACAACTGGGGGAATCCATAGTGGAGAAGGATCTGGGGGGATCCATAGTGGAGAAGGATCTGGGGGGATCCATAGTGGAGAAGGATCTGGGGGTTTTGGTAGATCATAAGCTCAATAATAGCATGCAATGCCAAGCTGCGGTTTCCAAAGCGAGCAAAGTCCTTTCCTGTATTAAGAGAGGTATGTACTCCAGAGAGAGAGACATAATTTTGCCCCTGTTCAAATCATTAGTAAGAACTCATCTGGAATATGCCGTTCAGTTTTGGGCACCAGTTCTCAAAAAGGATATCGGGGAACTGGAGAAAGTGCAGAGAAGGGCAACCAAACTGATAAGAGACATGGAGGAGCTCAGCTATGAGGAAAGATTAGAGGAACTGAATTTATTCTCTCTTGATAAGAGGAGATTAAGGGGGGATTTGATAAACATGTACAAATATATAAGGGGTCCATATAGGGAACTTGGTGTCAATTTATTCACTTTACAGTCAACAATGAGGACAAGGGAGCACTCTTTACGTCTAGAGGAGAAGAGATTTCATCTCCAAATACGGAAAGGTTTCTTCACAGTAAGAGCTGTGAAAATGTGGAATAGACTCCCTGCAGAGGTGGTTATGGCCAGCTAAGTAGATTGCTTTAAGAAAGGCCTGGATTATTTCCTAAGTGTACGTAATATAACTGGGTACTAAAATTTATAGGTAAAGTTGATCCGGGGAAAATCCGATTGCCTCTCGGGGGATCAGGAAGGAATTTTTTCCCCTGCTTTAGCAAATTGGATCATGCTCTGCTGGGGTTTTTTGCCTTCCTCTGGATCAACTGTGGGTATAGAATTGGGTATAAGGAATGGTATATTTATTTTATGTATGTGTGTATATATATATATATATATATATATATATATATATAATTTTTTTTTTTTTTTTTTGTTGAACTGGATGGACTTGTGTCTTTTTTCAACCTGACTAACTATGTAACTATGTAACTATGTTTATGATGGGCCTGGTACAATGACTTGTTCCTGGTCTGGACTTGGATCCGCGCACCCAAGCTCATCCCTAGTCACAGGCAACTACTATTGAGAGAGCAGTCCAAAGTACAATTACCAGTGTCTCCTCCAGGGGGCCTCGCTGTCATAATATTATTGGTTCTATTTATTAAATATTTATTGGATGGATGACACACACACACATCCATGCATGCCCAGCAAATGTGGCTGTAATGTATCAAATAGATTCATTCCTGTATCTTCTGCTCCATCTAGTGGGCATCTCCGTGGCTGCATAAAGTGCAGGATCTGGTAGAGGAGTTCTGTCCTCTCTGCTGCCAAATGCTGAGACAGGGAGGAGGGAGGGGCGGGGGAAGGATGAGGGAGGGGCAGCGATGAGCCTCTCCATGCCTGCATAGAGAAGTGCAGGATCTGGTAGAGGAGTTCTTTCCTCTCTGCTGCTGAATGCTGAGGGAGGGGCGGGGGAATGATGAGGGAGGGGCAGGGATTAGCTTCTCCGTGGCTGCACAGCGAAGTGCAGGATCTGGTAGAGGAGTTCTATTCTCTCTGCTGCCGAATGCTGAGATGGGGGGGGATGATGAGGGAGGTGCAGGGATGAGCCTCTCCGTGGCTGCACAGCGAAGTGCAGGATCTGGTAGAGGAGTTCTATCCTCTCTGCTGCTGAATGCTGAGGGAGGGGTGGGGGAATGATGAGGGAGGGGCAGGGATGAGCCTCTCTGTGCTGCACAGCAAAGTGCAGGATCTGGTAGAGGAGTTCTATCCTCTCTGCTGCTGAATGCTCAGATGGGGGGGGAATGATGAGGGAGGGGCAATGAGTGAGAGGCAGAGATGAGCCTCTCCGTGGCTGCACAGCGAAGTGCAGGATCTGGTAGAGGAGTTCTATCCTCTCTGCTGCCGAATGCTGAGATGGGGGAGGGGGAATGATGAGGGAGGGGTGGGGGAATGATGAGGGAGGGGCAGGGATGAGCCTCTCTGTGCTGCACAGCAAAGTGCAGGATCTGATAGAGGAGTTCTATCCTCTCTGCTGCCGAATGCTGAGATGGGGGGGGGGGGGGAATGATGAGGAAGGGGCAATGAGTGAGGGGCAGAGATGAGCCTCTCCGTGGCTGCACAGCAAAGTGCAGGATCTGGTAGAGGAGTTCTATCCTCCTCTCTGTTTCTGACTGCTGAGACAAGGTGGGGGTAGAGAGGAGAGGTGTGAGGGCCACATGAAATGGCCGGGAGGGCTGAATTTGACGGGCCCCTTGTGTTTGACGCACGTATTGGAGAAATTGCAGCCAAAATATGTTGAGCGTGCGCAAATGTGTGTGACAATCATGCAATGAATATTTTATAAATAGATGCCTATGTGTGTTTGCTGAATCAGCGCTTTTCCTCCACTCCGCTCTGCACAACCCGGGGAGAAGGACGGAAATGAGCGGCAGAGTCCTCCCCATGACACGTGATGAGTCGCTGTCCTATCCATGGGGTCCTTGGTGGTGGGTATTCTCTGCACTGTACTCCGGTCCTGTTTGGCAGTCACAGTTTGTCCTCTTTTAGGTGTATCAGGTGTATGCAAAGAGAGCCCCAGAAGATGTACACGGCGTACTGCGGTCGTTCGGCACGGACTACGTGATATTAGAGGACAGTATATGTTATGAGAGGAGACACGGGAGAGGATGTCGTCTACGAGATCTGCTGGATATCAACAATGACCATGTGAGCATACAGTCGTTTTATGTCACTTGAATAAGCCTTATTAATTGAGACCTGCGGGCCCAGTGTGCAGTGGGATTTGCTTAACTGCCCTGACAATTTACACTACACTTTACCAAAAGTATTGGGACACCTACCTTTACACGCACATGAACTTTAATGGCAACCCAGTCTTAGTCCGTAGGGTTCAATATTGAGATTGCCCACCCTTTGCAGCTATAACAGCTTCAACTCTTCTGGCTCCCTGTCTCCACTCTAAATCATCCAAAAGGTGTTCTATCGGGTTGAGGTCAAGTTCCTCCACCCCCAAACTCGCTCATCCATGTCTTTATGGACCTTGCTTTGTGCACTGGTCCAAATCATTTGGTGGAGGGAGGATTATGGTGTGGGGTTGTTTTCTCTTTCGTTCGTTGACGGACACAGCGCCATTAAATCTTGACCGTAGGGTTATCACGCCACCTTCAGGAGAGGACTAGGCAGAACATGTAATACATGTGAAAACAACTGAAGGGGGATTATGGTGTGGAGGTTGTTTTTCAAGGGTTGGGCTTGTTTTTCCTTCATATTTACCAAAACCATATATGAGGTCAAACCTTAGGAGTTTCAATGTGTATGCAATCAGGCAGGCCCTTGTACTACATGGTTTTGGTAAATCTGAAGGAAAAACTCAGCAGAAAAACTGATAGTGTGTACGGGGCTTAAAGGCGTCAGCATACCAAGACATTTTGGACAATTTCATGCTCCCAACTTTGTAGGAACAGTTTGGGGACGGCCCCTTCCAGTTCCAACATGACAGTGCACAAAGCAAGGTCCATAAAGACATGAATGAGAAAGTTTAGGGTGGAGGACCTTGACTGGCCTGCACAGAGTCCTGAACCTCAACCAGATACAACACCTTTGGGATGAATTCAATGTACTGACCAGGCTATAGTTAAACGTTATGCTGTGATGGTGGAGAACATTAATAGGAATCATTTAAAGGTTAAAAAGATAAGCTAATCTGTCAAATTTTCCCTCTTACCTGTAAATTAAGGCCTGAGAGGACAGAAACTATCATCTTTCCCAACAATCACCCAACTGTAAGAGTAAGGATGAGCTCCGACGTGTTGGCATACGCCAAATGCAGAGCCCGCCAGGAAGTCGGCGCAGCGCTGCGCTAATCACAAGCAGTGAGACATTGCGCGGCTGCAGAGATCGGGCAATGTCTCACTGCCTGTGATTAGCGCAGCGCTGCGCTGACTTCCTGTTGCGTATACGAACACGCCGGAGCTCATCCCTATGTAGGAGGTACAACATGCACATTAAACTGGAGCCTTTCCCACGTAGTGTCCCCTAGTGGCAGAAATGCATATTTCAGTGTTACTTGAGTTGTATTCCAGGATTTGCCTGTCTTCAGCTGAGAGAACGTGCAATAATTTAAGACTTTACCTAAAGTCTCGGAAATCTTTCATTAAGGTCTTCATGTTCTATAGTTTGAATATCATGTCATACATATATTATTTATCATTGTAAAATAACGTATTCCGCACTTCTTTCTTTTTTTTTTTCAATTTTTATGAAAAAAAAAAAAAACTGAAAGAAACCTGTTCTTTTTTTTCCCCAAATTTTTCAGTTTTCTTCAGGCTGATCTTTAGTTTTCAGTTTTTCTTCAGGCTGATCTTCACTTTTCTTTTTCACATGATCCTTGTATTACGCCCCTGCTTGGTAGATTGACCACATTACAGCATCCAATGCATGTCTGCCTATCCCAGTGTTTCTCAATTCCAGTCCTCATGGCCCACTAACAGGTCATGTTTTCAGGCTTTCCATTATTTTGCACAGGTGATTTGATCAGTTTCACTGCCTTAGTAATTACCACAGCTGTTTCATCTGAGGGAAATCCTGAAAACATGACCTGTTAGTGGGCCATGAGGGCTGGAATTGAGAAACACTGGCCTATCCTAACCAAGACAGGCCATTTATTCATCTTTTAGCTTGTAAGTATTAGCAAGAGGATACAGTGTTGCCGATCACCAAATCTTTTTTTTTTCCTCTCTCGGTTTAACCAGACAATGGATGGTCCTGGGGAAAACGACCCTGATTTGAGGCCTTCTCCCTTCCCCCGCTTCTGCGATGAAATAAAGAAAGATTCTCTGGCCTACACAAAGTATTTCACCAGGGTCTTCAAGAACAGAACTTTCAATGTTTACAGATTGTCACGTAAAGCCCCTGTGAAGTAAGCGCAGTCTGGCGGACGGGACAGTATTTTGTTGTTCTGGTGTATCTTATTGGTCAGCGCCGACTCCGCCCGCGGAATGGAAGCCGGACTCTTCTTGCCTTCCAGACGTGTTCATTTCAATCTTGGCCACAACGGTTGTTTTTCAGTTGTGACTTTCTTAGTAGTGTTTTAATGGAAGGTAAGGAGATTTTTAGGCAAGTAGAGGACTAAGTTTGATAAGTGAACCGTCCAGTCACTTTTTTTTTTTTTGTTACAATTATCCTTGTTTTACAAACTTAGGTCAAGTGACAGCTAAACGGCATTTCCCATAATGCTTTACTAGCTTCGGAGATCCCATTCTTCAGTAGGAACAACAGCAAGGGCCGGTAACCCCGGGCGGTTAGCTTTCAGCTTCTGAACATTGGCTTGCCTGATTTTGGGGTGGACGGTTTGACTGAAGAAATTTTGGCCTAGGTACTTTTTACTGTGTTTATATTCTTATCATGTGCAAATAAGACTAAAAATAAGTTTATCAATTCCCAAAAGAGTACTAGTCACTTGCTGTCCCTTAACCTAGCTATAACCCCATAAACCTAACCTTGAACGTAACTCCATAACCATAAAGAGGACCTGTGCTGTTGGAGGACTAGTTACCAGTATTGCCCGTGGTCTCCCTGCTGCTGATCTTCTCCCTATTACTGGCTTAACCACTTCAGCCCCAGGAAGAATTTACCCCCTTCCTGACCAGAGCACTTTTTGCGATTCGGCACTGCGTCACTTTAACTGACGTCGCGCGACATTGTACCCAAACAAAATTGAAGTCCCCCCCCCCCCCACAAATAGAGCTTTCTTTCGGTGGTATTTGATCGCCTCTGCATTTTTTATTTTTGTTGCACTATAAACAAAAAAAGAGCATAAATTAAAAAAAAAAAAAAAAAAAAACATTATTTTTTACTTTTTGCTATAATAAATATCCCCAAAAATATATAAAATAAAAAAAAATGTTTCCTCAGTTTAGGCCGATATCTATTCTTCTACATATTTTTGGTTAAAAAAAAAAAATCACAATAAGCGTATATTGATTGGTTTGCGCAAAAGTTATAGCGTCTACAAAATAGGGGATAGATTTATAGCATTTTTATTCTTTTTTTTATATACTATTAATGGCGGCGATTGCGTTTTTTATAGTGACTGCGACATTGTAGCGGAAATATCAGGCAATTTTGACACATTTTTGGAACCATTGGCATTAAAGAGGAAGTAAACCCTAATTGGTTTACTTCCTCTTTCATTCCCTGCAAAGGCAAAGCATAATGGACTACTGTGCATCGCATAGTAGCCCATTATGTGTCACTTACCTGACACAGGAGCCAGCGAAGTCACCGCTGTCCCCTGTAGTTCCGAGCGTCCACCTTCTTGGTGGGTCTCCGTGGGTCTCGCTGCTCCGGCACTGTGATTTGCCGGAGCAGCGATGACGTCACTCCCGCGCATGCTCATGGGAGCCGACACTCGCGGCATCTTCGTCATTGACGAAGCCGCGCTCAGTGCACCTAGGCTTACCTGTAGGTCAAAGTGGTTTGTAAGGGTTTACAACCACTTTAATACAGCAATCAGTGCGATTTAAAAATGCATTGATTACTGTAAAAATTTCACTGGCAGTGAAGGGGTTAACAATAGGGGGCTGCGAAGGGATTAACTGTGTTCCCTGGGAGGTGATTCTAACTGAAGGGGGAGGGACTAACTACAGGAAGTGACAGATCGTGGTTCCTAGCTAATAGGAACACACGATCTGTCACTCCTGTCAGAACAGAACAGGGAAGTGTGTGTTTACACGCACTCGTTCGTCCCTGTTCTGTGTCTCCTGGTCACGATCGCTCGTGGCTGGCAGTCAAACGGACCATCGGCCACGAGCATCGGCACCCCCGCTGTGCAGTGGGCGTGATCACGCCTGCTGTCCAGACCCCGCGAGACCACGTACAGTAATGTGGTTTTGCACAGGGGAGCCAACCTGCCGCAGTAAAACTGTGGCGGCTGGTCCGGAAGAGGTTAAAGCGGAACTAATACTTCCCATCCTTTTTAAGCAAGGAAGCTGCCATCTTGGCCTCTGTTTGATCTTAAGCTGCCATGGTGCTGCACATGTGATCAGTTATGACTCCAGCCATTTGATGGTTAAGAGTACAAGCAATGCGACGGTTACGTTCCCAGCACGTGTTGGGCATGTAACTGTTTTTTGAAACTGTTAAAGCAGAAGTTTACCCGTAACAACTTGATAAAAATGATCTTTATCAAGGAAGATCCATTCCACATTAATAATTATGCTACCAACATTAGTGTGTGCTGAAAATTGCCTCCAGCATTGCTCCTGTTTCTTCCATTTTACTGAATTCCAGAGCCCCTGAACATCAGTAAATCATAAATTGGAACTAAACCCATCAATTTAAAGTTTTTAAATAAAAAAACGTTACATTTCTGGAATAGCGGGATTGCTAGCTGTCACGTGTGCTTGTGTTCTCAACCAAACCGTCAAGCCATCAAATGGCTGGTCTTATAATTGATCACATGTGCAGCATCATGGCAGTTGAAGATCAACAGAGGCCAAAATGGCAGCTTCCTTGGCTAAAAATGATAGGAGGGATTACTTCCACTATAAGGGCTTTCAAGCAAAATTAGTAGACTCAGTGACAGCAAGATCAAATGCTCTGAAGAACAATTTTTTTCGAATGTCCGTGTGAACATTTGAGCAAACTTCTACTGGTGTATGGCCAGCTTTACCATACATTGTTCTGCATTGTGGGGCTGTGTGGTGGTGGCCATTTTGGCAAAGGCAGTGCTTTGCTTTCTCATGTTAGAACTACCTCCCTGATGATGGGTGAGGTAGTGATGAAGAGGCAGCAGGAGAGGCGGAGAAAGGACAGATCTACAGAACTAGTGAAGCAGGGAGATCCTTGTATTGCAGCTCCTCAGGTACAGCTTCCTCTCCAGAAAGGAGAACAGAAGACCAGTACAGTAGTGACATCACCAAACCTCACCCCAAACCTGGCGAGACTAGCAGTCAGAGGCAGCAGTGCCTTAGATGACCTCACGCTGCGGAGGCTGTAGGCACAAGTGCATTGCTATCTTTTTAGGAGGAATTTCGAACACAAAATAGATCTTTCAGGGTAATGCTTTAAGCACAATTCACATTTCTATATGTTCCCTATTACATAGCAAACCTTCACGCTTTGAGTTTAGGTCCACTTTACCCCAACGTGAAATGTATTCTGTCACATGTCTGTTTTGCTAATTACAATGTTCCGACTCCAAAAAATCTGTGCCAAAATCAGGCAACCTTCAGAAATCCATAGAAACTGGAACTCGTCTCTTTGTCCCGACTCCAGACTGATGGAGGTTGAGGAGATTTCGGTGGCTATGGGTTTCTGCACTTTGATGCTCTGCACACTGCTTTGTGCAACATCCCTGATCGTGTTTAAGCACTTGAAGTTTGGAAAATTACATTCTGTGCCAAATATTTTTAGATTCCGTGTCACTGTGCACCGTGAATGGTGAAGTATTATGCTAAATGTTATTTCATTTGGATGAAGATTCGTTTATCATAGAACTGAAAATGTCTCCACCTTTGTCGCTGGAGAAGGTACTTTTTCTCTTTCGAAGAGGTATACATGGGCTTCAGGAGGGGGCGCTATCAAGCGAACCGCAACCACACATGCTCCTTGAAGCATACACTTCATTGTGCCATAGTCTTAAAATAGTCTTAAATATTAAAATGGTCTGCAGCGATCAGGCCACCCTAGGCTTGGCAGGCCGGGTGACTAAACTGCGCTCTCTTGGAGCTTTCCCTACCGGGATTGCACTGGCAAAGCTGGCAGGACTGAGCGCCTTGTATGCCAAGCCCTAAAGCATAATTATTTATATATATATATATATATATATATATATATCAATATCACAAACTTTTTTTTTTCTTTAAGTAACAAACACGGTATACTTACCTGCACTGTGAAATGGTTTTGCACAGAGCAGCCTCGATCTTCCTCTTCTAGGGTTCCCCACCGGCGCTCCCCACTCCTCCACTTCCCTGTGTGCCACCATAGGAAGCCGCTGCCTATGGTGCCACACTTGCAGGCTCGATCCCGAGGGCAGTGTGTCTCTATTGAAACACACAGTGTGGCTCAGCCCCACCCCCCCTGCTCCATCATCACTGGATTTGATTGACAGCAGCAGGAGAAAATGGCTTCCCCCTGCTCTCATTGAGTCCAGTGAAGAGAAGAGCAGTGCCGCTGTTCTCGTGCACAGCTCTAGATCGAGATCGGGCTCGGGTAAATATTTAGGGGAGCTGGTGGGAGGGGGGAATGCAAAGGTTTTCATATGAAAGGTTTTTTAATCTTAGGGTTGGAGGACACAGGTGGATTGTGTGAACCAGAGGGTTGTGCAGCTACCGTCAAGAGATTGGAAACTGGCACACAAAGCTTTTAGGACAGGCCAGCATTAAAGTGATTGTAAAGGCTTGTTTTTTTTTTTTTTTTTATATAACAAACACGTTATACTTACCTCCTCTATGCAGTTGGATTTGCACAAAGCAGCCCCAATCCTCCTCTTCTTGGGTCCCTCTTCTGCTCTCCCGGCCCCTCTTTCTAGTGTGTGCCCCCTCAGCCAGCAGCTTGCTACAGGGGACACCCGAGCCGAGTCAGAGCTCCGTGTATTCACTCAGACATGGAGGCCCGACTCAGGCCCCCTCTCTCTCCTTATTGGCTGACTAATTTTGATTGACAGCCGCGGGAGCCAATGGCACCGCTGCTGTGTCTCAGCCAATCAGGAGGAGTGTCTGGAACAGCTAAGACACTCGTGGACAACGCTGCAGAGAGAAGGGGCTCTCAAGTAAGTGATTAGGGAGTGCTGGAGAGGCTGCTACACGCAGGTTTTTTTATCGTAATGTACAATCATTAAGATAAAAAAAACTTCTAACTTTACAACTCCTTTAACCCCCTCCTGCTCCCATCACGCCTCATGTTTTTTTTCTGGCGTCCCAATGAGTAATGACATCTCACTTCTGAGAGAAGCAAACCTATTTTTTTTTTCTTGTATTTTAGGGAGGGTCAGATTTTGGCCTTGGCCATGTAATGGGCACCAGAGGAAGTGGTGTCTCCCTGCTGGCTGTTCAGTGTGGCATGGGTTGTGTACATCACAAACGTGGCTCAACGCAATCACAAAACAGTTCACATAGCTATATATTGTGCTGTTTGGATGGAGTTCAGCTCTAAAGAAACTTGTCAAGATGGCCATTTACCTGTCACATAAAGCTGGTGTCTGCCATTGCTGACTGCTGGGAGAGGTGCCAGTTGCAAGGCAGAGCACTTCTCTGCAGTATCACGTCATGTGACACCCTATCCTTAGAACTGGCACTTATTCTGGGAGTCAAGCAGTGGCATCCACCACTCCGGATGACAGGCTTGGTTGTGCCAGGCAACAGCCATTCTGACAGGTTCACTTTGATATAAAAACGTGCTTTCGTTCTCTATGTAAGGTTTAGAAAATATATCACAGCGAGCCATTACGAACGATTGTCTACAGGGGGAAAAAATGGTATGCAATCTGATGTCTTGATTTCTAGCTCAACAAGAATAGCCCATAGTGGCACAAAGAGGCCTAACCAGCTGTACATGCTTACCTTCCCTTTGATTCTGTAATTTTGTGTTCAGCCACTTAATGCAAAGAAAAATACAGTGTTTTGATTACAAAGGAACAAATGAGTTACTTCCCTTCCCTGTCACGTGATTGGTTGAATTCTGCCCATAGTCCCAAACACACTATAGGCTTTTCCTCCAAACAACATGAGAACAGAGTCAACCTAGAGGGGGAATTCTTCTTCGTCCATCCAAAAAAGAAGAGAAGGGTGTTAATACGATGAGCAGCAAAACAGTCAATGGACCGCATCATTTAGATTTGGACAGATAATCGGAAGCAGAATGTAGCGTAAGCCACATCCAGTCTTGTGCAACTTTTACCCACCAACAAATATATGCTCCAGGCCTTGAGGAGACCGAGAGAATCAGTAATCAATTACAATTGTAGAGATAAAGTGAACTGTTAGACATTAGGTGCTCCCCAGCTACTCCAGCCAGTGATTGGCTTCCTTAGGTGAGGTAAAAAGTTGGGTCTTGCCTGTGTGCGCCACTTTGAGCCTTGCAGGATATAACATACTGTATGGCAGACTGCGTTCACTGAGGCGCAATTTCACACTTTAAAGTGCTGCCTGTTGTTTCTGTGTCGCAGCAGAGAAATCCTGAAAGATGATGGTTTGGTTGTTATAAAGCAAACCAGGCATGTTGCAGGATGGTTTCTTTATCTCTGAAATATAGGAACCATGCTAGTAAGGGTCTAGGAAATCTCCCCGGTGGAGGTGCCCGCAGCGGGACCCGGTGAGCGCATTCGATGGCAAATAGATTGGAGAAACTTTCCTCCCCAAGGGTTTGTTTTAGCCAGGTGAGCAGAAGTTCTTCAGGGCATTTACCCTCTGAGCCCTCAGGGAAACCCAGGAACTTCAGGTTGTTTCTGCGGAGCCTGTCCTCAATATCCTTTAGTTTGGCCTCCTGAGACTTGTAGTCCACCGCCACCTCTCTCACAGTTATCATAAGGGGGTTAAGGTCATCATCCACTGCACTAATGCATTAATTGCACTAATTGCATTTGTCACTCTATGCTTAACTTTATGCACATCATCTTTAAGGATTGCAAAGTCCACCTGGAGAGAGACGCATGGCAGGGTTTAATGGTGTCCAGGATTTGTGACAGGGACGGCTCTCCTGCTTTAATGCCTGATGTTCCTGGAGTGGAGTCCGCATATGGAGAGGCTATTGGGATAGCCAGAGGATCCGTGGCATCCATCCATTCTGTGTCCCCCTCAGCCCGCGGCTGTCTAGCATCAGCAGGAGAGCACGGTAGGCCCTGTGTGTCCCGGGCGCCATTTTGGCCTTCCTTGTGGGCCAAGCGGGAGAGCCATTCAGCAGGTGTCTGGAGTGGGTTGGGTCCATATTTTACCATGGTCTGGTGCCTGGGATGTTCGGACAGCTGTCCGGCCAGTGTAGAGCTGAAAAACAGGGTTTTTGGCTGTTCAGGATGACGTAATATCTCGGCGCGGTCTGGAGCTCCGGAAAGAAGCTGCTCATATACAGGAAGTCAGGCACGCCACCTGTCACGTGACTGGTGATTGGTTGCTCAGGCCCCCAGCACTGTCACATAGTGCTGTGTAAGCTGCAGGTCACAACCAAGGCCCCATGCACACATTACATTTTTTTTACCTTCCCGGGACGCCTATGCTCCAGAGGAGGAAGGAGCAGTGTGCCACATTTTGCAAATGTTTAGATGCGTCAAGTGCTTTTGTGTTCATTCATTCCATTGGCCAGAATATTCATTTACTCTGGCCATTGGAATGATTGGACACCCAAGCGCTTGACGTGCATAGTGTTAAGGTATTGAATGATGGGATATGATCTAGAGATCTCTAGATCTAGATCTCTAGATCTATGATCTCTTCATTCATTCCATTGGCCAGAATATTAATTTACTCTGGCTATTGGAATTATTGGACACCCAAGCGCTTGACGTGCATAGCGCTAAGGTATTGAATGATGGGATATGATCTAGAGGAAGTGATGGAATCATTGGAATAAATGAATGCCCAAGTGCTTGACGTGCCTAGCACTAAAGTGGGTCTAGGTAATTGGCTGTATAGGTATCCAGCGCTGTCATATGGGGCAGGAAGACTCATTGTGTAAGCTTAAAGCCACGACTAAGGCCCCATGCACACAGGACTTTTATTTTTCCTCCCCTGATGAAAAAGCAGAGTGAAAAGTGCGCCCAAAGCCGCATTTTGGAAACTCATTTTGGCATATTTAGGTGTCAAGCACTTGGGTTTTCATTCTATTGCACAGAATGGAATAAATGGCTATTGGAATGAATAAGCACCCAAGCACTTGAAAACGCCTAGCATTGAGGCAGTGCATGATGGGATATGATCTAGAACAGGGGTGTTGAACTCAGTTTTATCACAGACCTCAAAAGCTTGTGTCTGGTATACATTACCTAAACATTGGAGGATTCAGGAGTGCGTTATGTACAGAGCTCAGGATTATGCTATGTACAGAGTGCAGAGCTCAGGATTATGCTATGTACAGAGCTCAGGATTATGCTATGTACAGAGTGCAGAGCTCAGGATTATGCTACGTAAAGATTGCAGAGCTCAGGATTATGCTACGTGCAGAGTTCAGGACTATGCTGTGTGCAGAAATCAGGATTATGCTATGTACAGATTTCCGAGCTCAGGATTATGCTACGTACAGAGCTCAGGATTATGCTATGTACAGAGTGCAGAGCTCAGGATTATGCTATGTACAGAGTGCAGAGCTCAGGATTATGCTATGTACAGAGTGCAGAGCTCAGGATTCTGCTATGTACAGAGTGCAGAGCTCAGGATTCTGCTACGTACATAGTGCAGGGTTCAGGAGTGTGTTATGCACAGAGTGAAGAGCTCAGGATTATGCAATGGGCAAAGTTCACTAGTGCGCCGTGTACAGATTGCAAAGTTCAGGAGTGCGTTGCATACAGAACTCAGGGGTGTGCTGTGTACAGATTGCAGGGTTTAGGGGTGTGCTAGGGTATGCAATCTAAATTCTCCTCCCCGAAGCTTCCACACATCTCCCTCTCTCTATCTAGCACCTCCCTGTGTAGATGGCTCGGCCTCACCTTGCAGGGAGTGGAGGGTGAGAGCTGGAGGTGGCGGAATGGAGTTCTTCCACCTTGCGGCTGCAAAACTGGGTACAAGGGCTACATGATGTCCAGTAGGCCTTGCATTTGAAATATGTGATCTCTAGAGCAATGTTTCTCAACACCAGTCCTCAAGTACCCCCCAACAGGTCATGTTTTCAGGCTTTCCATTATTTTGCACAGGTGATGTGATCAGTTTCACTCCTTTAGTAACTACCACAGCCTTTTCATCTGAGGGAAATCCTGAAAACATGACCTGCTGGGGGTACTTGAGGACTTGAGTTGAGAAACATTGATCTAGAGGAAGTGATGGAATCAGAAAGCATTTTTTTTTTTTTATTTCAAAGAAAAGTGAAAATTCAAAGACGAGGTTAGTGAGAGATCAGCAAATTGGGTTGGCTGGGGCAGAAAGGACATTAGAAAAGGCTTCCATGAAATTCTACCTGAAAAAGGTGAACTTGGCCTTAAGAGCATCTAACCAGATTGGAGGGAAGATGAAGTATGCAGCTGGTTGGGCCGCCATGAAAGTGCACCTTACATTACCCTGCAAAGCACAGGAAACATTCCGCCAACTCTTGTTTTTTCTTCAGATCAGTGTTACTTAGTCCATACCGTATACATTTCAAATCGAAAAAAAATTGATCAAATAATTTTATGTATATAATATTTGTATTTTTATGTACATCGGTCTCACTGCATTTATAAAGTGGTTTTAGTTGTCTATTTATTTGGCTATGTTTTTGAACCTTACCACTTTTTGCACAATTTTCTAAGTGTTTTATTGAAAGCCATAAAGCATTGTCCAATGTCATCTACTACATGACCCCGGTGGAGGCTCTTCGTATCTGAACAATTATCCTTCCCCGTTCTCTAGGTACTTGTCACACATTGTGCCTTATGGCTGGATGATGTCACAGGTTCTTGGCGACTGGATAGGCTACATTCTGAGAAACATGGCAACTTTTACAATAGGACTTTCACAGCTTCCTGTGAATAACATTGCACCGTGTTACTAATAACCGGACCTTTTATTTACTTTAGGCCTCATGCATATGGATGGTAAAAGGCTGAAAATATATAAGAATAAAATTCTGCCCAGGAACCTGTAGATGCCATGTTCAGCTTTTCATACAAGTGAACTGCTGTTGTGACGCGGCTACTTCTGTGTTATCAGTGTTCACCCACGCATGCGCGTATGACATTTCCTAAAAGCAAAACTTCCATGTTAGGGAATACATCGTACACTCATGTTTGGGTAAACTTCAATGCACAGAAGTATCAGAATTTATATGAGTATGATAAGCAGCACACACCAATAACTCTAAGGCCGCGTACACACGGGCGGATTGTCTGCCCAACTTAGTCCGCTGAACCGTGTTTCAGCGGACAATCCGCTCGTGTGTGGGCTTCAGCGGACTTTTTCAGCGGACAGTCTGACGGACTTTGTCTTTCGGAATTTCCGTAATTTTGTCCGTCCAAACTTGGTTTTGTCCGTCCAAACTTGGTTTCAGCGGACAGTCCGCTCGTGTGTAGGCAAGTTGGACGGACTAAGTATGGCGCATGCTCAGAAAGGATTTACACGGCCGAAGGTTGCATTGCAGTGTATTGGACGTCGTTTTTCTAGTCCCGTCGTACGTGCTGTACACGTCATCGTGCACGTTTTCAGCGGACTGTCTGTTCATCGTGTGTGGTCAAGTCCGTTCATTCAAAAGTTGAACGGACTGTCTGTCGGATTGTCTGACGAACTTAGTTGGGCAGACAATCCGCCCGTGTGTACGCGGCCTAAGCCCTTGTACACATGGTAGGAAATTCAGACGGAAAATGTCCGATCGGACCGTGTTGTCGGATAATCCGACCGTGTGTGGGCTCCATCGGACTTTTTCCATCGGAATGTCCGACCAGCAAAGTTTGAGAGCTGGATATAAAATTTTCCGACAACATGATCCGATCGGACTTTGTCCGATCATGTGTAAAGCAGGCTCAGATCAAATTACGAGAGCAAAGCTATTGGCTACTAGCCTGAACGTAGTCCCGTCGTAACGAACAAAAGTCATCACGTTCTGAATGATCGGAAGTTCCGACAACTTTGTCCTACCGTGTGTATGCAACACCAGTTTCGGACAAAATCCGATGGATTTTGTTGTCGGAATGTCCGACTGTGTGTACAAGGGCTAATAGCTTAAGAGATGGATAGCAGCCACAGTTATGGCTTCTTGCCATAGGCCACAACCTCAACATGTTTCGCCCTGCCCCTGGTGCTTAATCATAGAGGTACCCAGAGGCAGGGCGAAACCCGTCGGCACCGCGGCCTATCGGAAAGAGATGGGGCTGAAGCCACTTTCCTTTTCTTAAGCTATTTGGTATGTGGCGTTTACCCAGGAGTTAGACTGCATTGGATTAGCACACAGGTCTGCACTCTATCTGCATCATCAGAGCCATATCGCCAGTGCTTGCAGCAGCACTCCAAAAAGCATTTACATGAGTGCGGTCGCTTACAGCTGTTCACTTGCATAGCTGGTTATACATGGCATCTGAAGCTTCCGGAGCGTGAGAAAGGGCCCATAACTTTACACCAAATATATTTTCAGTCTCTAAACTTTTTTGTGAATGAGGCCTTAAGGGGTCTCCATTAAGATGCTATCAAGACTAGGCTCTGATGACAGTAGCCACTCCTATACAGTATGCCAGTTTCAACCATATTGCTGACCTCCTTCAAAGGAACTAAATGCAGTAAAGGTTGGGGTATGGCTGCTACTATTAAAGCCTAACTATATATTTTTGCTTTGTAGTAGAGATCCCTTTAAAGTTAAGCTGTGAGGTGGTCAAACCAACAACACTGTCAAAATGCAGTGCCTATGTACCAGTGAGCTGTTGTATCCCTGACCTTCACTATACATAGGAACCCAGCTTATGGCCCACCTCAGTGCTAAGTTCTACCCACTGGAACCAAGTTCACTGTCACCAATAAGGAGAACTCAACTCTGAAAGCTGTGCCCAAAAAATGCCAGGCAGAGGGCAAGGGACTAGTCACCAATATTGCCTCTGTATTTCCGACTTCCACAATACATAGGGACCCAGCTTATGGCACACCATGGTGCTAAGCTCCAACGACATGAAACAAGTTCCACTCCCACCACTATGGGGAACTCGACTCTGCAAGCTGTGCCCAAAAAATACCAGGCAGAGGGCAAGGGACCAGTATTGCCCTTGGTCTCCCTGCAGCTGATTGTTTCCCCAATACTGATTTACCATGTTCTGCACTGTGTCTCTTTCTGGAAGCAATCATCTTGGTAGAGGCAGGACTTTGCCTTCTTATGTCAGAGCCTCCAGCAAGGATAACAATGAGCAGCACAGTAGCAACATCACCAAATCTCACTCAAAATCTTAGGGCACTAGCAATTGGAGGCAGCAGTGTCTTGTATCGTTCTCTTTTAAAGCCTCAAAACTGTATTTACAGTGAAGTATGGGATTGAGAGGCTGAGCCAGGTGCCGGTCCAAGCGTGTGGGCGGATTCTGAGCCTGGACCGGCTCTGTGATGTCAGCCGACAGCGGACTTTAGCCCCCTGTCTGCTGAAAATGGGTCACAGAGCTGCAGAATGAATGGCACTCCTGTAATCCACAGGAGAAATACAAACAAACAAGCTTTGGCTGTACTTCCCCTTTAAGCAAACGAGATGTGATGATGTTAATACTGTGCTGCTCACTGTTCTCCTTGCTGGAGGCTCTAGAAGCTAAGGAAGCTATACTCTGCCTCTACCAAGATGGCCGGCCTCCAGAAAGAGACATAATGCAGGATAAGGCACAGTTGGGGAGACAATGGACACCCACATGCTAGGAAATGCAATGCTGTTTTTTTTTTAGGAGGAAATCCAGACAAAGGGTACATTTATCAGAATATCAGACAATAGGAAATGATCTGAGTGCCTCTAGAACAGTGATGGCAAACCTTGGCACCCCAGATGTTTTGGAACTACATTTCCCATGATGCTCCACTACACCGCAGAGTGCCTGAGCATCATGGGAAATGTAGTTCCAAAACATCTGGGGTGCCAAGGTTCGCCATCACTGCTCTAGAATATCATGCACCTCATGCCGCTTAGCAAAGATCAGGAATATGGAGGATTGTGATTATTGCGGTGCTTGGAATAAATGGTACATAGAGCGTTGGATAGTAAAAAAATATATAATTTCTTTATTAGTTCAAATAAGGGGAAAGAAGGAGCAAAAAATTCTAATTAAAACCACTATAGAGCATATACATAATACATGTAATGGGCTGCTGGTATCCCAAGAAAGGAAGGTGGTCACAGATAGATGTTGAGTCCCAACATGTTTCGCCAATGATGACTTCTTCAGGGGATAATGTGGGACCACCACAAATAATCCAGCTCTAACATAGAAGGCAAAATATATATTGGGAAACCAGCAACCCATTACATGTATTATGTATATGCTCTATACTGGTTTTAATTTGAATTTTTTGCTCCTTCTCTCCCCTTTTTTGTACTAATCTAGAAATGATATATTTTTTATTATCCAACTCTCTATGTACCATTACAAGTACCGCAATAATTCCAATCCTCCATATTCACGATCTTATCAGAATATTGTTTAGGCAAAAAAAACATTTCCAAATATTCTCATTAACAGCAAATATTTTTGTGTTTAGTTCCAATTTTAACAACCCACTATCAGAGCTTTCAGTGGCCATTGAGGGTTCCATATGCCACTGTTGAATACCACAAATAGGCATTTAGCTGCAGCGTCTAAGAGCCTTTGCTCGCCTAGGAGGGCCCTATGGACTCTCCTGTTCTTCAAATTTATTGAGGAGTAAAAATATCTAAAGAGCCTTTACCATGACTGTTTGTTAGTTTGGTCACCTGACAGGTTCACTTTAATACAGGTATATTAAACTCAAATGAGTGTGAAATTCCATAGAATAACTGTGAGCAGCCACATTGGTTATACGGAAGGCCAAACTTATGTGCCAAAATCCTTTAACTTAATGTGCCAGTTATAACAGATTTAAGATAAAGAAACATGGAAATAAATACATTTTAAGGACATTTACCAATGCTGATGCATAGCAGGGCAATTCTAAACAGAGAGATAGATGATGAGTCAGAATTATTAAGAGTTCAGCTTCGTCCATATTAGGGTTAAGCTAAGGTTTGGCCCGAACCAATGGGAAACTGTCATTATAGTAGGCCGCAGCCCAATTTGCTGTGATCAAGGAATTCACCCCACATGTAACAAAAGGGCAGGCATGATGGTGACATCATTGACCTAATGTGACCATATTTATACATCATCCAATATCTGAAAAATGTTATTTTGGGTGGATGGGCATAAATTCCCACAGATACCCTCCAAAAATCTATTTCCAGAAAAGTGGATTTCCAGAAAATCAATTTCCAGAAAAGTGGAGGCATCTATATCTATAAGCAGTATAGCATCTATAGCTGTATAGCAGTAGGACAATTACATTGACCAAATGTGGTCATATTAGGTCAATGATGTCACCATCATCCCCATAGGACATCATTGACCTGATATGGCCATATATTGAGCCAAATCTTGTCATGACCTCACAAATATTGTTTTGGCTGGATGGCTAAAAATTCCCTTAGACACCCTCCAAAATACCTTCTCAGAAGAGCAGAGGTGATTATAGCCATAAGGTAGTGGGGGGAGGGGGGCAGTAGGACAATGTCATAGACCTAATATGGCCATATTTGGTTAATGGCATTGTCCTATTGAACAGCTTGTGAGCCAAAACTTCTCATCCAATATCAGTACCTGATCTTTTGGCTGGATGGGCACAAATTCCCACAGACACTCTCCAGAGTCCCTTGCCAGAATAGCCGAGGCAGTTATATCCATAAGGGAGTAGGGAGAACAGTAGGACAATGTCATTGACCAAATATTACCATGTGCCCACAGTAGGTAAATGATGTCACCTTCATCCCCATAGGACATCATTGACCTAATATGACCATATTTGGTCAATGGCGTTGTCCTACTGAACACCTTGTGAGCCAGATCTTCTCATCCAATATCAGTTTACCTGACCTCAAAATATTCTTTTGGATGGATGGGCAAAAATTCTCAACAGACACCCTCCAAAATTTCTTCCCAGAAGAGCGGAGGCAGTTATAGCCATAAGGGAGCAGTAGGACAATGTAATTGACCAAATATGGCTATATTAGATCAATGATGTCACCATCATTCCTTGTTCCTTTATTGTGTGCAGGGCAATTTACTTGGTTTCAGCAGATTGGGACTCCATATTTATACCTGTTATAGAATGTCCCACAAGCTCATACGGCGTAATGGTTAGGTTTCCCCAGCTTTTGGCCATATAGTGTACATTGCCAAATGAGAGGCAGCATGATTCCCAATAGACTTGTGTATAATTTTATTTGTTTGCTTGATAAATGTCCCTCTATTGTATATTAATTCATTGTACTTTGCCAAATCGTAACCGAGGTAAAGATGGAATACAAAATTACCCAACAGTACAATTACACAAGGGTTTGTTACCGTAATGACCAATAGAACAATTTGAGGAGTTTTGGAAGTATTGAGGGCCGTTTATAGCCCAAAAAGGACCAGTATGACCTGAATGCTTGAAACATTTGTAATCCTAAAAGGATTTGCATTTAAACTGTGATCTTTGACCTAGTTCTGCTTTTATGGCAGGACAGACATGGGTTACTGAGTTGGGTATCGCAGGTAGGCCAGTCAATTATTTGATAGTTGGATCATGCACACACAATCTTACCTCCAAATGGTTTTTATTTTATTTTTAACAGCTGAATATTTTTCTTTGTAGCCATAGAACAGACGTTCTGTCTGTGGTAAGTTAGCGGTGTGAAACGATGTAGGGGTTGTTTACGACTCCATACTGGTAGACGTGCATTAGATTGTAAGCTCTGAGGAGCAAAGGCTCACTGTGTCTTAATGGTTGTTTTTTGTTCATTGCCAAATTTGTTGTGACCACATTGTAAAATTAAAGATTTTATTAACTGTGATGAATCAAAAAAAATTTTTTTTCAATTTTTATGGTGTGCAGACCTCAATTTACCAATGGTATGTATGATTGTACAGGTTTGGACAGTCTGTCACTTACCTTTTATCACATTAGTACATAAGTACATACATAGTATACATAAATTCAGTATATTTAATTTCTCAAAAAACACAGAAAGACTTTTAAAATGATGATCTGTATTTTTTTAATAACATAATCATACACATTTTCTAGGTGCGTTCAGTGTTCTAGGAAAGTTATAAAACTTCTTATGAGTGTGACAGACAAACAAGGGTTGGCACTGGGTAGAGCATGCACATTGTAAGGCACGTTGACATACAAAAAATCCTTAAAGGTCAATTTCTTCCAAAGCTGGCTTTTCAGTTTTTTGTTTTCTTTGGGGGGGGGGGCTGGTTGGTGAAAACGCCCACCAAATTTGAATATTTCTATGAGATTCAGAGGCAGAATTTTACTGCGGTAGTCTCTTTGCCCCCTCCCGACCATAATGAAGGTGTTACTCTCTAACCTGGACCTTTAATTTTTATTTTTTTTTTCATTCAGGGATCTGTGAAGCCTTAGGTTCCTCCAGAGGTTTCTATAGGTTCCTTGAGCTTTGAGCAATGGAGGACATCAATCTCCTACACTGACCAGCAATGTAAGGGGGCACTTTTCATTGGACCACTAATTCAAAGGGGTTCCTCTCAATTGGCCACTAGGTAAGGACTTTACTCTACCTTTCTCCACCAGGGTTCTATGAAACCTTAGGTTCTCAGAGCTTTGAACAATGGTGGACCTCAATCTCCTACACTGGCCATAAATGTAAGGGGGCAATTTCCCACTGACATCAATGTAAGGGGGCGATTTCCCACTGACATCAATGTAAGGGGGCACTTTTTCAACAGACCCCTATGTAAAGGGGTTCCTCTCCATTGGCCACTAGGTAAGAATACACTGGACTTTATTCTATCTTTCTCAGTTAGGGTTCCATGAAGCCTTCAGTTCTTCCAGAGGTTGCTATGAGTTCCTTGAGCTTTAAGCAATGGTGGACATCAATCTCCTACACTGACCATCCATGTAAGGGGGGCACTTTCCCACTGAGGTTGAATGTTAGATGTCACCTCTACACTGACCAGCAATGTAAGGGGTCACTTTTCAACAGACCACTAATATAAAGGGGTTTCTCTCCATTGGCCACTAGGCAAGGGTACACTGGACTTTATTCTACCGTTCTCAACCAGGAATTTGTGAAGCCTTAGGTTCCTCCAGAGGCTGCTGTGAGTTTCTTGAGCAATGGCGGACATCAATCTACACTAAACCAACTATGTTGAACAAGTTTGAGAAAGGCCATTATCTCCATTATAAAGATTTCATCAGGGAAGTATGATACCATCATTTGGCTGTGTAATGGAAGCAGTTTGTCAAAACTGGAAATTCTAGTGTGGATATCTTTGCATTGGAGTTGCCAAGATATGCAAGAAACCATTAATGTGATTCAGCTTGCCAGCAACCACACAGAGGTCACCTTCACTGAAAACGGCATCTAACAGTGATCGGGAAATCCCACAATACAGGCAGCTAAAGTTCTATCCAAATCTCGACTTTTCTTGAGTCCAGAGCAACAGTATTTGCTTGCAAATATTAATGCGATATAACAAAATGTTTTCAACTGTGTATTTAACAGACCAAACGCCAGAATTAGGAGAAATACATTGTTCAGGTTGATGTTCACGTTACAAGAGACATTGTAACTGTCCATCCAGGGCAAATTGACAATGTCTTTGTAAAAGTCCCTCGCTCTATAATAGCTTTGCTTAAAAAAAAAAAAAAAAAAAATCACCTTAATAGATCTAACCATTTTTTATATTAAATATTAGCTTTTAATTCAAGCTTGTGGGCAATAGTGAGTTTTTAAAATTTCTATTGCCACTACATTAACATGTAACCCTGTAGTCAGGATTTCCCAACGTTCACTTCTTGCTTCTGTAATTTTCTCCTCCCTTTTTCAAGAAATCTGCACAAAGCACAACATCAAATTGCAGATATCCCCTGTATTCATTTGCACCCCATTAAATTAAACTTACATTTAATTAAAAATTTATGTTTTATTCTCTTTAATATTTATTTAAAGTAAATATTTATTATTATTTTTTACTTAATTGTATTTATTATTATTATCAAATTGCAGCCACCCCCTGTATTATTTTGCATCCCATTAATTAATTTACATTTAATTCAAATGTATATTTTATTAAACTTAATACTTATTTAAAGTAAATATTTTTTATCATTTGTATTTATTATTTTAGTTAAATTACATTTATATTTCATTTAATTTAAAGTTTATTCATTTGCATCCTATTAAATTAATTTAATCCCTTATATAAATGTGCACAGAAATTGCATCCATCCCCAGCATTAATTAGCTTTCTATTAAATTTAACTTGCATTTATTTTAATGTCATTAAAATACATTTTTTATTAAAGTGTTACTAAACCCAGGAGCCTGCATTCGCTATATCTGGTCTAACACAGCACTTAGAACATAGAAATCTAATTATTTTAGTAAATATAAACTGCTAAATGTCTTTTCTCATCAGCAGTATATAGCAGTCTTGTGACTTCTATCAGTGTCTGGTTAAAGCTGGTGGGAGGAGTTTTCATTCTCCTCTGACTATCCTATGAGGCTTCAGTGCCCCTGACCTTCTGTATGGACAGTGCTGATTGGCCCTGTGCTGTTCACATGCACCCTTCCAAAAAACAAATGGAAAAAAATAATCTCTAGCAATACACACCAAACTGACCATGTGCAGAGTGCCCCGAAGGCTCTGTACTATCAGGAGATGGATTGGGGACTGTGGAAGAAGGGTAGGATCAGAGAAGACTGGATCAAACAGCCTTTATACACAATGTGGAGGATTAACTCCTTAGGTTTCCAAGTGAGTATACCAAGCATGCTTTACTGCATATACACACTGATGTTACTGTTGTGGGTTTAGTAACACTTCAAATAAAATTTTTATTTATTGTAAATATTTTATTAATTTATTTTATTGAAATTACACTTTGATTTATTTTAATTTAAATTGTATTATTTTTTTGCATCCTGTTAAATAAATGTATTCCAGCCATTGCAGCCATCCCCAGCACAGTCCTGCACTAGGAGCCTCATCTTTGGTTAGATACTTAAAACCTAACTTCAGCCTAATTGTTTTTTGATTTTTTTTTTGAATAGTACAGGGAAGGGTAAGACCTCTGTCTGGTTTTAATTGCCATTTCAACCCTGTTAGGGAGATTTCCCATTATTACCTGCCAGAACAGGAAGTGGTGTTAAATCTCTCCAACGTGGACCTACTTTAATGGAGTAGGGAAGTCTGAAACGCCTGACAATGTTTACATTAGACATGTGCAATTCGTTTCGTTCCAAATTATTTTTTTAACTAATTTCGACAAATTTGTTAAGTCAAAAATATCTGAATTAAAGAAAACCCGTTTAACAGATTTTTCCGAATATTCCTAAATTCGACTATTCCTAAATTCGTAAATCCAAAGGTTCGTAAATTCAAAAATTTGTAAATTAGAAAATCCGTAAATCCGTAAAATTCGTAAATTTGAAAACCCCAAAATTTGAAAATCTGAAATAATAACTAACTAATAACTTAACTATTAAATTAAAGGTATTGGAATTTCCTTTCAAATTTGGCTAACGTAACAAATATGAATTTATCCGAAGTTACAAATTATCCTAAATAACGAATGCTGTATCTAAACGAATGGAAAGTAACTAATTAATAATAATAAATAACAATAATAATAAAAACTTTTTATTATTATTAATTATTATTAATTTGTTTCATTCCATTTGTTTAGATGCGGCATCCGTTATTAAAATTCGTATTTGTTACGTTCACTAACAGACAAATTTGAAAGGAAATTCCAATACCTATAATTTAATCAATTCTAGTTAGTTATTTAGAATTTTCAAATTTTTTTTTATCGAATGTACAAATTTTTTAATTTTTCTCATTTACGAATCTTCGAACTTACGAATTGTAGAATTTTCAAATTGAGATTATAACGAATGACCCAAAAAATTAAAAAACAAAACAAAAATACAAATGAAACGAAAACAAAATTTTTTTCTTCACATGTCTAGTTTATATTTCTGTCTGTTCCTTCCTGTCCCGATGACACCCGCACTCCCTACTTATTGTACAGGTGTCACAGAGACAGGAAATGAGAGAAAAAAAAATGACTTTTGGCTGGAGTTAGGATTTAAAGGATATAGGGGGTCGTTATAAGACTCTTTATAAGAGACTGACCCTCTGCTTTGCACTGTACAGCTGGAGCCGCTTATCTACAGAACGACAGCAGGTAAGAATTCTGCAATCAGTCTTTGCAATGTGTATCGTTCACCTGGAAGAGATTTTCTTTTGCCTCAACAGATCTAGTGTTTCACTTTAAGTCGATGCCAACCATTCACTTCCCACAAAAAGGTAACCACGTCCTTAAACACATTAAATAGAAGTATTCACTATCATAGCACAATATTAGCCATCCACCTATCCCACTTATTTAAAGGGTGAGACACACATAAAATGATTACTACAAAAAAAATGTCTTAAAGTGTCTGCCTAGGCAAAGTGTGTTTTTTTTTATTTATTTTTTTAAATTGAAGAATTTTAGAACCCCTGTCAGGTTTTTTTCTACCACTATCTGCGGCTACGTAAGAATCATTTATTATCACTTCCTGTTCTGCTGACAATGTTGTACCAGACAGGAAGTGAGAGACGATCTCCAACAGCCACAAAGACATAAAAAAGGGTAAAACCGCATCAGATTTTTATTTTTGCCGGTGGCCCCATTGCAGATTTTTAGCACTTCCTTTCTGGTGACACCGCAGTCTGCAGGACTGAACGTTTCATCTGCTTTATGCTTTAACTTCCCTGTTTCCTCCTTTCTTGCCTTTGCTAAAAAATTACTTAGAACCCCCAAACATTATATATATATATATATATATATATATATATATATATATATATATATATATATATATATATGTATATATGTATATATATATATATGTATATATATATGTATATATATATATATGTATATATATATATGTATATATATATATGTATATATATATATATATATATATATATGTATATATATATATATATATATATATATATATATATATATATATATATATATATATATGTATGTGTGTGTATATATATATATATATATATATATATATATATATATATATATATATATATACACATACATATATATATATATATATATACATTTTTTTTTTATATATAATATAATGACAATTGCTGTAATTTTTTTTATCTCACACAGTATTTGCGCAGTGGTTTTTTAAATGCAATTTTATTTTGGAAAAAATAAATTTTGATGAATTTTAATGCAAAAAAAACACAATATATACCCCAATTTTTTGCTAAAATATAAAAGATGATGTTACGCCGAGTGCATAGATACCTAACATGTAATGTTTTAAAATTGCACCCATTCGTGGAATGGTGTCAAACTACTATACCTAAAATCTCCATAGGTGACATTTAACTTTTTTTTTTTTCTTACAGGTTACCCATTTAGAGTTACGGAGGTCTAGCACTAGAATTATTGCTTTCGCTCTAATGTTTGCGGTGATACATCACATGTGTGGTGCGAACACCATTTAAATATACGCGCGACTTGCATATGCATTTGCTTTTTTGGGGGGCACTTTGTGGGCTCCTTGAGGGTAGGGACCGATGTGGGTGTAGCAATGTACAGGGAAAGTTGTAGACACTCACTCAGGTTGAACTGGATGGACTGGTGTCTTTATTCAACCTTACTAACTATGAAACTTTACTTTTTATTTTTCTTATTTTCTTTTTTTTTTTCTTTTTTTTTTCTTTTACACTGCCCCTTTATTTTTATTTTTTTTACACTGCCCCTTTATTTTTATTTTTTTACACTGCCCCTTTAATTTTTGTATTTTTTTTTTTTTTTACACTGCCCCTTTATTTTTTTTATTTTTTTGATCATTTTTATTCCTATTTACAAGGAATGTAAACATCACTTGTAATAGAAATAAAGGGATGACAGGTCCTATTTATGAAGATATCTGGGATCTAGAAGACCCCAAACTTCTCCTCCTACCTTTAAACGCAAAAGATCAAAAAAAATTTGCTTTTAAAAAGAAAAAAAAAATGCCTTCACTCTAGACCGGAAGTGACGTCATGCCATCGCTCCAACTTTTCAAGATCATAGAGGGGATCAGAGACGATCTGGTCTCTGTTCGCCTCTATGGCCAGCCATGTAAACTGTGGGATCGTCTCCCAGACGTGCCGGTGAAAACAGTAAAATCCAGAGAAACACTGGCAAGCGGTGTTAGAGGGGGGGAGGGAGGGTCCTAGGCAGGCTGTATTTGCATGTAGACCGCCCCAATTATTGCCTACATGTAATGCTAAGCTTCCATTATTAGAACTGAAATCCAATGAATGGAAGGGGTGGCCAATGGACAATTAGGCTGGAGGTCCTCCAGCCAGGAAAGGAGGCGGGGCTCTACCTGACTTGCTGCAGCTTCTAATGCCCATTGTGAGAAGCTCACAGTGTGCAGTGAAATCAGAGGAAGTCATTTCAGCACAGGGAAGGAGCCGGTACAACTCTGCAAGATTGGAGGTCACCTTTAAATGAAGCCCTGGATAGCGGTAAAAACCTGAACAGGAGTTCTAATCCCTCCCCTCTCCATCCAAAACTAGACATACACTTTAAGGGGGGGGGTCACCAAATAGGTTGTCACAACTTACAAAGTTCCTGAAGGTTCCTGCAGCGCTTGTAAGCCTTGCATTGATAGTAAAACACCCTGCCCCTTTTCCTGAGCGTCAGCTCTGTGGTCAAGCGAACAATGCTGCGGCTTTTTTTTTTTTTCTAAAAAGTTTTGCCTCATCTGCACTGAAGTTTGTGCTATTTAAATCATTTTTCTTTAGCAATTTATCACGAGTGCCGGTAGTGACGTCAGATTTGTGCAGACGAGCGTTGCATGGCTGTGGCGCGGGCGGTCCATCCCCGCCCCCCTTCACTGCGAGTCGTCGTCCTCCGTGTAAGAATAAAGTTTACTGAGATAGTAAAATTTGGGCCCCCACGCTTTTACGTCCTCGTACTCCAAGTCCGACTCCATTCCAGACGAGGCCAGCGTGCTCAGGCTGCCGGCGGTCGAGCCGGCCCCCTCCGTGTCGTACACCTTCAAGCTGTCGCAGGACGAGTGCATGTAGACGGCGTCCTGGCAGACGTCGTAGAAATACTGACCAAAATCTCCGCTGGTGAAGGAGCAGCTCAGCCTCGGCGCCGGCGCTCTTGACGGAGCCTTCTGGCTGTCAGGCGGCTCGTAATCGCAGCTCAGGGGGCTGTGGACGCGGCGATCCTTCGCCCTCCTGCCGAGAGTGAGCACCGGGCTGTTCCGCAGAGACAGATGGAGGTCTGTCATGTTGAATGCGTCCTGCGGGGAATAATCACAGTAATTAGACCTGATCGGCGAATCATGTACTTTTATTTTGTCTGGAAAAGATTGCGTGTTACGTTTTAACCCATCGCTGGCCTATCATAGCTCGGCTTCTCTATGCCTGCCTTTCTAATCACCTTTATCAAAATTACTTTTGTGTCTTAAGGAAAACCCTCTGCAATTACTATATATTACTACCATATAGATTGAGCAGAAGACACTACACTACAGTACCTTCCGCTGTCTTATAACCCACCACTTTCTCCCCTCTCACTGTCTCCCTCTTTCTCACCCCTCTTTTCTCTCCCCCCTCTGATCTCTCTCCCACCCTCTCCTTCTGCACCATCTCCCTCTCCCAGCATCTCCTCATCTACCATCTTCCTCTCCTCCACTGTCTCCTTCTCCCACCATCTCCCTCTCCACTGTCCCCCTCTCAACCTCCACCAGCTCCCATTAACACCATCTCCACTTTCTCCTTCTTCCACCATCTCCTTCTCCAATGTCTTCCTCTCCTACCATCTCCTCCGTCTCCCTCTCTCCCCTCTTATTTTCCACTGTTTGCCTCTGCCACCATCTCCTTTTCCACCGTCTCCCTCTCCCACCCTCTCCTCCACCGTTTCCTTCTCCCACCCTCTCCTCCACCATTTCCTTCTCCCACCCTCTCGTCCACCGTTTTCCTCTCCCACCATCTCCCTCCCCTCTAGCCACCTCCCTCCCCCTTCCTCTCCCTCTCCACTATCTCCCCCACTCATCCTTTCCCCACTGTCCCCCTCTCCCACAATCTCCTTCTCTACCATCTCCCTCTTCTACCATCTCCCTTTCTACAGTCTCCCTCTCCCATCTTCTCCTTCACCATCTCCCTCCCTCCTGGATCAACTCCCTTTTCTACCCTCTCCCACCATCTCCTCCTCCACTGTCTCCCGCTCCCACATCCCCTTCTCCTTTGTCTCCCTCTCCCACTATCCCCTTCTCCACAGTCACCCACCATTCTCACTCTCCACTGTCTCCTTTTCCCACTATCTCGTTCTCCCCCTCTGATTCTCCACCATCTCCCTCTCCCACCATCTCCTTCACTGTTTCCCGCTCCCACCATCCCCTTCTTCACTGTCTCCTGCTCCCACCATTCCCTTCTGCTTTGTCTCCTTCTCCCACTATCCCCTTCTCCACTGTCTCCCTTTCCCACTATCTCGTTCTCCCCCTCTGATTCTCCACCATCTCCCTCTCCCACCATCCCCTTCTCCACCGTTTCCCTCTCCCACCATCCCCTTCTCCACTGTCTCCCGCTCCCACCATCCCCTTCTCCACTGTCTCCCGCTCCCACCACCCCCTTCTCCACTGTTGCCCGCTCCCACCACCCCCTTCTCCACTGTCTCCCGCTCACACCACCCCCTTCTCCACTGTCTCCTGCTCCCACCATCCCCTTCTCCATTGTCTCCCACTCCCACCATCCCCTTCTGCTTTGTCTCCCTCTCCTACTATCCCCTTCTCCACTGTCTCCCTTTCCCACTATCTCATTCTCTCCCTCTGATTCTCCACCATCTCCCTCTCCCACCATCTCCTTCTCCACTGTATCCCTTTCCCACCATCCCCTTCTCCACCGTTTCCCTCTCCCACCATCCTCCACCATCTCCCTCTCCCACCATCCCCTTCTTCCCCTCTTATTCTCCACCGTCTCCATCTCACACCACCCTCTTCTCCCCCCTCTGATTCGCCGTCTCCCTCTCCCACCGTCCCATTCTCCACCATCTCCTTCTCTCACCATCCTCTTCTCCACTGTCTCCCCCTCCTACCATCTCCTTCTCCACCGCTTCCCTCTCCCACCATCCCCTTCTCTACAGTCTCCCTCTCCCACCATCTCCTTTTTCACTGTATCCCTTTGCTGCCATCTCCCTCTCCCGCCATTTCCTTCTCCACCGTCTCCCTCCATCCATTTTCCCACCGTCTCCATTTCCCACCATCTTTCGTCACTCTCTCCCTCTCCCACCATGTCCTTCTCCACTGTCTTTGTCTCCCCCTCTAATTCTCTCCCCACCTTTCACCCAGTCTCATATCCCCTCCTCTCTTTCACTCTCCTTCTCCCCCATCTCTCTCTTTTCCCATTGTTTTTATCTCCCTCTCCTTTCCCCACTCTCCTTCTCTCCCCTCTCTTCTTTTCTCCCCCTGCTTTCCCCTCCCCCCAAAACACACATCTCCCTCTTCCCCCCATCTTTTTTTCTTTCTCTCTCCACTTGTTCTTCCCCTCTTTGTTCTCTCTGTCTCACCCCCCCATCATCCACTCACCCATCTACTCTCTCTCTTTCTCTATTCCTTAAAGTGTGCCTGTCCCATACACAGTGCAATGTACGTTTTGTTGCCTTTATCATTTGAATATATTGATGAGCTCACCTGATCCTCCTCGCCGCCTCCTTCCTCATTGTAATGGAAGATGTTCTGCCTGGTGTCCTCCACTTCATCGTGATAAGCGGACACGTGATAGACACCCTCATTCATCCTTTTCTTCTTCTTGCAGCGGGAGAGAAGTACAGCGCCGGCAATCACAGCTACAGCGGGGAAGAAGACATGCAAAGTCATCCGATGTTCTGTCTGTTACATTGTAACATCTGCTCTGTCGGTAATCATTTATGTCCTATCCCAGGCCAGGCTGAGGTATGGACAGGCAAGGCGTTGAACTTTGGTGGAAGGGTAAGAAGTGGTGGAGGAAGGCGGGGCATATAAATAGCCACCAGTTAGATCTCTTCTTGAAAAACGACTTTGCGACAGTCTTGCGTTCTGGCCTTTAAATACTAAAAACATAGACTGCAATTTCGCAATATCCAATTAACTTTCATCTCTTAAAGGAAGAGTCCACCTACATTTGATCATTTAGTTATAGGTGGAGCTTAATGGTCTTCCTGTCCTCCTGGAAGTTTTGGGAGTCCCGCCCACCTTCTTTGTGTCCCAGCCCCACCCCTTACATGCTTCATAATACATTATATAATAGTGTTATATCTTGTTACAATGTAGCCAGAGAAATAGACACTTGTGCACATTTTCATTGTTACCGATCAGGGCAGTGGAGCCGATGCAGGTGATGAGGAAAGTGCTGAGCGTGGACCCCGGATCCAGGGTATAAAGGACCACATCGCAGTTGCTGCCAGCAAATCCCTGCGCGCAGAGGCAGGAGAACTCGGCGTCCGATCGCGGTATGCAGGTGCCATATTTGCACGGGCTTTGTGCGCACACGGTATACAGGCACCACTGGCCAGTGATGTTCTCTATCAACAGGTACCCCGGGGGGCAGCTACATAACAGAGAGGACAGGAAAAGATTAGCATTGTGTGTCGGCAAATTGAAAGCCAAACTCCAGCTAATGGACTTTAGTAAATAAAATTTTAACCCCCTGCAGGGCTTTTGATTTATGAACCCAAAATCATTTTTTTAGTATGTTAGGCATCATGCCCCACTCCCCCACCCCACTATATGTGAATCTATTGCAAAGTATTTTACCTGGAGATCCATCCAGCAATGGAACTTTATGTTGCAGGCTGACACCGCTGAGCCGCTGCCTTGTAATTAGAAGCAGCGTTGTCGGCCTGCTATGTGCGCTCTTCCAGCTGGCTGTTTGTTTGCCACTCTGGTCGGAAAATGTAAAGGCAGCCCAATGGCCAACTGAAGGAGCTCCCTCTGTAGGCTGACAACGCTGCAGCTAATTGTGAGGTAGCAGCTTAGTGTTGTCAGCCTGCAACAGGAAGTGCTGTTACTTTGCAATAGTTTTACAAAACAAAAAAAGGTTTTCTTAAGAAAATTGTATATAGTTAGTAATGCTGATAAACATATCAAAAAGAGACATGGGCTTACATATACTAATAATAAACATAAACTAATAATAAATAGACTAGTAATAATATATAATGATTTAAATAAATTATTTGTATTATGATTAATAATAATTAAAAAAATGTATTTGAGACAAATTAAAAATGTTAAATACATAATAAGTGATCATAAATAAATAACAAATAATATTCACCTTCCCTCAGGTGCTATCCTCTGCAGACTCACAGCTACAGTCCTCCAGTGCCAATTCTTTTTCTGGTTGAATGACACCCAGCGTTATCATCAAGCACCTGCTCCCTGGGGATGTCTCATCAAAGACCTGCTCCATGAGGGTGTGTCATTAAGGACCTGTCCCCTGGGGGTGTGTCAACAAGGGCCTGCTCCCTGGGGGGATATCATCAATGACCTGCTCCCTGGGGGTGTGCCATTAAGGACCTGTCCCCTGGGGGCGTGTCATCAAGGACCTGCTCCCTGGGGGTGTATCATCAAAGACCTTATCCCTGGGGGTGTATCATCAAAGACCTTATCCCTGAAGGTGTGTCATCAATGACCTGCTCCTTGGGGTGTATCATCAAGGACCTGTCCCCTGGGGGTGTGTCATCAAGGACCTGCTCCCTGGGGGTGTATCATCAATGACCTGATCCCTGAGGGTGTGTCATCAATGATCTTCTCCTTGGGGTGTATCATCAAGGACCTGGTCCCTGAGGGTGTGTCATCAATTACATGCTCCTTGGGGTGTATCATCAAGGAACTGTCCCCTGGGGGGTGTCATCAAGGACCTGTCCCCCTGAGGGGGGTGTCATTAAGGACCTGTCCCCTGAGGGGGTGTCATCAAGGACCTGCTCCTTGGGGTGTGTCATCAAGGACCTGCTCCTTGGGATGTGTCATCAAGGACCTGCTCCTTGGGATGTGTCATCAAGGACCTGCTCCTTGGGATGTGTCATCAAGGACCTGCTCCTTGGGATGTGTCATCAAGGACCTGCTCCCTGCGAGTGTGTCATCAAGGACCTGCTCCCTGCGAGTGTGTCATCAAGGACCTGCTCCCTGCGGATGTGTCATCAAGGACCTGCTCCCTGCGGGTGTGTCATCAAGGACCTGATCCCTGGTGGTGTGTCATCAATGACCTGCTCCCTGCGGGTGTGTCATCAATGACCTGCTCCCTGGGGGTGCATCATCAAGGACCTGCTCCCTGGGGGTGCGTCATCAAGGACCTGCTCCCTGGGAGTGCGTCATCAAGGACCTGCTCCCTGGGGGTGCGTCATCAAGGACCTGCTCCCTGCGGGTGTGTCATCAAGGACCTGCTCTCTGGGGGTGCATCATCAAGGACCTGATCCCTGGGGGTGTGTCATCAAGGACCTGATCCCTGAGGGTGTGTCATCAAAGACCTGCTTCTTGGGGCGTATCATCAAGGACCTGCTCCCTGGGGGTGTGACATAAACAGCCTGCTCCCTGGGGGTGTTATCAAGGACCTTGATGGCACACTAAGGCTGTGCCATCAAGCCATTCTGGCTCCCCAGGAAAATCCTGCAGCAAGCCTTGCCACACCATTAAACCCCACCACCAGAGGACGGGGTTTATATACAGTAACATAATAATAGATCATATTAATGGCTGAATGAAACAATTATATTTATTTTTAACAACATTACTGGTTAAAGGACATAATGACTTTGATCATTGAATTTTATAGCACTTTATGATAAAAAAAAAAAAAAAAAAAAAGTACTACTGATCCAAAGTGCATACCCAACAGTCAGTGCTTTCTTGTTCCACTCAGTATTCCAAACAGTGCAGCAAGAAAAAAAAACAATGCTGTTTGCAAAAAAAAAAAAAGGTATGCAGTGTCAGCTTCTATTTTACTCGTCTGACAGGTTCACTTTAAATAACCCCCTCCTACAACACAGGAAGCCAATAAAAAGCATGCCATGCCAGTTGCAGGTCCTGTAGAAGATAGTCTTACCTGCATTCATGTAGCATCCACATGTCAGTGCAGACAAAGCCCCGGCTACAAGGAGCACTCCTGCAGACGTCAGAGGTACACCCTCTGCTCACTCCTTGCTTCCTAACCATGGTCACCGGAGAGCTGGACTGGTTTTCCATGGGCAGTCTGTAGCTATTGAATCTTACGTCCTTCATGCAGCCTATTGACATTGAGTGCAAATCATCAGTTTCCACTGTCAATGCAGACTAAAGAAAAGCAGACATCATTAAAGTGTATCTAAACTCCGAAACTAAAATGTAATACAGTTGTGCTCATAAGTTTACATACCCTGGCAGAATTTATGATTTCTTGGCCATTTTTCAGAGAATATGAATGACAACACAAAAACGTTTCCTTTCACTCATGGTTAGTGTTTGGCTGAATCCATTTATTATCAATCATCTGTTTTTACTCTTTTTAAATCATAATGAAAACAGAAACTACGCAAATGACCCTGATCAAAAGTTTACATACCCCAGTTCTTAATACCGTGTATTGCCCCCTCTAACATCAATGGCACCTTGAAGTCTTTTGTGGTATTTGTGGGTGAGGCTCTTTATCTTCTCAGATGGTAAAGCTGCCTATTCCTTTTGGCAAAACGTTTGAGATCTCCCCAGAGTGGCTCAATGATATTGAGGTCAGGAGACTGAGATGGTCACTCCAGAACCTTCACTTTATTCTGCTGTAGCCAATGACCGTTCGACTTGGCCTTGTGTTTTGGATCATTGTCATGTTGGAAAGTCCAAGTACGTCCCACGTGCAGCTTCCTGGCTGAGGAATGCAAATGTTCCTCCAGTATTTTATGATAACATACTGCATTCATCTTACCATCAATTTTCACCAAATTTCCTGTACCTTGTAGCTCACACATCCCCAAAACATCAGCGATCCACCTCCGTACCTTTCATCATAGACCTTGATGACTCCTCTCCAAATGAAGCGTTTATGGTTGTGGTCAAAAAGCTCAATTTTGATCTCACTCCAAATGACTTTGTGGCAGAAGGTTTGAGGCTTGTCTCTGTGCTGTTTGGTGTATTGTAAGCGGGATACTTTGTGGCATTTGCGTAGTAATGACTTTCTTCTGGCGACTCGACCATGCAGCCCATCTTTCTTCAAGTGCCTCCTTATTGTGCATCTTAAAACAGCCACACCATGTTTTCAGAGAGTCCTGTATTTCACCTGAAGTTATTTGTGGGCTTTTCTTTGTATCCTAAACAATTTTTATGGTAGTTGTGGCTGAAATTTTAGTTGGTCTACCTGACCGTGGTTTGGTTTCAACAGAACCCCTCAGTTTCCACTTCTAGATTAGAGTTTGAACCCTGCTGATTGGCGTTCTCAATTTCTTGGATATCTTTTTAGATCCCTTTCCTGTTTTATACAGTTCAACTCCTTTTTCCCACAGATCCTTTGACAATTATTTTGCTTTCTCCATGGCTCAGAATCCAGAAACATCAGTGCAGCACTGGATGAAAGATGCAAGGGTCTGTCAGGAGTCCAGAAACTCACTGACCTTTTATGCACACACACTAATTACAAACAAACAGATAACAGGTGAGGATGGTTACCTTTAATAGCCATTTAAACCCCTTTGTGTCAACTTGTGTGCACGTTATAAGGCCAAAATCATCAGGGTATGTAAACTTTTGATCAGGGTCATTTGGGTAGATTCTGTTGCCATTATTTAAAAAAAAGAATAAACACAGTTGATTGATAATAAATGGCTTCACTCAAATGCTAACCATGACTGAAAGAAAAGTTTATGTGTTATCATTCATATTCTCTGAAAAATGGCCAAGAAATCATAAATTCTGCCAGGGTATGTAAACTTATGAGCACAACTGTAGAAATACACTCCAGGTTCTCAGTATGAAACCTTAGCCAAGGTGGCGTTGCGTTTATTGTGTTCAACCATGCTTTATTGAGTGTGTGCCTCATACCTTCGAAGCTTGGCTCTTCCATCTTGCCGCTCCCTAGAAAAACACTGCTTGGATCCACTTTAATTTCCTTGTATGTGCCATGCGCCACCGTGACCTCACCATGTTCTGATCCGCTACTCATACGTAGAGTGAATTCATTCTGAAGCCGCTCCAAACTGACTTCACACCACTCCCCAGAATCCAGTCTGTGGCCCGCGAGTTTCACTAAGTAGTCACCATCGCCAATATTATATGAAGCCGTGAGGATTCCATGTACCACCTATTGGAAAGGAGGCAAAAATGGCTTCCTTCAATAACTGTCACAATTTTGCCAACATTTTAAAAGGAACAGGAGGTGTCATTGCCAGGAATTTTTCAAGGTGCACACAGTTTTGCATGGTTGCAAGGATTTTAAATTTGAATTCACGTACCAGCCCATCTCTGGGGGGCCAAGCTTGACTTTTGTAGGACAAGTCAAGATTTAAATATAACATCAGCTGTTTATACATCTGGTTTTGACATGGGGTTTTCAGTGACGGTAACCTCGGGTTTTGCGGGTTTTCATCATATGCTCAGTTTAGATTTCCAAGTGCTCTCCCCAACTAAGGACCCCTGTTCCTCCTAAGGCCATGACGCCCTTTCACTCAGTCTTCTAGGTTGATCTAGTAGTAGTTAGTCACATTCAACTGGACTTGTTCTGTAATGTCAAAGACATAGCTTGTCAAAGCCACTTCTTTAGTACTGAGAGTCAGGGAAATTCCTCAGTATTTATATCCAAATGCGTAGCACCAACACCTTGGTATAATTTACATGGAAAGGCAGATGTCATTGTCTAAGGACAGGAAAGGGGTGTGAAAATTGTGGAATCACCCTGTCCTATTTACATAATCGCATCCTTGGTGTCAGGTTAAATAAACATTAATCTGATGCGAATATTCGCTCTCACCCTCACTTTTTGTTTACTCTTTGTCATATCGGCAATTACTGCATGTAGCCTTTCTGCCGTTTAACATGTGCCCTCCAAGACTCACTCACATCCTTCTCTCTCTTCTCTTTCCTTAACTATCTTTCTCTTGTACTCTTCACCTGCGAAGTGGTCGCGCTCTTCCTCTTTCTCTTGTCTTTCTTTTACTCCTCTTTCTGAGCTCTTATTCTCTCAATGGGTGTGCTGGAGCACATTGTTGGATAATTATGCAGAACGTATAGTTGATCTTTTGAAACCCCTTTCAACGCTTCCTTACCAACCCCATTTGGGATGCTTTGAGGGTTAAGGTCCTACATCTTGAAAATCCTGGGTGTATCATATTTTGTGATACCTCTATATCCACCCCATTGCTAACACTAGCTCTGGACACTGTTAGCCCTTGTACACACGGTCGGAGATTCCGACGGAATGTGTCCTATCGGACCGGTTTGTCGGATAATCCGACTGTGTGTGGTATGCATCGGACTGTTTCCGTCGGAATATCCGACGGACCCAATTTTCCAACTTGTTGGAAATATTTTCCGACAAACTGGTCCGATAGGACATACTCCGATCATGTGTAAAGAATTTTGATCGGACACAGTGCCACGCATGCTCAGATCAAATTCCTACACCAAAGCTATTGGCTACTAGCCTGAATGTAGTCCCATCGTAAGGAAATTACATCATCACGTTCTGAATGATCGGATTTTTCGACAACTTTGTCCGACCGTGTGTATGCAACAGTTTCGGACAAGATCCAACGGACAAAATCTGACGGATTTGGTTGTCAAAATCTCCGACCGTGTGTACAGGGGCTTATACCCTAGATTGTTAATGGGAGTCTCAATTCTTGCTTAATTTATTCATACTGTTTTTTTTTTCTTTTGGTATTTTAAAAATTTTATAAATTATATATTTCCCTCAAAATAAACAGTAATTCTTTGATTAACACGGCTGAAGCAATAAATTGTTGGCAAAACTCAGGGATAGAGATGGTAAAATAGCGTTATATGTGGAAAACGGATGAGGTTGAAGGCCCCACTCCCATTCAGTGATGATTGTTAACCACTACAATACAGGGCACTTTCACCCCCTTCCTTCCCAGCCCAATTTTCAGCTTTCAGCGCTCTAGCGCTTTCAGTGACAATTGCGCGGTCATGCTACACTGTACCCAAATTAAATTGTTATCATTTTGTTCGCACAAATAGAGCTTTATTTTGGTGTTATTTATTCACGACTCCGTTTTTTTTTTTGCGATATAAGCGCAAAAATAGCGGAAATTTGGAAAAAAAACAATATTTTCTTTTTTCTATTTGAAAAGAAATCCAATAAAATCACATTTTGTTATAAATTTAAGCCAAAATGTATTCTGCTACATGTTTTTGGTAAAAAAAATTCCGTTAAGTGTATAATAATTGGTTTGTGTGATCACGGACATATGTACGCAAATGATCATGTACATATGTGTGCAGGTGATCACGTACATATGTGTGCAGATAATCATTGGGACATGTGATTTTAGTGGGACATATGTGGGGGACATGTTATTATTAGGGACATGTGTTTTTATTATTTGGGGACATGTATGTTTTGGGGACATGTGTGTTTTGGGGACATATGTGGGGACTGTGTTTGTACTGTGTGGTGTGTTGTGTGTTTACACTACACTGATGATCAGTGAGTAAAAAGCTGTAAAAAGCAGCCCATACTCACTGATCATCAGCCGGCTGCAGCGTTCTGCTCTCCTCTCCTCAGCGGTGACTTCCGTGTGAGGAGAGGAGAGCCGATTGCCTAGCAACCGGTTGTTTGTTTACATCACATGACGGCCGTGATTGGACACGGCCGTCATGTGATCAGGAGGGCCAATCACAGAGCCCTCCTGCCGATCTGAGATGTGCCGTGTCCGGGTGACACGAGCACATCGGGATTGCGCCGCTGCGCGGGCGCGATCCCGCTACTCCTGAAGGACGTTCCTGAACGTCCTATCAGGAGTAGACGGCTCCCACCCGGCCGTATATATGCATTGGCCGGGTGGGAAGTGGTTAAAGTTTGACGTAGATGGCCTCTTTGATGCCTCTTGCAAAACAGTTGGCTTCTCTGGCCAAAATGTGAACCTCACTGTTCCCTAAAGAATGTCCCCTTTCCTTAATTAGAACAGGGTGTTCGTGCCCCTTGGATATAAATGTTGGGGTATTTTCCTGACACTCATTGGAACTCAAGAAGTGGCTTGTGCAACTACAAAAAGTTTTTAACGTTACAGATCAAGACAAAACGGATGTGTCCAGGTGTAGGGACCAGGAACTGCCAGCTGAGTAAGCCCTTGTACACACGGTCGGAGAATCCGTCGGAATGTGTCCTATCAGACCGGGTCGTCGAATAATCCGACTGTGTGTGGTATGCATCGGACTGATTCCGTCTGAATCTCCGTCGGACCCAATTTTCCAACATGTTGGAAATATTTCCCGACCAACTGGGCCGGTCGGACATACTCCGATCATGTGTAGAGAATTTTGATCGGACCAAGTGCCACGCATGCTCAGATCAAATTCCTACATCAAAGCTATTGGCTACTAGCCTGAATGTAGTCCCATCTACGTCATCACGTTCTGAAAGATCGGATTTTTCGACAACTTAGTCCGACCGTGTGTATGCAACAGTTTCGGACACAATCCGACGGACAAAATCCGACTGAGAAAATCAGACAAATTTGGTTGTCGAAATCTCCGACCGTGTGTACAGGGGCTAAGACCAGAGAGATGTAAGCTTAACCTAAGGAAGGAATAAGACCAGGCTCAGGTACTCCAAGCAATGAGTTGGTTCCAGCTGCAATTTTTGAAGGTTCAATTTTGGTCTATCAATGATGCTTGTTACAGTCTGACATTAATGGCCTCTTGCAAACCAGTTGTCTTCTCTGTCCTCTAAAGCATTGGTTCTCAACCTCAGTTCTCAAGTACCTCCAACAGGCCATGTTTTCCTTCTTGCACAGGTGCTTTAAATCAGAGTCAATGGCTTGGTATTTTGGACAGCTATTTTATCTAAGAGAAATTCCCAAAACATGACCTGTTGGGGGTAATTGAGGACTGAGGTTGAGAACCACCGCTCTAAAGAATATCCTTTTTCCCTAATTGGTGAAGTGGCTTATATGAGCTACAAAACAATTCAGCATTACAGAACAAGCCAAACTGAACTACTACTAGATATACCATGGCCTGGAGAAATGAGAAAGTCCACAGACACATCCTCCATGTTGAGTGAGGCTGGGCGCAACATGCCCTGAACACTTAATGCAACATCCCAACACCAGGAATTTTAGTCTGAACTGTTTCAGTTTTCAAAATTGGAAGGTAAAGAAAGTTCCAGGTACAAATGTCAAAAACCCAGGACAAGCTGGAGCTGCCAAGTCTAAACACAGACCCCCATGTTTATGTATGCTGCCATTTTCTAAGTATGGAGCTACAGTTATTATTTTTGAACACATGTTATAGTAATGGGACCATCTCTAATATTAAAACATAGTGATGTGAACAGCTCCTAGGAACATCCACCAGCCCTGTAAGGAGATACCTAAATCTCCAGAACAACAGCCCTGGCCCTGTTTATTAAAATCAATGAAAAGCACAATGCAATCAGACAACAGAACGACTATTGGGAAAGTCTTCTACTTCCACCCACCTGCAGAAAAATGTACTCGGTCCTATCTCTGGAGAACAGGCTAAGGATTGTGCTGTGAGACTGACGCGTTCTCACCATTGCCTGGAAATGCGTCCTTTGTGGGTGAAACATGTGAGTGAACCTGTATTGTATCAAGCCGCCAGGCTGGAAGAGGTGTTCTGTATCATCTGTAGGATTCAGTCAATATCAAAGAAGAGAATAACTATTTGGCAAAATAATAAAAAGTAGCCAAAATGCATAACAAGAAACTACAGGATGGGATATGGGAATGGTGGGAGATTTACTAAATCAATTAAAGGAAGACACACTATGAAGCATTATCTATTGCAGCATCTGTATTATACTCTATTGCAACCTTTCCCAATCTTTTTGCCACCTCTGCTGTGTCTGGCAGTAGCTCTTCATGCTGAACCACCTGAAATGTTGCACAGCTCCGGTCTCATTCTTTGGACTTTCTTGCCCTTCTTGTCTCTTGCAATGAACCTTGAACTCTGCTCCTCCCATGAACTTTCTGATATAAGCCATGTCTTTGCACCTCCCATTTGCCAGATAATTGTGCTCTCTCCAGCCAATATCTTGCTCCTTTGCGTACCTGCAGCCTACCCTTTCTCCACTACCATACGTTACCAACCTTTGGCTTGTTCCTTGACTCCGCTTCCACTTGATCCCAACCTGCGACCACTTGTTACCAACATTTGGCTTGTTTACTGATGACACTTTTGCTTGACCCCTACCTGCTATATCTGCTACTGGACCTCGGCTTGCTCACCTCCTGGTGGGGTAATCTTGCGGACTGTGACCTGATACTAACACACAGCAAAACCCATCTCCACCATCAGGAGCTCTGGTGAATACCGGTTAGTACTTAGACCTCGCACCTCAGTTGAGCCCGTGTCATCTGCCGGGATAACCTCCTGCTGCACTTATCCAGTTGGTCGGTGGGAGACTTTCTACTGCTATAGCTGCTGGCCTCCAAGCCTGACTGCTGACTGTGACACATACAATGGGAATATGGCGTACACTGAGAGACACTCAATTTGAAATATGACAGAAAGGCTTCAGCTCCATCCCCTCCCAAACCATGTCCGCTAACACATTTCACCCATTATGGACTTAGACCTCCACGATTAAACTCATGATGGGTGAAATGCATTAGATGGTATGGTTCGAGAGAAGATGGAGCTGAAGTCTTCCTGTCATATTTGAAACTAAGTGGCTCATGGCGTGTGCTTCCATCTTCCCCTTGAATGGTTTTGAGCAAGTTGTAGATATAAAAATAGATAAAATAAAGAATATAGTTTCATAGTTAGTAAGGTTGAATAAAGACACCAGTCCATCCAGTTCAACCTGAGTGAGTGTCTACAATTGTCCCTATCCCTGTACATCGCACACTCACATCGGTCTCTACCCTCAAGGAGCCCACAATCCAAGGTCCCCATTCATATACCAGGGCCAATTTTGGACAGAAGCCAATTAACCTACCTGCATGTCTTTGGATTGTGGGAGGAAACCGAAGTACCCGGAGGAAACCCACACAGGGAGAACATGCAAACTCCGGGCAGGTAGTGTTGTGGTTGGGATATATGGCATACCTAGTGTATTTGACACCCCCCTACTCTATAACTCCGAATTACTTTCGCTATTAAACTGAGATATGTGGCCAAAAAAAAGAAACAGTATGAAAATTGTAATGTCCCATTAAGCTGGTTTTAGTGGAGAAAAGTTTCTTTACGTTGGTGGTGAATATAATAGTCCCATACATTGGTGGCCATTGGGAGAAAGACCCGCTTACATTATTGGTTCATGGAAAATGATCCCATTACATTGCTGACAAATAGGAAGGCTGACTCTTCTTTACAGACAGCTAAAAAGATAGCGGATGTCAGTGGTTAAGGAGAGACAAGGAATCCCTAGCAAACTCAGGAGGAACCCTGGTTGGGAAAGACTGCTCTAAAGTTAGCAGATAATAGCATCTTATGTTTACTTCCATATACTCATGTTGGGCCTCCCTTTCTAAAAACTATGGTCTTTATTATGGAGTTGCTCCCTCACACACAACCACCACAGTTCTGGAAAGGTTTTTCACAAGATCTGTGGGAAATTGTGCCCATTTGTAAGGTCAGGTATAGATGTTGGGCGAGAAGACCTGGCTCAGAATCGGTGGATCCAATTCATGGGAAATCCAACAAGCTCATAGGTGTGTAGATATTTCATTCATGGATTGCTTCAATCCAATGCCTGAATACTATTACCCCCTCTACTGAAAACATCCAACCCTGATTTTCACAGCTCCTTTCCAATTTCTTCCCAACCCCCTATAGCCACCTCTATCATTTCTCTTCTCCTCCAAGATAAAGGTTTAGCCGCTTTAGAGGAAAATGGATGGGCCCCATTTCCATCCCCAGCCCCTGCTACACCTCTTTCTACACCACTGTGCCTATCATCCAAATGACGCCGGACACAACGGAGCAACAATTGCATGATAGCCGATATATCAGAGGACATCTGTCAGAGTTGTAGACTTTCTTATTAGTAGCAGATCTGACACAACCTTTCTCTGCCATCGTATGGGCACATCTACGACACGTCACCATGATAACAATACCTCTTTCACATTCATGTCTATTGTCACCAGGAAGGCAGCCACAGTTGGAGGTTCCGGCATCTCCGCTACACCGCGGTGGAGTCTCACAAGGAGCAGAACGTGAGCCGATGAAATCACACAATGTGCAACCCGCAGAGCTGTTTACGGATTCCAGGGGGGCACCAAAGTCAAACATCTTGGTTATTAGCCATGTAAAAAAATAAATAAATAAATAAATAAATAAATAAGGAGCAAACATTGACATGTTCAGACAGTGAGGTTTCATAAATAAATATGTACATTTTTGGATCGTTTCAGTGGCCAAAGGATAGTTTTCCGCACAAAATTTTTTCAACACTACCTTTAACCTCACTTACCTGCTTATTAATGATAAGGTTACGTAGACATCCTTTAAAATGGGCCGATGGTAGGTGTGGATGAGAAGGAGATGCCTTAATCCCACCCAGCTGCAGAACATGGTGTGGATTCCAAAGTCTTTGAATAAAAAACACATAAAAAAATATAAAAATACTAGGAAATGTGTGCGGAAATGACTTATTCAATATGCAGACATGCTGGGAAATTCCCCTGGACATCTCCTCCAATGGATGCTCACTATGGAACAGGCAGCTGCAGGAGGAGACCATCAGAGGAACTTCAGGCTTCAAATGTATACAATTATAATTTTGTTCCTATATGAAGGTAATGCTGTATGTATTTTAATCTAAAGTCATTACATTGATGTTAAATATATTTTTAATATTATAATAGAAATCCAAACCAAACTTTTTTTTGTGAATTGTTCTCCTCCGAAGTCTTCCAACACACACGTTGTCCCTTTGTCTTCCAAAACAACTGTATGCTGGAAGACTTCAGGGGAAGATTTTTGGTGTCGGACTCCAGGAGATTACTCCAGTTGAGTAAGTGTTTAATTTACTTATTGCAGACATATTGCACATGCTTATTTTGCTAGAAAGGATATTTGGCTTGTGCATGTTGTAGGCATGTTTTGTAATACTTTGCATGCTTTAAATTGTGTTTTTTTCTGCAGTTGTATGTGCAGTTTTTCCTGTTTAGCAAAAGCCTTAATAGACTACAGAGGTCTGTTAATAGGGCTGCACCTTTATATAAGGCTACATACATTAGTAGGGGCATACCGCAGAAATTTCATAAAGTGTGGGGCAGTTGGATGAATAGGGAAACTACGGTAGCAGATTGCGTGGCACCTAATAGCACGCACGTGTAGTACGATTTAACATGTAGGTAATTGCCAGACATATCGTAAAAATGTACCATTGCCTGTTACTAAAAACAGGTTGCCTTATTATTACTGTGTTATTTTTTACTGAATGAGGGTCTGGAAGGAGGAAGAGAGAGTCGACGCTGAAGTAATGTAAATAGTTTATATGTGTGTATGGCCCGGGTTGGGTCTTGTGTATACTTGTGTTAAAAGCAATAAATAAAACTTAAAAAAAAAAAAAAATAGACTTACAGAGGTCTGAGTTTCCTTGGATTGTACCGCAAAGAACCTTTAAGCCCTTGTACACACGGGTCGGACATTCCGACAACCAAATTCGTCGTATTTTGTCCAACGGATTTTGTCAGAAACTGTTGCATACACACGGTCGGACAAAGTTGTCCGAAAATCCGATCGTACATAACGTGATGACGTTATTTCATTAGGATGGGACTACGTTCAGGCTAGTAGCCAATAGCTTTGGTCTAGGAATTTGATCTGAGCATGCGTGGCACTTTGTCCGATCGGAATTCTCTACACATGATCGGACAAAGTCCGATCGGATCATGTTGTCAGAAAATTTTATAGCCCAGCTGGAAAACTTGGTCCGTCAGATACTCAGACGGAAACAGTCCGATGGAGCCCACACACTGTCGGATTATCCAACAACACGGCCCTATCGGACATTGTCCATCGGAATGTCCGACCGTGTGTACAAGGGCTTATAGACACCAAGCAAAACAATTGGGGGCTCGTTCGGTGGATTTGCGCTAAAGTTCAACTGAAGCAGATCAGTTTTCTGTGGTGTGTTTTGTTGCTTTTGCTGGGAGAAGAAAATGCTGCGTACACTGTTTAGTAGAAGTATTAATACACTACAGAGGTCTAAGTTTCCTTGGCTTGTACTACAAAGAACATTTAATTTACACCAAGCAAAACATGAATAAAGTGAGGAAGGTTTTTTTTTTTTTTTTTTTTTTTTGACAAAAGTGAAAAAAACATAATAATAATAATTATTATTATTGATATAATTATACAATAATTAAATAATATTATTATATAATATTTTATAAATTCAGTGTATTTTATTCTATATTATATTACATATTTATACTTTTTTTTTGCATTCTTGGTTTATGACATTTTTAGTACATAAACAAAGGAAAGCAATATGAAAATTACAAAAATCAATTGGATAAATAAACTATTCCGTGTATCACAAATAATGTTCAACATAATGAGAGCTGTTGAAGAACTTTGTAGGGACTCAAGCGAAAGTGGGAAAATAAGATCATCGTATAAGTTAAAGTAAGGCCAGATGTAAGTCAGGCAGGCAACGTTATAACTGGCTTGGTCCTGCCCCAATGTCAAGTGGCATCATGCACCTCAAGTGCTTCCTGTTGTATGGTTACAGGGAGGACCCCAACATGCCCATGCATTGTTTAAGGGGGTCAGGTGTGTGTGTGTGTGTGTGTGTGTGTGTGTGTGTGTGTGTGTGTGTGTGTATATATATATATATATATTTCATCTAGCCCCTTCCTCTCCCCAACCCGACTGTCCCTGGCCTGCCCCTATCATTTATTTAATTTGCGTTCTTTTCAGTCATGGAACTGAGAAAATTCTGGCATAAATAGGTGACAATTTTCCTTGTTACCTCCATTCTTGCATCATCTGTCCTTGGGCTTCGCACATTGCACGGTCCTCCGATAGAAACCTCTTGCCGACTCCCTCCTTCTCGGAAATGATAGCTGAACTACAATGGTCCAGGGTCAACATCACTGCCTAAAAATAAGCATGTTTTACACTAAGGGGTCTAAAAAAATAAATAAATCACAAATAATCCCAATAATGGGTCCAATATGTTTCTTTCCTTTGGTCCTCAGCTCCATCTTGTGGCCATAATGTGGTATTATTACCATTAAAGTATTTCAGGAAAATTCCACATTATGGTCAATAGATGGAGCTGACGATCATGGGAAATAAACATATTAGATACGTTATGCTGAGACATTCGAGTAGCATTCTTTTTTAAATAAAAAATTAAATAGACCACTTAAAATATAAATAAGGCCAATAATTTTTTTGTTTATATTTGAAAAGGTTGGAGAATTCTATCATCCTAATTTTTTGCAATTTTGTTCTTCATTTTCTGTGCCAGAGGCCCAGCAGAAAATTAAGGTATTTGTTAAGCCACTCTAACCTGTACACACCATCAGCACTGCCTCCTATTGTAGTGTCCCCTCTGTGTTTGATTTATAAAAAATAAATGCTGAAAATACCTAATTTCACTGCCGAGATTGCGATCACATGACCAGCCAGCTTTCTCCTTTCCTCCTCAGAGATGCAGTGGGCGGGGCTGAAATTCCCCTGCTGATGTCAGTCTGGAGGAGGAGAGGAGGAGGAGAGGGCTGGAAGGTCATGTGATCGCAATCTCTGCTCCTAAATTAGGTATTTACAGCATTTATATTTATAAATCATTCACAGGGGGGACACTGCAATAGGAGGCAGTGCTAATGGTGTATACAGGTCAGTGTTATGAGAGCAGCAGGAGGGGGAGGGGTGATCACACACAGACAGAGAGGGGAGGAGAGAGAGGAGGACATAAGAGCAGAGAGGAGAGCAGATAGCAGGCTGCTGATGAAACTGACCACAGTGGCAGGGCTCAGCAGCCCTGATACACCGTGGTCAGTTGACAGAGTGGTGGGGAGAACCTGGCAGGATCAGCCAGGTTTTTTTTAAGTGTTACAGGGTAGCCAAATGACACAGGACAAGCACTGTGTCATATACCATGCTTAAAGGAGCAGGATCCATTTTTTATTCAAATGCTTTAAAAGAAATCTCTCCAAAGTGAATTCTCGTCTTAGACAGTTGTCACTTGAAGAGGTGTCCCCATTGGTACACTTCCCCTTTATTCCTAATCCAGGGACAAATATAACATTTTGGATTTTCCATCATTTTCTATTTTGCCCTCCAAGACAGGGATGAATTCTCCCAGCAGGCATTGGGGTGAGGGAAGAACAGCAATGAAAACCTGAAATGGGTTCTTAGGCTTGGTTCACACTTACAGGTGTAATGGAGTGTGTGTGCGTTCCCAAACGTCGGGCGTAGGGCAGCCCATTTAACATGTTACATCAACTCGATTCAAGGAGCTGATCAGCGAGCAAAATCTAGACTTATCTCCCTACACAAGTCATATTCCACTCAGTTATCCATTCTCTTGCCTGGTTAGTCTGCAATGTCCATACTGACTTTACATCTGTTCAGTCCATTGGCCTGCACCTCAATCTACAGTGTATAGCCCACTACCACCACACTCTGTGCAGGGGTGGCCAGCTTTCATAAAGCTTGCAAATGGCACAAGGGCCCCAACGCAGCCGGCAAAGGATCCATACTGAGCACTGTATATAGGTCATTAATTTGGTTTTAACCGTTTCGCACTGTTCCAATTTACAGGGCGAGGTGAGAACAAAGGACCCAACACTATTAGTGCCTCCTGTAGGGGTAGTCCTACATCTGCTTCAACCTGATTTCCTATGTGCGGAAAACACAGAATAATAAGCCCCTGACTCTTCCAAAAACGTGCCGCACCATTCTCCTGCGATTGCATATGTGTGGGGGGTACCATTAATAATTTGTGGCACTGCCCCATGTCTGCTAAATGTTAGTGCCTTTCTCTGCTTGTCGGGAAAGTGCGTGATATTTGCACGTATTCCCAACACGCATAGATGTGAACCTAGCCTAATTTTTCAAAAATAGGTTTTGGTTTTAGAGATATTTTAATTGTACATTTCAAGTTCCTAGAAGAGTTGGGCTCCAATTAAAAAAATAAATAAATACATGTGACAGCGCTACCCACGGGAACTAGTCAGATCGCAACTGTCACTTTTTATCGCAGAATAAAAATTCAAAGAAAAAACGTGATTGATTGCTGCCAGCAATGTCTCCTTTGTGCATAAATCAGCATCCGTGTAATCGCATTTCTCTGAGCACTCTGAATATTAAAGTCGTAGTTAAAATAAAAGACTCACCTTGTTCCTTAGTTTGAGGTCTAGTCGATGCCAGCTGTTGTCGGTCACGTTCACACTCTCTGGTAACTGGAGTTGTAACTGGGTGCTGCCAGCTTGTCTGATTGTGAGCCTTAGAATGCCCTGTGTGATATCTACAGAGGGGAAAAAATGGGGGAGATTTACTTAAAACTGGAGAGGCAAAATCTGGTGCAGTTCTGCACAGAAACCAATCAGCTTCCAGGTTTTATTGTCAAAGCTTAACCACTTGCCGACCATGCTACAGCCGAACGATGGCTACAATGTGGTCATCCAATTTTGGGAGGCCATCTACCTACCTGTTATAGACTAGCAAAGCAGCTTCAATATTTTCTAAGGAATATGTTATTATTTTTCAAATGTACATTTAGATAAAACTTTTATAAATACCTTAATCTGTCTCTTTTATCCCTTGCACAGCAGCACTCTGAGTGGAAGGGGAAAGGAGCAACAATAGGGTCCAAATGGGGCTCCATTTCTATGCGCCATGCTGTCAGTCTAAGCCCCTGTACACACGGTCGGAGATTTTGACAACCAAATCCGTCGAATTTTGTCCGTCGCATCTTGTCCGAAACTGTTGCATACACACGGTTGGACTAAGTTGTCGAAAAATCAGATCATTCAGAACGTGATGATGTAATTTCGTTACGATGGGACTACGTTCAGGCTAGTAGCCAATAGCTTTGATGTAGGAATTTGATCTGAGCATGCGTGGCACTTGGTCCGATCAAAATTCTCTACACATGATCGGAGTATGTCCGATCGAACCAGTTGGTCGGGAAATATTTCCAACATGTTGGAAAATTGGATCCGATGGATATTCCGACGGAAACAGTCCGATGCATACCACACACAGTCGGATTATCCGACGACACGGTCCGATAGGACACATTCCGACGGATTCTCCGACCGTGTGTACAAGGCTTAACTCAGTTTCCTTGCTGTCATAGTAATGCCCCTTTAAGCCGCTCAGCTGAACATCACAAACTGGCCACAGCTCGTTTCTCCCTACCTGCCCTGGACATAAAGAGCGGCTTCAGTACCTTCTGCAGAACGTGTTACATTTAGACAGGAACTCAACCACGACCTCCCAAAACCCCTCCCTCTACACACACCATCCAAATCACATCAAATAGTGGGTTGTGGTCAGTCAAATTTTACTAATGCCGCGTACACACGATCGGAATTCTCCTCGGAAAAAGCTCTGATTGTTTTCCCGACGGAATTCCGACGGAATTCGGCTCAAGCTATCTTGCCTACACACGGTCACATTAAATTCCGATCATTTATAACGCGGTGACGTACAACACGTACGACGTGACTAGAAAACGGAAGTTCAATAGCCAGTAGCCAATAGCTTCCATCTCGTAGTTGAATCTGAGCACGTGTGATTTTTTGGAGTGTCGGAATTGCATACACACGATCAGAATTACCGATAGGAAGTTTTTCCGTTGGGAAAATTGAGAACATGCTATCAATTTTTGGCTGGCGGAAATTCGGACAGCTAAATTCTGATGGAGCATACACACGGTCGCATTTTCCGATGAAAAGCTCTCATTGGTCTTTTACTGGCCGGAATTCCGATCGTGTGTACGTGGCATAACAGTAGGAGGGTCTTAAAGGGGCATTAAATACAAGGATTGCATTACATACAGAGTGCAGAGTTCAGGGGTGTTACACACAGAGTGCAGAGCTGTCACTTGTAAACACAGAAACCGGACTTCTGTATTTACAAGTGATTGTGGTGAGCAGACACCAAAGGGTCTGAGCCAGAGGTGGTGGAACCGAGTTCCACCTGAAAAAAAAGCCCTGCATTTCGATAAAACTATTATAGATACTTTAATCTGTCTCTTTAATCTTTATGCAGCACTCAGGCTGGCAAAGGGGAGGAGCAACACTAGTGGCCACATGGGGCTCCATTCCTATGCTCCATGCTGTCAGTCTAATTATGTGCACAAGCTTACAGGATAGATAGCACAGCAATGACTTAATCAGTGTACGGCTGCTGCCTTCCAATGAAAGGCTGGAGCGGGTCCTGGATCAGGACCTGCCCTAAATGTATCATAGTCTGCAAGGAGGTCTGTGAATGTCATTGTAAATCTTGTGATTATAAATCAGGTGAAACAATTCCCATAAATGTATTTTAACTTAATGTTTTGCGGCTTCACTAGTGTTCAGGTTTAAATGCATTTTGGAGCAGCATTCACAAGTTTTAGAACCGCATTTCAATTTTATTCCATATTAAAACAATTCAGATGCACTTACCAAGAGACAAGGAATCCTCTGCGTCCTGGTTGGACACAGGTCCGTGGTACAATAACGTCCCATCCGATTGGTCACTGATGAACTCCAGAGACAGACGGACCTCAGAGCAAAATTTGATTGGCGGGAACCAAGTGTATCCATTGCCATGGAAACTGTGGAGGGTCAGCTGACATAGTGGTCCACGGAACTGCGGCAGGCACTGGCACCTAAGGCCAAGCCCAAAAAAAAGTACTTGTTAGGCTTGGTGACTTTACACCCGGTAACAATATTTCAGAAATATAAGATATGAGCAATGAGAAACAGCACCCTTAAATACTAGTGTCAATGAACAATGAAATTCAGTTTATCCAAGAATGGTCTTCTAAATGTAGTCTTAATGTGTTGGAATCATAATGGTGAAAAAAGTTGACTTTTCCAGAAAACAGTTAAAGTTAGAAGAACCCACCACCTGTGATGTACGCCACTAAAGTTCAACAAGTCTTATGTTCCTACTGTGCCCTTTCATTCACATTCAGAACAACACACTCACCAGATATGAGGGACTTTAAATAATAAAGATCTTAAAAATTCTCCATATATTTACCCCAAGGCTTCCACCTCCTTATAACTCCAATCATCATATGACTCATCAATAGTCAAAACACAGAAGTACATGAGAAAGCAAGTAATGCCGCGTACACAAGACCGGACTTTTTCGACAGCAAAGGTCCAATGGAACAAATCCGTCAGACAATTCGATCGTGTGTGGGCTTCATTGGACCTTTGCTGTCCAAAAAATCAGATGGACTTTAGAAATAGAGTATGTTTCAAATTTTTCCGACGGACTCGAGTCCGGTCAAAAACTCAGTTCGTCTGTATGCTACTCCGACGGAAAAACAACGACACAAGGGCAGCTATTGGCTACTGGCTACTAACTTCCTTATTCTAGTCTGGTCATACGTCATCACGTTCAAATCAGTCGGACTTTGGTGTGAACGTGTGTAGACAAGTCTGTTTCGTCAGAACTCTGTCGGAACTCTGTCCAAAGTCCATCAAAAAGTCCTACAGAGTTCAGTTCATCGAAAGTATGGTCGTGTTTTCGTGGCATAATAGTGTATTTAAGTCCCTTTAAGCCGCACAGCTGTGCATTGCAACCTGGCCACAGCTCATTTCTCCCTCATTTGCCCCGTCCTTAGCGGATCATCAGATTGCAGGGAGGAAACAGGGATGCTAATTGGCTACAACCAGTTTGGAACTTGTTCCCACCCTTAGAAACAGGCAGGAGAAATTATAATGACTGTCCACCACCAAGGCTGGGCTGTTAGCCCTCCCCACTGGAGTCACATGCAGGGACTACTAGGAAATGTAGTTCCCTGAATGGTACAGTCCTGGACCTGAATGGACAGTGTTGACTTCTTCTCCCAGCTTGCTTGGGAGGAGAGAGGAGCCTGGCCCACCTAAGCTTTTGATCAGAGAAAGAAAGGAGCCTCAGCCTGCAGGAAAATACAATGGCAGAGCAATGAAGGGCAGAACCACATACAGACAGCTTGAGTCCCCCGAAAGGACTGAGAACTCAGGAGAGGGAGAAGGGCTTGGATCCAACAATGCTGGCTAGAGAGGGAAGTTGCTGTGTGCATGGCTTGCCCTCTCGCTTGGCCTTCACTGAACTGCCAGAGAACAGTGGATTGTGGTGGGAGGCATCTTAGCCACCAAGGTTTGGTGATTTGATTCCCCTATTTGCACACACTGTCATGGCACACATGAGCTTATCTTCATTACGTGACCAGACCAGACTTGTAGAATAAACAAACCTATTTACTGAGTGTAGTTCACTAGGTTGTCACAAACATATGACATTGCTCTGCATAGTAGATAACATTTACACAGTCAATTCCATTACATTGGACTATTCAACTATGAATCTGCTAGCTGAACATAAAGCACTCACAGATGAAGCAATTGTTTAGGCCAGTGGTCTCCAAACTGCGGCCTGGAGGCCGGATGTGACCCTTTGCTTGCCTATATCTGGCCTTTGGCACACTATCCCTCCCACTGGTACAAGACACTATTTTTCCAACTGACATCAACTATGGGACACTATTCTTCCCAATGACACCAACAATGGAGCACTATTCCTTCCCCTAATACCAAATTTGGTGATGTTTGCTCCCACTGATGCTAGGAAAATTTCCACTCCCACTGGCCACAGTTTGCCCCCCCCCCCCCTAAAGTCTGAAGGACAATAGACCGGTGTTCTGCTAAAAACTGTCCCCCCATCGGATATTGTCCAGACCGTATGAAGGACAAGGAGGCTCCGAAAGTCTCGTTAGATGAAAGGCGCCTGCGCACTGAGTCCAGGTTGAAGCCCCACCATCCACGCTCGCTTAGCTCGCCAATTTTTTATTCTAACTCTATGTCCACTTGGATGGTGGGGCTTGAAGCAGGCGCCACTGATCTTTGGAGACTTTCATCGTCTCCTTGTCTTCCATACTGTGCAAGCGCAGTACAGGGCAGACACTATCCGACGGGGGACAGTATTCGACTATACACCGGCCCTTTGTTTAGACAATCTGGAGACCCCTGGTTTAGGCAATTCAGTGGTGAGGCCGTACAATGGTAAGGCTGTACAATGATGAGGCTGCACAATGGTGAGGCTGCACAATGATGCTCATACCTTTAGCACTTCCCACCTCCAGGTTCCATTACAGGTGGACTGATATAACGAGCTCATCGTAGGTTGTGTGGGCTCCCCTGCTCCCACATAGGACCAAAGACCCTAAACCATTGGGAACTACCCTCACAACAGAAAGTGACCTTGCCTCCGGCCAATGCACCATTGCATGCAATTAACCTCATAGTTATAACTCACACATAAATGAAGTGCTTACAGTAAAATTACACACAAACACAAAGCCTACATTAACACCTTCCAACAAACTATGTAAGTATGTAATAAGTTTTTTTTTTCATTTTTGGCTTGCTCTGTAATCAGTAGCAATGATTGTTTGCCTTGGTCTGCTTGTGGTTTATGCCGCGTACAGACAATCGGAATTCTCGTCGGAAAAAGCTCTGATGGTTTTCCTGTCGGAATTCCGCTCAAACTGTCCTGCCTACACACAGTCACACCAAATTCCGATCGTTTAGAACACAGTGACGTACAACACGTACGATGGGACTAGAAAAAGGGAGTTCAATAGCCAGTAGCAAATAGCTTCCGCCACATAGTTGAATCTGAGCATGCGTGATTTTTGTCATGTCAGAATTGCATACACACAATCGTAATTTCCGATAGAAAGTTTTTCCATCGGGAAAATTGAGAACATGCTATCAATTTTTGGCTGGCGGAAATTCGGACAGCTAAATTCCGATGGAGCGTACACACGGTTGCGTTTTCCGATGAAAAGCTCTCATCTGTCTTTTTCTGGCCGGAATTCCGATCGTGTGTACGCGGCATAAGTGTTTGATTGTTTCCCCCTGCCTCTGGGCAGAAGCTTCCAGAGCTTAGGGAGGGAAATTCAAATGACTGGCCTGAATATTTACTATGCCCTGGCCAATGCCTGGGGAGAGACCAGACGGTTGTCTAGGAGGTTAGTAATTAGGCTGGAGCCCGGAGCAGACTGTCTCCCCCCCTCCGAGGGATGGATCATTGAGCTTCATGGGGCTGCTTGCCCCTCAGTAATGCCTGGACTGGCTGCTGGTCTTCTCCATTAATGAATCAAGCCTGTGGAAGTGCCTGCTCTGGGACTTGTGAGTAGAGAGTTTAGCTGTTTTGCAAGCTACCTCATGGTCCTCAGCTGTTAGAATCTTACTGTTCTTCAAGCTATCTCATGGTCACCATCTATTAGCCTTTACCTGTTCTTCAAACTATCTCATGGTCCCCATCTATGAGACTTTAAATGTTCTGCAACTGCAAGCTATCTCAAGGTCCCCAGCTATGAGCCTTTAACTGTTCTTCAAATTATCTCATGGTCCCCATCTATGAGAGAATTGTTCTGCAAGCTATCCCATTGTCCCCAGCTGCAAGATTATTTCATGGTCCCTAGCTCTGAGAGGTAAACTGTGCTATCTTTACTAAGAGAAGATTGTCCTCTGTCTACTGTTCTTAAAAACTCTAGAGTATCCCATACCCCATACCCGTCTCCTGTTAAAGTTCTACAAGCGAGAAATCTTCAAAAGACAGGCCAGGGATGTTGCAGGACTACAAGTCCCATGAGGCATAGCAAGACCGACAGCCACAAGCATGACGCCCAGAGGCAATGGCATGATGGGACTTGTAATTTTGCAAAAGCTGGAGGTCCGCTAATTGCATATCCCAGCCCTAGACTGTTTAATGGAGCCAGAGTGAATGGATTGTTGCCTGTGTGAACGGTGGCCTATGCACTGTTTGGGGAAGAACCAGTTAAAATCCAGCGGCTCCTATGGAGGGTAGCGCTACATGGACATACCCATTAACTAACGGTAGTCATTCCCAATTTGACCTAATAAACTTAGCGGAGGCCATGGTAGAAAGTACCGTGGTCAGTTCCTGCGAAGTTCATGGGTCTAGCTGACAAAGCCCAAAAGACAGGTGCTTCTTGACAAAATGGTTAAACAGCTGCAATCAGATTTAGACTCGGATTATAGAAATACCATCAGTGCATACATTACACAAACATCTTTTTTTCTGGTAGAACAGCATTTAATGAATACAAATGACTCCTCCATCTGCCGGGGCCGCTCTTCTAATCCCTTCCCTCCACTCTGATTTCTATAAAATATATCGCTAAGCCTTGCCGAGCAGAACAGCGTGCTAAAAAAATGAACAAAGATGTCTGCGAAAAAAATTATTTAAAGTGCTTCTAAGAATATTACGGGTTGACGGCATCAGAGGAAAACTGGGGGCTTAATCCGTCTTGGCTGCGGCAGCAGAGAGAACCGAAATATAGGGGGAGGAAATTACTCAAATTAATAAATTATATTGGCTTGCAGGAAAGGAAAGAAAATCTAAAATATGTAACAGATTTTTAAAGACCTATAACACATTTTCTGTATTTGTCATATGGTAAGGCAGGGCAATGAAATCATCAACTTTGTAAATTGCTTTTACCATTTATTTGGTGGCGTTTTGTTTGGGCAGACCCTAGAATTAATGCACAACTAAACATAGGAGGAAAAATTTTATATCAGTATGTATTGCATGCTTTATAAATACTAGCTACTATATATATATATATATATATATATATATATATATATATATATATTTATATTTATATTTATATATCAGTGTTGAAATAGGATGCATTGTAAAAAATGTCTACAATGTTGGAAGGAATCACTGTTGAATTAGTATGCATAGTTTGTCATGGTTGCTCTAGCCCCAGAAGCTTTGTATTGCCTCCAACACATCACAGAAGACCCCATTATCACTCATAATCCTCAGAATCATAAGCATCACTTTCTGATATTAACCCACCCAAAAGTTATATTTTAGCTACAGGTGAAGCCCAAGGGCTGAGTCAGACCCAGATTCTTATATTCATTTTTCAACAGTGATAACTTCTTGGGTAGATCTGGATGTTCCTACCTACCTGGTAGTTTTTGGATCTGTCCATCTTTTGTACATATCTGTTAGATACACTATATTACAAAAAGTATTGGGACACCTTCCCTTACACCGGGGGTGGGCAACCTCAGCCAGGCATGTACTGGCCATCAGGACTCCCGGGAGTTTCCCGGTGGGCTAATGGCTCAGTGGGCCGGTTTTAGGCTGCCATTTGGCATGTCTGTCCCAGGTCCCGGGCACCTTCATTCCGGAACTACAGTGTCCGATGGGCCCCCAAAAATCTCCGGGACTCCTTATTACCGATGATCATTATTAGTCCCAAGGCCTGGGGTTGGTCGGGAACTCTGGGCTATTGGCTGCCTTTTTGGGCGTGTTTGCAAAATTAAAGTGGGCCGATCTGGATGAAGTCCAGGGCCAATTTTTTGTCCCAGTCCAGCTCTGACCTCAGCCCTCCATCTGTTTTGAAACTCAAAGTCCCATGAGACATTGCAAGACCCTAAAAATCACAGGCATGACTTTTCTGCTGAGTTTTTCCTTCAGGTTTACCAAAACCATGTAGTGCAAGGGCCTGCCTGATTGCATACAAATTGAAACGCCTAACGTTTGACCTCATATTATATGTTTTTGGTAACTCTGAAGGAAAAACTCAGCAGAAAAACTGATGGTGTGTATGGGGCTTTAGAGGCAGAGACATGATGAGATTGGTAGTTTCACCACAGCTGGAGGGCCGAGGTTGCCTACCTCTGCCTTACACGCATATGAACTTTAAAGAGGAAGTAAACCCTGTTGGGTGTTACTTCCTCTTTGTTTCCCTGCAAAGGTAAAGCATAATGGGCTACTATGCATCGCATAGTAGCCCATTGTGTGACACGTACCTGCAGGAGAAGCCCGCTATGTCCCCTTCTTCCTCGCTAGTAGCGAGCGTCCATTCTTCACCCCTCTTCCTTCTGGGGCCGCGAACTCCGGCTCTGTGACTGGCCGTAGTTGCATGACGTTGTGTGACGTCACTCCCACACATGCGTGTGGGAGCCGCCTTTAATGGCATGAACCGAGCTAGAAACAGCACAGCGTGCCCTTTCTGACTCCAGTGCATGCGCAGGAGAAATCGCCGTACAGCGATTTGCAAATATCTCCTAGATCAGTGATGGCGAACCTTGGCACCCCAGATGTTTTGGAACTACATTTCCCATGATGCTCCAGTACACTGCAGAGTGCCCGAGCATCATGGGAAATGTAGTTCCAAAACATCTGGGGTGCCAAGGTTCACCATCACTGTCCTAGATCGTGCAGGTCTGGGAGATATTTCAAGCACCTATAGGTAAGCCTTAATCTAGGCTTACCTGTAGGTTAGAGTGGTTGTAAAGGGTTTACAACCACTTTAAAGGCATCTCAGTCTTAGTCCAAAGGGTTCAATATTGAGTTGGCTAAAGGTTTCAGCTCAGAGGTGTAGTGACCCTGCCCTATGCATTCCTGTCTTTAATATATTTAGAATGTATTACCGCTAGGCTGCAACCAGTCTAAGCTAATAATTACAGTACCCTTTTCTGGGTTCTGTAGGTTTTCCATAGGTCTGGTGCGTGGATTTCTTCAGCTTGATGCTGGAAGGAGGTTCCAGTAATCAGTGTGGAAAGTCTTAATCACTAGGTCATGAATATTTATCTGCTCTGGGGGGTAGATTGATGACCTTGGAACATGACGCTAAATAGATGTGACCATTTTAAGTTCCAATTGGTGTGATCCACATGGAACGTCTTGTTGTTGGGTAGACAGATTCCACACATCGAGGGGTCAAAATGACTCCCCTGAGCTATGCTGACACAATTCTGAATTTCTAAAACCCAGAGGTTTGAAAAGAAGTTTAATACTAGTACAGTAGCTAACGTGTTTTGGGGCCAGATATCACCCCCTTCATCTGGGCTTAGATGAGGAAAGTGGAAAGATAGCACTGGACTTGTAGGGTTACCTTACTGGTATTGATGTCAGTGTAAATGTCGGTGTAAATGTGTAAATATCAGTGTTCCCGGGCAAGAAGCTTCTACAGCTCAGAGGATCTCCACACTCAGAGGATCTCCACTCCCTTGTAGTATAATGCAGCTTAAATTTAAATTGAAGCACCACACCACTGCTAAGAGTACCAGATACAACTTTATTCCATTAAAAGTCAGGGGTAGAGTACAAAAAAGTATTGCTTTTTGGGGGTCCAAGTGCCCCCTTCATCAGGGCATGACTGGCAACAATGTGAACTAACCAGAAGTGAACTGGATCTACAGTTGTTTTTTTGGGGAATTTGGCATGAGTGTTAATAAGAGTACTAGTCTGTTGTTCGTTAATAAAAATGCCATCTAGGCAAGATTCAGCTTCTGAGAAATGGTTACATTGCTTCTTCCATGCTTTATCATTTAGTAATGTTGGGGGGTTTGAAGCGCAAGAAGACCTGTCTTTTCTGAGCTCTGTTCGTAGTAGTGTAAGCAATAGTGAGAAGACCCTGGATTAAAAACATCCCAACGTCCCAAAACGTCCCAGGTCCTGCAAATATAAAAGACATTGCCAGTGGTCTGGCATGTTCAAAAACATAGGTCTAAATGGGTGTAGAAAATATGGGGCAGTCTGGCTGGGACCATGTACCACACGGTCATCGCTTTATAGGCAGATTCGAGTTGGTGATATTATTGGTCCAACATAGGACAGGTCCACCAAATATGAAGGACATCGCCAGTGGTCTGACATCCTCAAAAACGTAGACCTGGATGTCCAGGAAAAATATGGGCTAGTCTGGAAGGGACCATGTACTATCCAGTCATCACTTTATAGGTAGATTCAAGTGTGGCGGTATTAATGGTCCAACATAGGACATGTCCACCAAATATGAAGGACATTGCCAGTGGTCTGGCATCCTCAAAAGCATACGCCTGGATAACCAGGGAAAATATGGGCCAGTCTGGAAGGGACCATGTACCGCCTGGTCATCACTTTATAGGCAGATTCGACTGTGGTGATATTGATGGTCCAACATAGGACAGGTCCATCAAATATGAAGAATATCGCCAGTGATCTGGCATCCTTGAAAGCATAGGCCTGGACAACCAGGGAAAATATGGGCGAGACTGGAAGGGAGCAAATAAAAGTGTTTGGCAACTGCAATGATTGCTGAACATTCAGATTCTGGCATAACCCCTCCATCATGACTAGTTCTCTTTATACCTGCCGATCCTGATGTACCTTACCTGTATCCGCTAGCAGTGTCCACACAGGTGCCCCCATGTAGACAGGGGTTCCACGGTAGAGAGGAACATGAAGGCCGAGCCCGTCCAGACGGTGGACACCTGCACGCTGTGGCCAGGTCGTGGATGACAGACACGAAGGATATGCTGCCCCCATCCACCAGATTCATGAAGTCTCTGACAGCGCTGTGGTCTCGGCACCCCGCATTCCTCAAGCAGATGGTACGTAGGCAGAAGTCTCTGTCCCCTGGGAATACTTCTGTCTGAACAGCTGCCTGGATCTGATGAGAACAAAAGCAAAAAAAGAAAAAAAAAACACAACGTGGTTAGCGTTCACAGAGGATAGCCGAGAGCAATTGCACCCGTCAAAGTGAAGGCATGGATTTTATGTCAGCGGACAAATGGTATTGCCGTGTACGGCTGTATCCTCCGATACATAATTCATGCAACAAGCAGGGCTTTCACATTTATCGAGCCTTTCGCATCTGCCCTGACCGATTCTATCATAATGTCTCGTGTCTGATTTTATCTGTAAGCTTTACATCTAGGGAAAGTGGGTCCATCAGCAAGCATTAGCTCTCCCGGAGTCACCAGCGCATTAAATAGGCTCTGCATACTTCGAAATTAACTTTAAGCCTGAGCAGAGAAGATATGATGGCTACCACAGCTGACCTCTCCTATGCAAGACATTGGGCCCCCCTGGTTGTCATGCTGATCTGATGACCTCAAAATGTTCTTGGTCGATGATGGAAGTCCTGACTTCACTCTTATCTACACTATATGGCTAAAAGCGAACCCTTGAGCTTTATGCCTATATCAGCTTTCTGGACATCCCATTCAAAACCAGGATTGTTTTCCCTTTAGTTTCACCTGGTGATCCTGCCAATAACACACTTCCCATCTTAGGGTGACAACACTGTTCATCTAATTATTCTAAGTCCCTTCCTGGATTCACCTATAACTGGCCTGCATTTGCCTATATTTGATATATATCTATATATATATATAGATATATATATATACAGTGCCTTGCGAAAGTATTCGGCCCCCTTGAACTTTTCAACCTTTTGCCACATTTCAGGCTTCAAACATAAAGATATAAAATTTTTATTTTTTGTGAAGAATCACCAACAAGTGGGACACAATTGTGAAGTGGAACGAAATCTATTGGATTTTTGAAACTTTTTTAACTAATAAAAAAATGAAAAGTGGGGCATGCAAAATGATTCGGCCCCCTTGCGTTAATACTTTGTAGAGCCACCTTTTGCTGCGATTACAGCTGCAAGTCGCTTGGGGTATGTCTCTATCAGTTTTGCACATCGAGAGACTGAAATTCTTGCCCATTCTTCCTTGCAAAACAGCTGGAGCTCAGTGAGGTTGGATGGAGAGCGTTTGTGAACAGCAGTTTTCAGCTCTTTCCACAGATTCTCAATTGGATTTAGGTCTGGACTTTGACTTGGCCATTCTAACACCTGGATACGTTTATTTGTGAACCATTCCTTTGTAGATTTTGCTGTATGTTTGGGATCATTGTCTTGTTGGAAGATAAATCTCCGTCCCAGTTTCAGGTCTTTTGCAGACTCCAACAGGTTTTCATCCAGAATGGTCCTGTATTTGGCTGCATCCATCTTCCCCTCAATTTTAACCATCTTCCCTGTCCCTGCTGAAGAAAAGCAGGCCCAAACCATGATGCTGCCACCACCATGTGTGACAGTGGGGATGGTGTGTTGAGGGTGATGAGCTGTGTTTCTTTTACGCCAAACATATCGTTTTGCATTGTGGGCAAAAAGTTTGATTTTGGTTTCATCTGACCAGAGCACCTTCTTCCACATGTTTGGTGTGTCTCCCAGGTGGCTTGTGGCAAACTTTAGACGAGACTTTTTATGGATATCTTTGAGAAATGGCTTTCTTCTTGCAACTCTTCCAAAAAAGCCAGATTTGTGCAGTGTACAACTGATTGTTGTCCTATGGACAGACTCTCCCACCTCAGCTGTGGTTCTCTGCAGTTCATCCAGAGTGATCATGGGCCTCTTGGCTGCATCTCTGATCAGTCTTCTCCTTGTCTGAACTGAAAGTTTAGAGGGACGGCCAGGTCTTGGTAGATTTGCAGTGGTCTGATACTCCTTCCATTTCAAAATGATCGCTTGCACAGTGCTCCTTGGGAGGTTTAAAGCTTGGGAAATCTTTTTGTATCCAAATCCATCTTTAAACTTCTCCACAACAGTATTACGGACCTGCCTGGTGTGTTCCTTGGTCTTCATGATGCTCTCTGCACTTTCAACAGAACCCTGAGACTATCACAGAGCAGGTGCATTTATACAGAGACTTGATTACACACAGGTGGATTCTATTTATCACCATCAGTCATTTAGGACAACATTGGATCATTCAGAGATCCTCGCTGAACTTCTGGAGTGAGTTTGCTGCACTGAAAGTAAAGGGGCCGAATAATTTTGCACGCACCACTTTTCAGTTTTTAATTTGCTAATAAAGTTTAAATTATCCAATAGATTTCGTTCCACTTCACAATTGTGTCCCACTTGTTGGTGATTCTTCACAAAAAATTTAAATTTTATATCTTTATGTTTGAAGCCTGAAATGTGGCAAAAGGTTGAAAAGTTCAAGGGGGCCGAATACTTTCGCAAGGCACTGTATACTTTATAAATCAACCAAGTGGCCATTGGTGCATGGGCATGCGCACCCCCCGGTTCTTGTCTTTTTAGTATAATTGCTTGCCAGCTTAAGAGAATTTTGTACATTATAGTAGGCAATTTGTTTAGTAGTAATTAAAAAAAAAAAAAAACCTTTAGCCTTTACAACCACTTTAGAGGTGAAAAACAATTGTCATGGCCATATGGGAGGCACATATTTTTTTTTCTATTGCACTTAACAAATGGAATTGCAATTTAAAATGGTTGTCCGCCTTCGGTTGACTTTGATCCATTGGCTCCTACATACCCTTGTGCCACGAGATGCATAAAACATAACTATTAATAATTAATAGAACATAACTCTTATACTATACTATTGAAAGCGCGTTATTACTATACAATAAAAGTTATATTTTATTAAAGCCGGGCTCCAGGTAGATATAAAGGAAACCCTAATTAATGCAGTTATATATTCATTAAAAATTAATTACAAATATTTCTAAAAGCAGCTAGGGCAGACATTTTGGATAACCTTTATTGTCCAAGTTATTAAAGATGCAAGCTTTTGATATTCCTTTGGCACACTCCTACCCCCATTGCACAATCAGAGAGTTCATTTTTATGGTCCTCCCTCCTACATGAGAATGATGTACCCTCCCTCCCGAAGCCACCTGGACTACTGAGATCAGGCATCCCAGGAGGCTTCGGGGTGATCCCCGGTACTCAGTGCAAGTACTGGGAAATATCCACCATACTGCACATGTAACACGGTGCGTCACCGAGGAGGGGCTGGCTGCAAGACCCAGAAAGAGGCAGCTGGCCCCCGCTGACATAAGAAAAGTAGATGGCAGCATGCAGCAAAGGAACTGCGGATTAAATTGGACATTGCTGGATTCGCTGGTGGTGTATGTTTTTTTGAAGACAACCCAGTGGACAAGGTATTTTCACTACCATAAGCATGAACAGGTTTTTTTTTTTTTTTTAGCAGGAATGTAGGGAAACGCAGTTCCGGCACCTCCATGTATCTAATGGCAAGGGGTGCTGAAGTGTGCTGGAGGGTCCATTGGTGCTGGCTGTTGGAGGATCTTTTGGGGGGGGGGGGTGTATTTGTTGATGGAAGGGTCTATTATCAATTGTTGCTGTGAGGGATCTACTGTTGAAGGAGGGGTCGATTAGTTCTGGCTGCTGGAGGGCCTATTAATGCTGGCTGTTGGTAGATCTATTGTTGCTGATGCTGGTCTATTGTTCCTGGGGTGGATCTGTTGTTAGTAGGGGGTATTTTGTTGTTTGTGGGGGGGGGGGGGGCTATTGTTGCTGTAAGGTTCTATTAATGCTTGGGGGGGGCGATTGTTGCTGGCTGCAGGGGATCTATTTTACTGCTTTTTATATTTTCCCTAAAAAAATCCATACAAAATACATAGCACCACAAAATGATACCTGGTTCTGTTTTCTCTAGAAGGAGCAGTACTGGGAGGTGGGTAGGGGGATGGAACCAAGGGATGGTGCTCGGAGGTGGTTAGGTGGCAAAGACAAGTAGTGACTTCACTTGGAAGAGGGTAGTTCCTGCACCTATTCTCTGAGAAAAAAAAGTCTGAAAATGAGTGTATCTCTTCTTTGGGTTGGCGTGAAAAAGTCTCCTTCCTCTTCTCCACAGGCACAACCATAAAGACAATATTATGGATGTTAATTGATTGAATGGAATAGAGGTCAGGTCATGGTTTCATGATCAACCTAAAGTCTATATGATAGACTATATACTAGTCTATATGATATAAAACAATAGTTTAGGTGTCATCCTGTGGACAGTACCGCAATAAAGTCTTTATGTCGATGTCCCAACAGACCAGCAGATCACCCCTTGTGAGTCAGAACATACTACATCAACCTCTCAAAGCCACAAAAGACCCACCTTTTCCTTGTGTTTGATGACCACGTTTTGCAACTTGTCTGCTTTATGGTAAGAAGAAGAGTCCCGAACAGCCATCCTGAGCTCCGTCACTCTCCCCTCACTGTACAGGCCAAAGAACTGGACGTTATCCAGATGAGACGGCACTACCTCTGCCAGAACCCTCCGCAGGCGGTCCTCTTTACTCACTCCATGCTCATCCTTTGTGATAAACTCCTCTGCAGTAATATCTAGGAGGGAAAAACAGAATGTCTATCATGAGATGATGGGTTGGAAGGGTCTCAAAAGCATCCAGCCAGATTAAGTTTGTCATTTTTGGGAAGACTGATTTCTTTTGTTCTATGTTTTAATAGATGAGCTGGAGGCAGTATAGCAAGACAGCAGATAGTAAAGGAGAAGTTTTCATGGTAGAGAAAGACAAGCTCCATGTCTACCAAACTTTGTGACAATCAAAGGCATAGCTTGAAGCTTGGCCTCCAATGCAAAAACTGACCTGGGCCCCCCTTCTCTACTACCGCCCGCCACCTCCTCGACCATGCACCGTGGCCAGTAAATGACATTTACCAGCCTATTTCCCACTCTCCATTCTGAAACAATCCTCCGCAGCAGCGAGCAGGAGAGGAGAGGGGGGAGCCAACAGTGCTGTGGGGCTGGGGGAACCAGGGGAGTACACAGGAGGTCCAGGCAGCAGAAGGAAGTGGAACCTAGACAGGAGAAGAGGTGGAGGTGGCAATTACTGGAACTGATCCCCTGTATTTTTCTCCTGCAGCTGCTGGAAGCTGATGGGAGGAAGAGAAGGAGAAGCAGGCTTTCAGAGGTCGGTCGGAGAATCCGTTGGAATGTGTCCTATCGGACCGCGTCGTCGGATAATCCGACTGTGTGTGGTATGCATTGGACTGATTCCGTCAGAATATCCGTCGGACCCAATTTTCCAACATGTTGGAAATATTTCCCGACCAACTGGGCCGATCGGACATACTCCGATCATGTGTAGAGAATTTTGATCGGACCAAGTGCCACGCATGCTCAGATCAAATTCCTACATCAAAGCTATTGGCTACTAGCCTGAATGCAGTCCCATCGTAACGAAATTACGTCATCACGCTCTGAAAGATCGGATTTTTCACCAACTTTGTCCGACCGTGTGTATGCAACAGTTTCGGACAAGATCCGACGGACAAAATCCGACGGGCAAAATCCGACGGATTTGGTTGTGGAAATCTCCGACCGTGTGTACAGGGGCTTACATGGTCATGGCAATAAATCGTGTGGAGTAATCAGAGGTAGGACAAGTAGTAACTGCAACCAAATGTATAGCTCTATGTTGCCTATCTGTGCTTCCGGAATGATGGTCTCTTACTGTTGTGGGACATTTGTGTGTATGGTAGGTGTGACAGTGTTCATAGGGGCCTGGAGAAGTTAAGCCACAACCTTGGATATGACTGTTTCCTCACCCTGAACCTATGCAATGATTTATGTGGGTCAGGAAAATCAATGAAACGTGATTTGTACCGTGGTACCACAAAAACAAGGACTCCAGCCGGGAGAGGGGGGGGGGGTGTCAACAGTCTCTGTCATTTTCATTCTACTTCTTCTCCAGGGAGACTTTCCCACAATCTCTGTCTTAGATATGCAATAAGAAGCAAGTGAGATGCTACCCAAAGTGGAAGGAATTCCCACCTTTGACATCTGTATCAGAAACAGGGGCCCATATTTTAAGATATCACATGCATTGGAGGTACCTGTAAAACATTTGGGATTTCCCATCACTTTGGATCCTAGTGGCAATGGACATTAAGAAAAACAGGGAGGGTAAAATAGGCAATAAAAACCTGACAGAGTTTCTAACCTTCCCCCACTCCATCCAAAACTAAAAAAGAAGTTTTGATTGGTGTTCTACTTCAACTGGGTACGAAGGAGGCTACGTTGAGGTGGAGAAGTGGTAGAGGCCACATTGCAGTTATGACATACTTGTTAATATCAGGGAAGCGGAGTTGAAGATGGCGTCACTTTTGATCTCCTTCACGTGAATTCTCACGGTGGCCGTGACATCCGGCCAAACTCCATCGGACACCTTTACTTCCAGGTTATACGTTCCTTGGCCAGCATTCTCCAACATAGTCAGTGTCCCAGTGCTTGGGTCCAGGAGGAAGTGCCTAGATAAATAAGGACACATCAAAGGAATGTACAAAGATGTAAGAACAATAGTCTTATTTTAAATTATATCTACAGATGAAACCTTTTTAGTTTGGGATAGACTAGGGAAGGGTTAGATCTTCTGTAGACTTTTATGGCTGTCTCTGTCCCCACTGGGGAGATACAACCTATTTGTCCAAATCTTTACAGTTGACAGTACAGGAATAGAGAGGAAATCTACCAAAGGGGAAACTTTTTCTGATGACAACCACCTCCTCACTATGGAGAGATTTCCCTTCACTTCTTGTTGCATCGCCAAGATAGAAAGTGGAGTAGTGCCTACTCAAGGAGACACAGTGAAAAACTACTGACAGGGGTTCTTCTCCTTCTATACTCAATACATAAAAAAAAACTTTGGGCTCTATATATTCTTTAAAGAGATGCTAATCTCTGACTGTTGGTCAAAGGTTGACTACCATTTCTTGTCAGCCATTTTGGTTTAGTGTAGCTGAGACGTGGTACAGGACATCTCCTGTTTGACCATCTATTGAATCTATCTAGTAACAATGGATGAACATGGAACAAATGATCTGTGCAAATCTTGAATTTGTCTGTGAAACCCAAGGTTGGCGGCACTCGCTCCATTTTCTGAGCCTCTCAATTGGCCATTTAGAGTAGAGCTGAGCTCTGCCCAAAAAAAAAAAAAAATGAAGGGCAAAGGACTAGTCACCAGTATTGCATGTGGTCCCCCTCCATCTGATATTTTCCCCATTACGACTAGCTATACTCTTGATATGCACTGTTCCTCTGTATGGAGGTAGCAATCTTGGTAGAGCCAGTGTTTTGCTTCCTCATGTCAGAACCTCCGGCAAGGAGAGCAGTGAGCAGGACTGTAGTAACAACTAGAGTGCCTAGGCAACCTCACATACCAGGAAGGCCATTTTCCCAGAGGAATTCAAGGGTAAATCTTTCAGCTCCTAAGCATGAGAATAGCTAGCTAGGAAATTGTTTTCTGGACATGTACGTAAGGAGCCCCTGGTGGCTCCTTAAAAAATGGACCTAAATACACATTTTCATGCATTTTTCAGACACTCCCATTAAAGCCTAGGTGGCCAAAGACTTGCAACTTTGCCCCAAAGAAGCTTGTGTACTTCTTTGAGCTGCACGTGACACTATGCTTGGGTGTGAATAGGCCCATTGAGAATAATGGGATTCTTTATCTTGAGCATTGTACCACCAGCCCCTAAAAAATATCTGAAGGGTAGTAAACTGGCCATTTGTTTAGAAAGTTTGGAGACCCCTGGTCTAGATGGCTCCTGTTGATGGCCTGTTTTCTCCTATGTGAAGTGACGTCAATATATCTCAGAGTACGGCATGGTTGTGTCCCTTGACTGAAACTTTTAGCCCTTAACGGTCTATCTCTTTCCTGTTTCAGACAGCCAGAGTTTTGCTTCAGAGGGCTCCTGAGCAACTGCATTGTTGAGACTGCGTTCAGTCTAATCCGCTTTTCATTATCTCGGCTACAAATATGAAACCTCCATAAAAGTCAAAACCTAATTAATCTTTAGTGACTCCTTCCCAGCCGCTTGGTGAATTATATAGCATTGTTTCAAACGCTGACATGTCCCCAAAAGCCAATCAGGGTGACGACGACGTGTAATGAAATAGTCTCATCGCCTAACTTGTCAGCGAACGTTGAGTTACAGCGCGGAGCTTACAGAGGCATTTCCGAGACTGTCGTGAAGGTTTTATTGTCCCAATCATCTTCATCTGGAGCGAAGACCTTGCCAACCTCGACCGGGGAACGGGCCGCTGTACACAGGAGACAAGAAATACACAACCTGGTTATTTTCAATCATCTCTGCCGGCAGACAGCCTGGAATAATTACCGCCATAAATACCAGCTCCTGGGCTTTGGAGAGCCTCCTAAATCAAGGCTGTGAGGCTGACGGCCCAGGAGCCCGGGTGTGGCCCTCTGATGTGACTCTGTGGCCGAGAGCATCCCTGTGTATTTCATAGTTCTGCTTTCAAGCCAGCCTGCCGTCAAACATTCCCTCACTTCCTGTCTGGTTTATAGAGGTCAGAGCAACAGGAAGTAGGGGGAAATTTCTAAAATGGGGACACAGCTCTAACAAAAACATTTTTTTTAAACTGATCTTTGCGAAAAAAAAAGTATGATGAACATTCTCCAAAGCAGACCCAGACAAAAATTTTAAAAAATGAAGTAACTGTAAACCCTTACATATACCCAGTGAAGTGACTGACCTCAGGTGATACATTAGGGTTGCCACCTGTCCAGGATTCACCCGGACAGTTCGGGTTTGGAATCCTGTGTCCGGGTTTCAGTCTGCCTGAAACCCAGACACATTATTTAGACTGGGCTGTGGCTCCCCAAGTAGCTTAGATAGTAACACAAAAATCTGTTGCCATTCGGGATCTGCTCTCTGAGGGTAGGTTTGGTATCACTGGGGGGGGGGGCATGATGTTAGTAAGAGCAGTTTGGCCACACCTACTGTTTGCCGCAGCGCACTGCATTACCACTTTCCTTGGGGGGCACCCAAAGGTGTCCCAGGTCTTTTATAATCCTATAGTGTATACTACGAAAAAAATGTGCCCTGTGCCGCTAAAGTGTTCGGGTTTGGCTTGAAGAAAAGGTGGCAACCCTATGATACATAGAGATCATACAAATCCTCCTACATACACTATAGCACCCCTCCCCCCCCTTTGCAGCTATAACAGCTTCAACTCTTCTGGAAAGGCCGTCCACAAGGTTTATGCGTGTTTGACCATTCTTCCAGAAGCGCCTTTGTGAAAGGGGGCAGAGTCTACCAGCTGAAAAGGCAGCAGTTGCAGTGCTAGCAATTTGGCCAAGCTATAACTTTAGACACTGAGCATGTGGATGGCTGGGATGGAATTTCTTTTTTACGGTTCACAACTGGGGTAGGGAAATTTGCCTGCGAAAATCAGATGGTGGTGTACTGCTAGCAGATTGGCTGCAAGTACTTGGGACACCTATTGCTATACCCTCATTCCTCTCAGTGCAGGTTTTTGAGAGGAATGGAGGTATAGTAGGGTTGGAGATCCCAGATGAGGAGCAAGGAGAAGTCCTTTTTTTTTCTTTGATGTGGGTCTTTCAAGCGCTGTTGCCAACGGACTGCATGGCAGGTCGTCATATGTCTGTTCAAGCATGTGGTGCCCAAGCAGGTGCTGTTCTGGCCACGCTTGATCTGCTTCAGACATAGGTTGCAAATAGCAACAGTGTGATATGCAGCACACGTGTCAAAAAAGGTCCACACCAAGGAACTTTTAAAAGTCAGTGGGGAGTCAGCAGCAGAGCTCTGCGGTGTGATGCAATAGGGTGGCTGCCTTTAAGCTGCCCCCTAGAGGACATCCTGCCTCATTGGAGTTGTGCCTCCTCCTCCTCTCTTCTCTCAGGCACCCAAGTACAGTCAGTGACCTCATCATCCCCTCCCTCCTCCTCACTGGAGCAAACCTGGCAGTATGCTGCAGCTGGGGGAACATGACTGTCAGTTTCTTGTCCTTCTTGAGCACCCCCTCTCTCTAGGCTGACGTTACTCCCTTCCTCAACCTGGGAACCAACATCAGAGCCTTCAAATCACTGCGCAACCTCCAGCAGTTTGTACCCAACACTGTGGTTGAATAATTCTGGGGACTCACCCGTTCATGATAGTGGGGCTACGGAAGAAATGACTGTGGACAAGGAGCCAGTGGAATAGGCCGAGGCAACTCTTCTGCATGTTCTGGCTCAATAACACGGGCAGCCACAGAAAAAAAAAAGGACAAGTGTGCCCCATTGCCACCTGCAGAGGATGCACCATGTCCACGACCACCACTGTTGACTGTAGACACAGAGGCTGCTTGCCCTCTTTTAGTGGCATGTGAGCGTCTGCCTCTCCTTAGTGGCCTTCCAGACATGATGTACTGTGTACACCACCAGAAGTGTAGTAGAAACTGTACACACTGTATTAGATACTGTGTAGACCACCTGAAGTGTATTAGAAACAGTACACCACAGAATGCACTGTAGATATAGGCTACACTGGATGTAGAGTATAGTATATATATATATATATATATATATTACACACACACATACACACGAGACGGTATATACAGTATGTATATAAATATGTATAAATACACTGGCACTAACTGAATAACCTGCCTACTTAATCTAAATCACGACGCTACCTCTCTGTCCACACCAACAACACTACACAGCGCTGTCGTGTAAGCAGCCTTATATAGTGTGGGGTGTGGACTTAGCAGAGGGCCCTGGGATTGGCCAAAGCCTGCAGGTCAGGTGCATGCTTTGGTCAATCATCATACAGCAATGCAATGCGATTTCGCAGTGCATTATGGGGCGTTCCATGGTGCTCGAGTTTTCTGCGAACGCCCCATAATGTTCGCTCTTCCACGAACGGGCAAACACCTGATGTTGGAGCCGAACATCAAGCTCATCCCTAGTTATAATAAAAAAATAAGTAAAAAAAGAGAAACCTGAAAATAATAAACAAATGCAGCCACCACATCTCAGGACTCGTATGCTGCAATGTACAGTGCTTTCAAAAAGTATTTATACCCTTCATAATTTTCCACATTTTGTCATCTTACAACCAAAAAGGTAAATGTATTTTATTGGGATTTTATGTGATAGACCAACACAAAGTGGCACATAATTGTGAAGTGGAAGGAAAATGTTAAATGGTTTTCAACATTTTTTACACATAAATATTTTAAAAAAGTGTGGGGGGCACATTTGTATGGCGCCCCCCTGAGTCAATTTTTTTTAGAACCGCCTTTCTCTGCAATTACAGCTGCAAGTCTTTTTGGGGGTGTCTCTACCAGCTTTGCACATCTATAGAAGGACATTTCTGCCCATTCTTCTTTGCAAAATATCTCAAGCTCTGTCAGATTGGATGGAGAGCGTCTGTGAACAGCAATTTTCAAGTTGGTTTTAGGTCTGGACTTTGACTGCACCAATCTAACACATGAATATGCTTTGATCTAAACCATTCCATTGTAGCTCTGGCTGTATGTTTCGGGTCGTTGTCCTGCTGGAAGGTGAACCTCTACCACAGTTTCAAGTCTTTTGCAGACTCTAAAGCCCCGTACACACGAGCGGACTTTTCAACATCCAAAGTCTGACGGAATGATTCCGGCAGACTATTCGATCGTGTGTGGGCTGCAATGGACTTTTGATTCGCAAAAGTCTGACAGACTTTAGAAATGGAACATGCTTCAAATTTTTCCGCCAGAACTCTGCCGGACCCAGTTCCTACCGAAAAATTCGCTCGTGTGTATGCTATTCCGACGGACTAAAACCGACGCTAGGGCAGGTATTGGCTACTGGCTATGAACTTCCTTATTCGAGTCCAGTCGTACGTCACCACGTTCGAATCCGTCGGAGTTTGGTGTGATTGTGTGTGGCCAAGTCCGCTCATTCGGAAAGTCCGTCAGAACTGAGGCAGAACTCCTTCGAAAGTCTGTCGGACATAAGTCTGGTCGTGTGTACGCGGCATAACAGATTTTCTTCTAAGACTGCCCTGTATTTGGCTCCATCCATCTTCCCATCAACTCTGACCAGATTCCCTATCCCTGCTGAAGAAAAGCATCCCCACAACATGATGCTGCCACCACCATGTTTCACGGTGGGGATGGTGTGTTCAGGGTGATGTGCAGTGTTAGTTTTCCACCACACATATTGTTTTGCTTTTAGGCCAAAAAGTTCAATTTTGGTCTCATCTGACCAGAGCACCTTCTTCCACATGTTTGCTGTGTCCCCCACATGGCCTCTCGCCATCTACAAATGGGACTTCTTATGGCTTTTTTTCACCAATGTCTTTCTTCTTGTCACTCTTCCATAAAGGACAGATTTGTGAATCACACGACTAATAGTTGTCCTGTGGACAGATTCTCCCACCTGAGCTGTGGATCTCTGCAGCTCCTCCAGAGTTACCATGGGGCTCTTGGTTCTTCTCTGATGAATGCTCTCCTTGCCCAGCCCAGTCAGTTTAGGTGGACGGCCATGTCTTGGTAGGTTTGCAGTTGTGCCATACTCTTTCCATTTTCCGATGATGGATTAAACAGTCCTCCCTCCATGAGATGTTCAAAGCTTGGGATATTTTTTTTTATAACCTAACCCTGCTTTATAATTCTCCACAACTTTATCCCTGACCTGTCTGGTGTGTTCCTTGGCCTTCGTGACGCTGTTTGTTCGCTAAGGTTCTCTAACAAACCTCTGAGCTGAGGGCTTCACAGAACAGCTGTATTTATACTGAGATTGAATTACACACAGGAGGACTCTATTTATTTAATTAGGTGACTTCAGAAGGCAATTGGTTCCACTTAGTAATTATGTGCCACTTTGTGTTGGTCTATCACATAAAATCCCAATAAAATACATTTACGTTTTTGGTTGTATCATGACAAAACGTGGAACACTTCAAGGGGTATGAATACTTTTTCAAGGCACTGTATATGACATGTTTGTACATTTCTGGGTTTAGATACGCTGTAACCATTGCGCTTTTTTTTCCCCCTTTTTTTTTACTAAATAATGCGACATTTTTGATGTGACTGGGACAGACTTGGCGATTCAGCCAATTGTTTATTTCAGTCTAAGCAGGCAAACTGGAACACCATCTGAGATAATTATGATGATAATTCACTTCCAATGTGGCCAACCATGTGAACGCAGCAAAACGTGGATTGTGACAACGCTCTACCCTCGTTACATATTATTAATTCCTATGAATGTCGGTATTCACTTACGGCTAAATCTGCCACCAACTATCCACGGCCCTCGGAGGGCACTGGAAATTTATAGTGATCTGATACATATTAGCTTATTCATTTACCATCTCATTAACCTACTTACAGCTCAAGGCAGGCAGATATAAAAATAAACACCAATTAGTGGTGTAATAATTATGTAGCCATTAAAATAAAGTATTTTGAAATGTAGTCGGTTCAACTAACTGAATTTGTCTTGAGATCAGGCTCCTGTCGTCCCTTTTACAGCAGCAATCAGACTAGAAGAGTGGGAGGAATGGTGCCCCATCGCTGGTGTCAGTGGAAGGAATTGTGCCCTATCATTGGTGTCATTGGGAGGAATTGTGCCCCCTCGTTGGTGTCATTGGGAGGAATTGTGCCCTATCATTGGTGTCATGGGGAGGAATTGTGCCCCCTCGTTGGTGTCATGGGGAGGAATTGTGCCCCCTCGTTGGTGTCATGGGGAGGAATTGTGCCCCATCATTGGTGTCTTTGGGAGGAATTGTGCCCCCTCGTTGGTGTCATGGGGAGGAATTGTGCCACATCGTTGGTGTCATGGGGAGGAATTGTGCCACATCTTTGGTGTCATTGGGAGGAATTGTGCCACATCGTTGGTGTCATTGGGAGGAATTGTGCCACATTATAGTTGTCATTGGTTGGAATTGTGCCACATTGTTGGTATCGGTGGATGAAATAGTGCCTCAAGGGCCAGATAAAAGCAAGCAAAGGGCCTCATCTGGCCCCCAGGCCGCAGTTTGGGGACCACTGCTCTATAGAACAGGTATTGAATTAAAAAGCTGATCTGATTAGATCTGATCAATAACATTTTCTTTAAGCAGAGGTTCGAATTACATGTGTGTGTGTGATGACTCAGGTCTTTTACATTACAGTTCCCCTCCTCTTATATCACAATCCCGTTCTTATATCAGTGTCATTTCCCCCCCCCCCCTCTATCATATCCCCCCCCCCACACCAGTGTCCTCTGCCCTCCTTCCCATTATAGCCCCAAGAAGCTCTGCTCCCCTTTACATCACAACCCCTCCACAGCTCTGCTGTGCTTTACATGACAGCCCCCCTGCAGCTGTCCCCCTTCACATCACAGTCCCCCGCAGCTCTGCCCCCTTCACATCACAGTCCCTCCAACTCCCCATCCCTGCTCTCCCTTTCATATCAAACCCCCCCCTTCACATCACAACCCCCTGCAGCTCTGCCCCTCCTTCACATCACAGCCCCCCTCAGCTCACTCCTCCCTTACATCACAGTCCCCCGCAGCTCTGCCCCCTTCACATCACAGTCCCCCCCAACTCCCCCCCTCCCTGCTCTCCCATTTCATATCAAACCCCCCCTTCACACCACAACCCCCTGTAGCTCTGCCCCTCCTTCACATCACAGCCCCCCCTCAGCTCACCCCTCCCTTACATTACAGCCCCCCACAGCTCTCCCTCCTTTACATTACAAGCCCCCACAGCTCTGCCCCTTAACTTTCCTATCCTACTCGGATACACAGAGTGGACAGCTGTGGATGGAGGGTGGGAGCGGAAGCTGCTGGAGATAACTTTTCACAGATATATATAGAAGTTAACTCCGGCAGCTCCTGCTCCCGTCCAAAGCTGCTGTGCATCCCGCTCTTCCCTCTGCAGTGATAATGACAGTGGTGGTGGGGACGGTGGCTGAGTGGGAACCAGCAGGACCACCAGATGTGACAGTAAATCAGTCCTGATCCGAACCATAGTCTGTCATTTAGTGACGTCTGCTCTACAGAAACCCTTGAAATAATTTTTAGGTCTTGGGGTACTCCTGAGAAAACCAACAAGGACAGTGGGCGCAATGCCCCTCATCCAGTGGTAATCAGAATTCCCCATTTCAAGATTATCAAAAAGATCACTGGTGTCATGCCGCTGTTTCTGCCATGTAGAATTGGCCTTGGAAGTATATAGGCTTCATCAGATCAATTAGCCAGAGCTCAAGAAACCCACCTAGCAACCTCTTGAGGAACCCTAAGGTTCCATAAAACCCTGGTTGAGAATGGCTGCCCAAGAAGTGGCTATAAACATAAATGAAGATTTTCGGAAAGCAAAAGGAAAACTTGTGTTACGTTTTAATAGAATGCAGTAGACAATCCTAAATAAAGCCCAATGAAGTCAACCAAAGTGAGTTCCTACTAAAACCGTTATGTTCAACAGAAAGGGATGAAATTGTATAGATGGAGCACTATTCCTCCCAATGAAACTATCGATGGGACACTATCCTTCCCATTTACACCAATGATGGGGCACCATTCCTCCCACTGAGACCATCGATGGAACACTATTCCTCCCACTAACAACAACAATGGGGCACCATTCCTCCTACTAAAACCAATGATGGGGCATTATTTACTCCTGCTGATGTCTGGAGATTTTTTACTCTCAACGGTCAAAGTCAGGCCTTCCTGAAGAACATTAAACTGGCCCTTTGTTTAGAAAGTTTGGAGACACCCGATTTAAAAGTTCTTTGAGAGTAAAAGGTTTGAGAAACGGTAAATAGACCTTGGAGACCCGAAGTCTACAAAATTTATCAGAAACTAGTGGGTGATTCATGAGGGGTCAACAGCTGTCACAGCTGTTTGGTCAAGTGATCTGTCCCGGCCTCCATCATTCTACAGCACCCCTCTAGCCAACCTGCAGGGGGCAGTTTATAGTTGGCACCAAGGTCTATTTGTCAACCTACACCTACCCACAGCACCTGCCTAAAACCAATTAAAAGGTGGACTGAAAGCTTTCAATTCATTTGCCCATCTAGCCGCATTCATTCAACTTATTTTCTGAAGCTTTTGTTGCTTTGCCTGCAGAAATTTCTAAGACAAACACCTTGTTTGTGCGCTGACCTTTATTTTAGAAGTGAAATGCGTTGTCACACCAGCGACATGGCATTCTGTATAATCAGCCCGTAGTAGAATACAAAGCTGAATAGCATTACGCCGTTCTCCTGCCATTAGGGCAAGTAGATCCATCGAGCACGGCTGACGTTCCAAGGGAGCGAAAACATCAAGATTAATGCTTTCAGTAAATTAGAGGAATGAACGAAAGGGTGACCGCAACATTTGAATGCCAATAAATGCAAAATAATGCATTTGGGACACAAAAATCCAGGCGGAACGAAGGATTAATGGCATTCTACTGACAAGCGGAGCAACAATGGGAGAGCGACGGGAAGAACGAGACATTATTTCATGTGATTTAAAGGCGAGGGGGAAAAAAAAAACACATCATTTGAATTGCTGGGTGGGTGGATGGTGTATGGAATAGGAAATTAAACCAGTCGTCTTTTCATCTGGAAGGAAATGAACACCGAGGCTCCTTTTATTTCCAGATCTTTTAATATTCTTCAAGGATAACGGTGCTCTTAAAACAAATTGGCGGCGTTGAAGGGAAACTCTGCTTTTGCTACACAAACCATATAGTATTTTAAGCCCAATTGAAGCCAATGGAATAGGGATGCAGTTAATTAGACATTGCACTAATTACCTCCTTTTTAATAATCTGACTACCCTTTCCCGTTACGGTGGTTGTTCAGGGAGTCTGAATATGACTGAGTGGTCCAATGGGCATCAGGGTTTGACCCAGTGCCCCTAGTAATCAGCACTTAGTGGTAGACCTGGTCAGACACATCCCTCCCTTCCTCCACAATACAAGTCTCTTGTGCAGAGGGGTGTGACTGCTACTCTGCTCTGCCAGCACAGAGCACTGGAGTGGAGTTGCAAAAAGCAGCATTTGCACAGAGCAATTATAACATGTGGGGTACAGCACTAGTTTTGGCGATTTCAGTTTAAGTCACTGAAATAAAGGTGCAGTTAGAAAGACTGCAATAAATACTGTAATTTTTATAGCATTACCACAATTTCCTGTTACAGCAGTTGTGCAGGGAGTCTGAATATGGCCACAAAGTCCAGTGGGCACTAGAGGTTTACCTAGTGCTCTTGGAAATCAGCACTCAGTAGTAGACCTGATCAGACACACCCCTCTCTTCCTCCACAATACAGGTCCCTTGTGCAGAGGGGTGTGGCTGCTACTCTGCTCTGCCAGCACAGAGCACCGGAGTGGAGTTTTAAGAAGCAGCATTTCTACAGAGCAATTATAACATGTGGGGTACAAGCAGGGGCATCGGGAGGGGGTGGCTAGGGGGGGGCTGAAGCCCCGTAAGTGACCCCGAAAAGCCCAGAGTCTCAGGCATGCAGCTCTCCATTGTTAGCCCCAAGTGGCGAGTGCTGGGACCCATCTGATCCCGAATGTGGCCGAGTGCCATAGCAGGTCCCGCCTTCTGGAGCCTGCAATGCCTATGATGGACATCCCACTGGTCAGGGGCGTAACTATAGGGGGTGCAGCAGTCGCGACCGCAACTGGGCCCTGTGATGCAGGGGGCCCATGCAGCCCCCTCTACATATGACTGGCAGCAGCATAGGCAGCTAGGGGTACCAGTGCACCATGCACACGGGTGGTGGAGGTGGAGGGTGACTAGCAGAGCTCCATGCTCGACTATCGCACTGGCTGCTCTTTAGTTGTGCACTCCCCGCATGACCTGTGTCCTCGGCCGGCTCCTCAGAGTACCCCTCTCCTGCTCCATGCATTGCCGCTCAGTCCGATGTCTGTTCTCCCCAGCCAGAGTCCCGCCCCCCCTGAGTACGGACCACACTGCACTGCATACTTCTCCTGGGTAAACAAACTTTAAGTACACAGATGCAGTTCAGCCCTATGAGAGACCCCCGGAGGACACTGCAGGCTTGTCTGCCAGCCCCCCTCCTCCCCCGTCATACACAGATGATGAAAGGTCTTTCTGGGAGATATGCTGATCGCCCGTCCAGCACACTGGATGGAGCCCAGGCCAACATGGATGAGTGCGCGGCCTGCAGCTTGGTCATGGTGAGTGAGAGGACCCCATCCCCCACACACCATTACATACCCCCTCCATCTCCCCCTGGGGACAGGGACCCCTTCTCACGTGGGGACAGGGACCCCCACCTCCCCTGGGGACAGGGACCCCCACCTCCCCTGGGGACAGGGACCCCTTCTCATCTGGGGGCAGTAACTTCATCTGCCCTGGAGAAAGGGACCTCATCTCTTCTGGGGACGGGGACCCCATCCTGCCTAGGCACAGTCCCCCAATGGGGCACCTAAAAATGTAAAATAATAAAAAATAAAAAAACTACTGATACCAGTGGTGGAACTACAGGGCTCACAAAGGTTATACCTGTGAGCACGCCCTGGAGTTCCACCGCCGGACTCTGAGGGAAGGGCCCTGGCTGGGGTTCAGGGGGGCCCTTCATGGTTTATGCATCAGGGCCCTGAAGGTTCTAGTTACGCCACTGCCACTGGTCCAATGCCGGGACCGTGGGACGTGGGATGTCCATCATAGGTGCTGCAGGCTCCAGAAGGCAGGAATTACAATGCGGCCGCCGTGCCACATCGCCGCTCGAGTGGGCTGCTCTCCCCTCCTCTTCTCCTCTGACTGACTGGCTGCTGTGACACCGCACACCACGGCTGAGCTGAGGTAGGTCAGACAGTGTATGTAAATGTCAGTGTATGTGGGTCAGGCAGGTCAGTGTAGGTAGGTCACTGTAGGTAAGTCACTACCGTCAGTGTAGGTAGGTCAGTGTATGTAAATGTCAGTGTATGTAGGTCAGGCAGGTCAGTGTAGGTAGGTCAGTGTATGTAGGTCACTACTGTCAGTGTATGTAGGTCACTACCGTCAGTGTATGTAGGTCAGGTAGGTCATGGCCCAGCCAAAACAAAAGCCTGCATCACGTACAACACCCCACCCCACCCCCCGTTTCCAGCCTTGGACTTCTGGCTGAAGCCCCTGTTCTTTTTGCCACCTAGCAACGCCCCTGGGTACAAGACTAGTTAGCGATTTCAGTTCAAGTAACTGAAATAAGAATGCAGTTAGAAAGGTTTTGCACTACTTCCATTTTTTTTTGCATTACCACAATTTCCTGTTACAGCAGTTGTGCGGGGAGTCTGACTATGATCGCAAAGTCCAATGGGCACTAGAGGTTTACCTAGTGCTCCTGGAAATCAGCACTCAGTAGTAGACCTGGTCAGACACACCCCTCTCTTCCTCCACAATGCAAGTCTCTTGTGCAGAGGGCTGTGACTGCTACTCTGATCTGCCAGCACAGAGCACTGGAGTAGAGTTGCAAAAAGCAGCATAAACCTCTCCACAACTTTATCCCTGACCTGTCTGATGTGTTACTTGGCCTTCGTGATGCTGTTTGTTCACTAAGGTTCTCTAACAAACCTCTGAGGGCTTCACAGAACAACTGTATTGATACTGAGATTAAATTACACACAGATGGACTCTATTTACTAATTAGGTGACTTCTGAAGGCAATTGGTTCCACCAGATTTTAGTTAGGGTTATCAGAGTATAAAGTGGGCTGAATACAAATGCACCTCACACTTTTCACATATTTATTTGTAAAACCATTTGAAAACTATTTATAATTTTCCTTCCACTTCATAGTTATGTGCCACTTTGTGTTGGTCTATCACATAAAATCCCAATAAAATACAATTATGTTTTTGGTTGTAACATGACAAAATGTGGAAAATTTCAGGGGGTATGAATACTTTTTCAAGGCACTGTATGTGTTTGTACCCACCGTCATTACAGCATCAAGGTGATTGACAGCATTGCTCATGTTGAGCACAAATGGCACATATTAGTGGACCTCTCCTTGAAGTCATAGTCAAATAACTAAACATTTCTGGGATGCTGTTGACTCTCTCTTACCTCCATGAATATAGACGTAGACTTCCTTGTGGCCTTCTTTGTGTCCATTATCATTTTCATCTCCGATGGTTATCGTCAGCGTATTTGTGGCACTCATCGGTGGGTTCCCACTATCGGTTACAATCACAGGAAGATGAAACTCTTTCTCTTTTTCCCGATCAAAGATTCTCTGAGTTTGGATTGAGGCTGTGTTATTTCTATGGTCAACAAGCAGGAAGTCGGAGGAATTCTGGAGGTCACTTGGAAGGGAAAACCGAAAAGGTGGCCCATTCCCTGGAGAGTCTGCATCTACGACATACAACAAATAAGAGCTTTCGTTCATACGTAAAGTCTGTGGCCAAGCTGCATTTTCCCAAACTACAGGCATATACAAGCCGTCAAACCTTGGACCATTGTCATTGACATCTAGAAGGGTGAGATACACTGTTGCTGTGCCCGTTTGTGCCGGAGAACCATTATCAATGGCCAGAATGACTAGAGCATACTGTGACATGGTTTCCCGGTCCAGTGATTTAGCCACTAGCAAGGAACCACTTTGGTCAACATAAAATTCTTCAAGAACATCTGAGTCTGATTGAATATTGTAAGATATCTGCCCATTTTCGCTTGAATCGGCATCTGTAGCTGTCACTTGAGTTATAATGCTTCCTATAGTTATATTTTCGAAAAAAGGTGCCACGTGAACCACTGATGGACTAAAGATAGGAGGGTGGTCATTATAATCTTGTAATTCTATCAGGCAATAAGAAGTAGTAGAAAACTCTAAATCTTCTACTTTGATGGTGAGATTAAACCAACGCTCATGAGGGTTTTCGTAATCCAGTTTCTTTTTCAATTTTATTTCGGCCAGGTGGTTCTTCCTTCCATTTTCAATGGAAAATTTTTGATCAGGATCTCCCTCGATAATGCTGAAGGTCAGTAAAGCGTTTTCTCCAACATCCTCATCGAGGGCAGAGACCTGAAGGACCTTAAAGTTGACTTCACTGGTTTCCGGAATGACTGCAGTCCAAACATCTTGCGTAAATCTTGGGGCATGATCATTAATATCTACCACTGTGACTGTTGCCGTACCTGTGGTCGACAGTCCACCACCGTCTTTAACTTCTACCCAAATCAAATAAGTATCATTCTTTTCTCTATCAATGTCTCCAACAGCTGTATAGATGGTACCAGTCTCATTATTTATTTTAAACATATTTTGGCTTGATAAATCCAATGGACTGGGCACTATCGAGTAAGTCAAAATGGCATTTCGGCCTTCGTTTTTATCATCGAGATCTATGGCTGCCATCTCCATGACTGAGGTACTTGGTGGTGAATGTTCAACCACGCTGGCATTACAAATGTTAAAAGTGCAGAGGAACTGTGGGGCATTGTCATTAATGTCCTGTACGTAGATGATCACATCAGTAAATCCCGTAAGACCATCCCCATCGTCATCAGTGGCCAATACCACAAATCTCCACACTGCATGTTCTTCACGGTCCAGGGTCAGCAGGGCAAATATTTGTCCCGTCTTTTCAGTTATGGTAAAGACCGTTTCAGCACCACTTCCATGAAGAGAATACTTTAAACCTCCCAATTCACTATGGTCTGGATCGTTAGCAGAGACCTGGGTGGTGTGAGAAGAAACATTAATAATAATAAAAAAAAATCACAAATAAACACTATGGACATATTTATAAAGAAGTGAATCTCATATTCACCAAACATTCACTGCAGGTGAATCGTCAAGGTCCAAGTGTTTTAGTGCTCAATTTATCACCTATAAATGTTTGGTGAAAGTCACATTGATTCTAACTATACGCCTAAGTCGTGTAGAGAATCTGGAAGGTACCCACTGATTACCCATTGGTTTTCTAAAACATTTAGAAGTTCTACATGGCTAAAATTAGATGTGATTGTAGAGCCACCTTTATAGGGAACATTTTTTTGCTCTGCTTTACACTGGATGGTGTCCCCTAGCACTTTTTAGATTCTCTATGCATTTCTAGAGAGAATTCATTAGCTTGTTTAGACACCATTTGAAGGAGAATTGTGTAAGGCGAAGGTTGGAGAGGAGAGAATTAAGTTGACCTAGAGCAGTAGTGCTCAACCTTCAGGCCTCAGCCTCCCTTTTCCTGGGCTTCCAGTCAGCTGCATATCCCCTAACCTCTCACAGTGCCTCCCAGCTCCCATAGTGCCCCCAACCTTCCATAGTGGCCTGCAGTTCCTCTCATCCTCCCACAGTGCCCCAAGCTTTCCAAGTGCCCTCAGCCCCCAACAATGCCCCACAATCTCCCAGAGGGCCCTTCAAACTCCCACAGTGCCACCCAGCCCCCTTCAGAGACCCCATCTTCCACAGTTGCCTCAGCCCACGCTAGGAGCCACCAAAGTCTGCTGAAGCGTGCACTAACCCTCTCCAGTACCCCCATCCCCCCTGGTGTTACCCAGCCCCACCAAGATCCCTTCAGCATTTCAACATATCTATACTTTTCTTTCTTGGAAACCATCTTTGTTGAGTCCCGGTCTGTCATTACCACCTCAGCTCCCACCAGTGATAACCCTAGGGGTTTTCTGATCCATGTTGGCACTTTGCTACTGCATAGGCACACACAGTGTAAGTACTTTTGAGAGTTGTTTTGGGGGGGTTTCTCCTAGGTAAGATTACCTCTAATTATTCTATTTTATCTTAATCTCCTTCCGTGACCGGGTCAGACCTTACAGATATTCTTGTTACTATTATACTACAGCATTCAGTTTTCCATGTGCATGCTCCTGAAGAGTGGATGAGTAAACTTTTTACACCTGCCTGCTTCATTTAAAGTCCCAACCCCCAGTCCTCCTGTTTGTTTCAATTATATAGGGATGGAGGCAATTGACCTTACCCGGTCACCGCCTCATTTAAAGTCCCAACATTTTTCCTTTTCTTCTATATCTATACTTTAATTGTGTTTATTTTATTTTGTTTTACTATTGGGACATGGGAGGTTTTGGAAGAATTTACTGGGCCCAAGTTTGAATCAAGTTGAGACCCATTGGTCTAAGGCAGTGATTCTCAACCAGGGTTCCGTGGAACCCTAGTGTTCCTCCAGAGGTTGCTAGGGATTCCTTCAGCATTGGGCCATTTCTGCCTCTCAGATAAGTTTCCAAGGTCACCGTTGATATTTTTAGCTATCTGTAAGGAGGTCATTCTTCCCAATGACCACAAGTGTAAGGACCATTCTTCCCACTGCCCATCAACCTAATGTATCATGAGTTGTAAATTTCTCATTTTTAGCAGGGGTTCCCCCGAAACTGGAAAACTATTTCAAGGGTTCCTTTGTGTTGAAAAGGTTGAGAAAGGCTGGTCTAAGGTGAACATGGGAAAGTTGACTTGTTTATTAAACAATAACTAGTTGAATTATAGGTAATGAAAACCTGGACTATGAACCAGGAGCATTAAACGGCATTTAGAAACACGGAAAAAAAAATCCTTACCTGTAGCACAAACACTGGCAAGTCAACCAGCCCCTCTGTGACACTTCCTCGATATTCATTCAAAGAAAAGACTGGGGCCTCATCATTTTTGTTCAACACGCTGATGGTCACAGTGGCATAATCCTCCCTTTTCCCATCAGATGCCAACAGGGTGAGCACATAGACCTTCACCTCCTCATAATCCAGGGGGTGCACAATTAAAATGGCGCCCGTCTCTGGGTTGACATCCAGCACTCCGCCAATGTTACCTGATGTGATTTGATATCGGATATTTGCATTCATACCTGAAGAAAGAATTTGATATTTTTTTACCACATTTAAATGAGTTGTTTCAAGTAAGGGATCTTAGAGAATTTGCATCTGATGTGCTGAGACCAATACAAGAAGGATTCTGATAGACGCCTATGGATTACTGCAGTTTTAAATTAGAACTATTTTATTGCATGTGAGCTTATAAATTTAAAGAATATTTTGCTAATAAAACAAATATGAAAAGGTGTCTGATTTCACCATCCCAAAAACTGATCTCAAAGAATAAGCATCCCGCAGATACCCTTTCCCCTCACCCCCTCTAACTAATCAACAGGGTACAATAAAGTACCTAAAAGTTCCTTTAACTTACCTTAATCCGTGTGTCATGCGACACGTGTTCCAAGTCTTCCATCCTACTCAATACTGAGAAGAAGAGACTTTTTTCTGGGTACCCACATTGCTGCGGGTGATGTGAACATTTTCTAATGGCTGTCAACAGTGGTGTTCTCTCAGGCTCCAGAAGACTACACGAGATGACGTCTCCACCAGGTGACTTATCGGTGCAGGCATAGGTTGATGTGCTGGATCAACAGTCTCCACTTCCAGAAGTGATGCCAGCAAGGGAAATATATATACTCTTTTATTAGTGCATGGTCACAGCAATTAAAGAGGGAGTCCGCCGGGAGTCCGCGTTTTTTTTTTTTTTTTAAAGCCAGCAGCTACAAATACTGCAGCTGCTGACTTTTAAAATAGTGACACTTACCTGTCCAGCGCGCCCGCGATGTCGGCACCCGAAGCCGATCTCTCGATCGTCTCTCGGGTGCTGCCGCCGCCATCTTGGGTATGGGAATCGGGAAGTGGAGCCTTTCGGCTTCATTTCCCGGTTCCCTACTGCGCATGCGCGAGTCGCGCTGCGCAATAAGGATGGACCCGCTGCCTCTGGGATCTGTGTGTTTCCCAGCAGGCAGCGGGGGACTTTCGGAAAGGGGCGTAATCTACGCCCCTTTCCGCAGAGAGCTATCCCGGAAGTGGGTGCAGATACCTGTACTGTACAGGTACCTGCACCCCCCTCCCCCCTGAAAGGTGCCAATTGTGGCGCCGGAGGGGGGGAGGGTTCCAATGAGCGGAAGGTCCACTTTAGGGTGGACCTCCGCTTTAAGTAAGCCAATGTTTCAGGGCTAGGCAGAATCCCTTTCTCAAGACAACATAGAGCCTATGTTGCCTTGAGGGAAGAACCCTGTGTGGCTCTGAAACGTTGGCTAACTTGACTAATGCAACATTGCACTAATAAAAGAGTGTGCATGTTTGTGACCAAATGCTGTCTCATCATTTCACTGTGGTTTGCATTGGATCATCCACTATGGTCACTATGAGTACTCATACAGTATGAAAACATGGTTGGAAACGGAAAGAAATGCAGTCCTCTGATTTAAGCCAAGGAAATATGACACTTAGCCCTTGTACACACGGTCGGAGATTCCGACGGAATGTTTCCTATCGGACCGTTTTGTCGGATATTCCGACTGTGTGTGGTCTGCATCGGACTGTTTCCGTCGGAATATCCGACGGACCAAGTTTTCCAACTTGCCGGTAAAACTTTCAGACAAAATGCTCCTATCGGACATACTCCGATCATGTGTAGCCTACTCCGACGGACAAAGTGCCACGCATGCTCAGATCAAATTCCTAGACCAAAGCTATTGGCTCCTAGCCTGAATGTAGTCCCGTCGTAACAAAATAACGTCATCACGTTATGTACAATCGGATTTTCCGACAACTTAGTCTGACCGTGTGTATGCAACATCACTTCCGGACCTCTTCTGGAATTAATCCGTCGGAATTACTCCGACGGATTTAGTTGTCGGAATCTCCGACCGTGTGTACAAGGGCTAAGTTTGGTTGAGCAAAAAAAGGTTTCATATATATATATATATATATATATATATATATATATATATATATATATATATATATATATATAAAGAGGGTTTTGCCCTCAAAATGTTTCAGCACTATACACAATTGAGGCAGCAACAGAAGGTTGCTGAACGTGTCCTACAGTTAGTCCTTGAGGGAATCTATACTTGGGTGGATGCCATGATTTATATTCCGTTTTTTGCAAGCTTTTCATACTCAAGCATTTCAGTATGAAAAGTATTTATTAATACAATTTTATTGAAGAGTTTGCACAAGACCGATGCACTCTTTTTTGTCTTTTAGTGAAGGTGCTAGTGAATATTTCTGAATATTTTAATATTGGGAGATTTTATTTTTTGAATATTCATTTTTGGGAGATTTGTGGGAAGGGGGGAGATGGGTATAATACTTTTTCTGGAGAAGGGCTTTAAAGGACAAGTTGTCTACTACCCATGAGTTAGTTTATGTGGCCAGTAAATTTATTTAAAATAAAATTATCAAAAGGAATAAAATGGAGGCTGCCACTCCTTACCACATTTTCTAAAATGACTAGTTGCCCAGCTGCCCTACTCACCATCCTTCTTCAATACCTTAAGTTATTGACCCAAAACTAGCAAGCAATAAAGACTTTCCGCTGGCTCTCCTGATCTTCCATGTGGCTCAGATGGTAGTAAAGTCAACTGGTTTGCATAACAAACCATCCAATTATTTTCAGATGGTGGACGCCAAAGGCAATATAATGTCAGTAGGTTTTCTCTTTTCATAGCACACCTAAATTCAA
>NW_027507686.1:14684449-14866949 GCF_037356315.1 Lithobates pipiens
CTGCCCTGGGCCCTGTCATTGTTGTGGGGCCCAAAGCAGCTGCCTCATACTTGCCAACTGTCCCGCTTTAAATTCCCTTGTCCCTTGAGGTTTTAGTCCTGTGCTGTGTCTCAATATCTCAGTGTGAAGTGCTGCCCAGCTCTGGCCTATTGTTGTGTACAGATGACTCACCTGCAGACCCCATGTTTACATGTAAATAACCGACATTCATATGTAAATAAGGGGAGCATTCATATGAATGCTGCCAACCTCAGATATTTACATATGTATATCATGCCCCTCTGCAGTGAAGAGATGATGTGCTGTAACCTCTAGCAACCAATCAGTGAGCAGTGTTACTGTGCAGTAATATCTCTAGCGCAACCAATCAACAAGAAGAAATTGTGTGCTGTAACCTCTAGCAACCAATCAGTGAGCAGTGTTACTGTGCAGTAATATCTCTAGCGCAACCAATCAACAAGAAGAAATTGTGTGCTGTAACCTCTAGCAACCAATCAGTGAGCAGTGTTACTGTGCAGTAATATCTCTAGCAACCAATCAACAAGAAGAAATTGTGTGCTGTAACCTCTAGCAACCAATCAGTGAGCAGTGTTACTGTGCAGTAATATCTCTAGCAACCAATCAACAAGAAGAAATTGTGTGCTGTAACTTCTAGCAACCAATCAGTGAGCTGTAATGTGTGCTGACCAAAACACCATCTGCCTGAAGTTTGCATGTTCTCCCTGTGCCTGTGTGGGTTTCCTCTGTGTACTCCGGTTTCCTCCCACACACCAAAGACATGCTGGCAGGTTAGTTAGATCTTGTCGGGAAAAAAATTGGCCAAATATGTGTATGTGTTTGTAAGCGCATCAGGATCCCATGGGGTTAAATGACCGTTCTATACCGCAGATGGACACCGGCGGCAAAAAGAGCCCTGAGGCGATTCAGTTTGCATAGCTAGCTCTATACAAGTCACTCATTCATTCATGCTATAACCTCTAGCAACCAGTCAGTAAGTGGTAATGATATGCTGTAACCTCTGGCAACCAATCGCAATTACTGCCTGATCTGATACAGTAAAGTCTAGCTGATATTTTTAAGTCTAGCTGATATTTATTGTATGTCTCAGAGCAGGTGGAGAGCAAAATTGCATGGGGGGGGGGGGGGGGGGCAAGAAAATATTTGCCCCGGGTCCAATCAATATTAAAGATGGCCCTGCAGTAAATATCTCGTAAACGTGCACCGTCTAGGGCAGGGATATGCAATTAGCGGACTTCCAGCTGTTGCAAAACTACAAGTCCCATCATGCCTCTGCCTCTGGGTGTCATGCTTGTAGCAGTCAGTCTTGCTATGCCTCATGGGACTTGTAGTTCTGCAACTCTTATGTCTCTTCCCCCCCCCCTCCCCTTTTCTGGCGAACTCTGACGAGAGAGAGAGCTGTGCATGATGTCATAAGCCTAGGCTACTGACCAGATAAGACACAGGAAGTGGGCTGTATAAAGGATTTACTGGCAGAAAAAAAATGTTTTACTATCCAAAGTTAAAACAACAAGAAGGGCAGAAGATTTTATAGATGGAAAGAATGACCGAAGTTCTACTACTAAGCAGTGTTGTCATGCCTGCCCAATTCTCACCTGCTGGACTACAGAACACCTCCCTCTTATGTTATGGAAATGAGGAGGGGGGGTGTTCTTTAGAGACGTATCACATAAGTTTTTGTTTATTTTGTCCAGACATTTTAAGGCCTGAACACACAAGGCCGGCCATACAGATGTGTAGTCTTTCTGTAGTGCGGGGCACTCATGATAACAGAAGAAACCGTGAGACTTATGAATTGTTTCTCCGTTACAGAGATTTCGATGCCAATCTATATCTGTGTGAGGAGCCCTTCCAGATGCTGCCATCTGACACGTTTGAGAGACTCGCCGACTCGTTACTTCTCCACCCCTTTGTATTTGTTCTTTCCTTCCTAATCATTGCAGCGTCCGTCACCGCTTTCCACAAATTGAGGTGAGTTGCTGCGTATCGGTGATGTTATCGCTGCTTCTTTCTTTCAGCTTATTATTTCTAGAAAATGTTTTAACTACTTAACCACTTGCTTACCGGGCACTTAAACCCCCCCCCCCCCCCTCCTGCCCAGACCAATTTTCATTTTTCAGCGCTGTCACACTTTGAATGACAACTCCGTGGTCATACTACACTGTACCCAAATGACATTTTTATCATTTTGTTTGCACAAATAGAGCTTTCTTTTGGTGCTATTTTATCACCATTTGGGTTTTTATTTTTTGCTAAATAAACAAAAAAAGAATTTTTGAAAAAAAAAAAAAACAATGTTTCATAGTTTGTTATAAAATTTTGCAAATGGGTAATTTTTCTCCTTCATTGATATTCGCTGATGAGGCGGCACTGATGGGCACAGATAGGGTGACACTGATAGGCACACATAAGGCGACACTGATAGGCACTGATAAGACGGCACTGATGGGCCCTTAAGGGTGGCATTGATGGGCCCTGATGGGTGGCACTGATGGGCACTGGTAAGTGGTATTGATAGGCAGCACTGGTAATGAGGCACAGATTCATTTATAGGCGGCACTGTGGGCAATGATAGGCGGCACTGTGAGGAGACACTGTGGGCACTGATAAGTGGCACTGTGAGGTGACACTGTGGGCACTGATAAGTGGCACTGGCAGGTGACACTGGGCACTGATAGGTGGCACTGTGAGGTGACACACTGGGCACTGTGAGGTGACACTGTGGGCTCTGATAGGTGGCACTGTGAGGTGGGCACTGATGGGTGGTACTGTGGGCACTGTTAGGTGGCCCTGGTATTTACCTTCATGATCAGGACCGATGTCCCTCTCGCAGTCGCCAGGGATCGGCTTTTTTTGATGGCGTGAGGAGGAAAAATAGCCGATTACCGGTTTTGTTTACACCACATGATCAGCTGTCATTGGCTGACAGGTGATCACGTGGTAAGGGGTCGGGATCGACCCCTTACTCCGATCTGTGATCAGGTGAGTCTCATAGACTGCAGGGGGCGCGCAGGCCGCTCGAGCATGGAAGGCCGTCCAGGGACGCCCTCCCGGCAAATGAAGTCCGTGCTGTAGCTGTCTTGCAGCTATAGCGTGGATGGGAGCCTCTTTTTGACATTTGTTGTTTACAAGTTAAAATAATTTTTTTTTGGGCTATAAAAATTACTTAGAACCCCCAAACATTTTTATATATATATATATATATATATTTTTTTTTTTTTTTCAGACACCTTAGAGAATAAAATGGCGGTCGTTGAAATATTTTCTGTCTTACAACCGCAATTTGTTTTTGGAAGAAATGCAATTTTTTTGACGTAAAAAATAATTGTGACAGATAATGTTAAGGCAAGTAAATTGATACTCAACACATCACTCTTCAAAATTTTAGCCACTCGTGGATTGGTGACAAACTTTCACCCTTAAAAATCTCAATAGGCGACGTTTAAAAATATCTTCAGGTAACATGTTTAGAGTTACAGAGAAGATCTAGGGCTAGAATAACTGCTCTCACGATTGTGGCGATACCTCACATGTGTGGTTTGAACACCGTTTTCATATGCAGGGGCGACTTATGTATGCGTTCGCTTCTGCATGCCAGCTCGGGGAATGGGGCACTTTCAATTTTTTTCTTTATTTTTTTTATTTTTACACTGTCTATTTAAAAAAAAAAAATTGTATCACTTTGTTTCCAATTACAAGAAATGTAAACATTCCTTGTAATAGAAAAAAAGCATGACAGGACCTCTTAAATATGAGATCTGGGGGTCAAAAAGACCTCACATCTCATATTAACACTAAAATGCAATAAACAAAAATGAAATGAAATGTCATTTTCTTTTTTTTTGGGCATAGAAAAATGGATTTCCCCATTAATGACTATTGGGCAGAAGTGACATTTGACGTCGCTTCCGCCATTCAATGTTATGGAGCCGAGCGGGGACCATCATTCCCTCACCCGGCTCCATGTCTCGGAGGAGAAAGGATGCCATCGTCTCCGCTGCTACCGACGGCTCTGGTAAATGGTGAAGATGACCGGAACCCATCGGGAAGGGATGGGGGCCCTCACCCTCCCCCGATAAAAGTGAATCTGCCGCAGAGACCACTTTTGTCTGAAAGCCAGCCACCCGCTGTTGTTGAAAATACCGGGGTTATGGCAGCTATGTGCTGTCATAACAACTGTATCTAGCGTCAAAGTACCGACGTACAATGAGGACGATTTACACTAAGTGGTTAAAGTAGATCCTAACGCAATTACTAAAATCCAATATAAACTATAAAGTGGTTCTAAAGTCAAAATATTATTTACCTTCATGCATTCCCTGCATGAAGGTAAAAGAAAATTCTCAGTAGTAGTATCACCCCCACACCTCCCTGGATACTTATCTGAGTTCCATCTTGATTCAACACCGTGCCCATCTGCAGCGTCGTTGGTCTCAGTTCCTCTCCTCATAGGACACAGGGGCAGCAGTGGAAACCATTGGCTCATGCTGTTGTCAGTAAAATCCTGAGAGTGGGGGGTGGGGCCAAGCCTTGCTTTATGTGTCTATAGAGCAGCCTTTCTCAACCTTTTCTACATGGAGGAACCCTTGAAATAGCTTTCTGGTCTCAGGGAACCCCTGGTAAAAGTTACTATATCTACAACTCATGATTCATTAGGCCGCGTACACACGGGCGGATTGTCTGTCCAACTTAGTCCGCTGAACAGTGTTTCAGCGGACAATCCGCTCGTGTGTGGGCTTCAGCGGACTTTTTCAGCGGACAATCTGACGAACAAAGTCTTACGGAATTTCCATAAGACAGTCCGTTCAAACTTGGTTTTGTCCGTCCAAACTTGGTTTCAGCGGACAGTCCGCTCGTGTGTAGGCAAGTTGGACGGACTAAGTATGGCGCATGCTCAGAAAGGGTTTACACGGCCGAAGGTTGCATTGCAGTGTATTGGACGTCGTTTTTCTAGTCCCGTCGTACGTGCTGTGCACGTCATCACGCACGCTTTCAGCGGACTGTCTGCTCATCGTGTGTGGTCAAGTCCGTTCATGCTAATTTTGAACGGACTGTCTGTCGGATTGTCTGCCGAACTTAGTTGGGCAGACAATCCGCCCGTGTGTACGCGGCCTAAGTGTGATGGTCAGTGGGAAGAATGCTCCTTACACTTGTGGTCATTGGGAAGAATTACCCCCTTACAGATAGCTAAAAAGATCAATGGTGTCAGTGGGAACTTATCTGAGAGTTAGAAATTGCTCATTGCTCAAGGAACCCCTAGCAACCTCAGGAGGAACCCTATAGTTCCATGGAACCCTGGTTGAGAAACCCTGCTATAGACGCTCACAGCCCAGCTCCAGAGCGAGCCCACAGGTGTGCCCCCTTAGCAAGCGGCTTTCTATGGGGGTACACACAGAAGAGGAGGTGCCAGGAGTGCTGGCAGGGGGACCCCAGAAGAGGAGGTTCTGAGCTGCTGTGTGCAGTACTACTACACAGAGCAGGTAAATATAACATGTGGTATTTAACGTCAAAGTAGCGACGTATATCCACGGTGGGCGGTCTGGAATTGGTTAAATGAACACGCTTGGGTTAGGAGCTGATTGGTTGCAGAAGCGAGCTTCATTTTGCACTCTCCAGCTTTAGTAAATAAACCCCCATAGTGTGTGAGATGGATTGTGACTCTAGACATCTGCCTGTTTTCCAGCATCTCCTCCGGCAACAAACAGAAGCACTGGAGTGAAGATCGAACGTCCCTTGTCCAGGCGGACGTTGCCTATAATTTAGTACATAACGTGATGTTTGGTTGCCTGGCTATCAGCACAATGCGGTAAGTCTGACTCTTAAAGTGGTTGTAAACCCTCCCCCACAACTTTGTCACCCATGTAAATCAGCATAAAACACCCTAATGAACACTGCTTGTAGATATCTCCTTACTTTCTTAGTATTGTTGTAATTCTTTTTGTTCTCTAGAATGACATCACTGAGCATGCCCAGATCTCCCCTGATTTACGGCACACTCTGTGTACCGGTCTATCTATTATCAGGACTTCCTATGGCACACCACTGATATCCCAGGAGGCTGCAGAATCATTCAGAGCTTCCTCCTACACACCATGTGACCATGTGACATCACATGCGGTGTAAACCAGGGCATTACGGCAGTCTTATCAGCTGGAGATGATAAGACTGACAAAGGCAAACAATAGACAATCGGCACAAGTAAATACTATGAAATAAAACAAGTCAGCTATGAACAGGGAAGCAGGGTTGCCATAGAAACGTTGGATTGAGAAGGAGGCTTGGTTAACAGTACAGGAAGTGCGCAATGTAAGGGCGGAAATACACTCCAATGTGGACTCAGAAAACAATACTTAAGATGGCGCTGCCTAACCCCTGGAAACAAGTTTTTTTAAGTTTCTTTAAACAGTAAGTAATATGCGATTTGGGCTGGATTACAGTGGCTATAGTCTGATAATGACTTATTATAATGGACTAAATGAAAAGAAGCATCAGAGTGGGAGAGTTTACTTTCTCATTAAGCAGCCCATAGATGACTCGATTTCTTTTCCTTCCACCACAGACTGAAGGAAAGAAAATCTCTATATTCCCCCATCAACATTAATGGCAGCACAGTGGTGTAGTGGTTAGCACTCTCACCTAGCACTAAGAAGGGTCGCTGGTTCGATTCCCAACCACGACACTACCTGCCTGGAGTTTGCATGTTCTCCCTGTGCCTGTGTGGGTTTCCTCCGGGTACTCCGGGTTCCTCCCACACTCCAAAGACATGCAGGTAGGTTAATTGGCTTCTGTCCAAAATTGGCCCTAGTATATGAATGGGGACCTTGGATTGTGGGCTCCTTGAGGGTAGGGACCGATGTGAGTGTGCCATGTACAGGGATAGGGGCAATTGGAGACACTCACTCAGGTTGAACTGGATGGACTGGTGTCTTTATTCAACCTTACTAACTATGTACTATGTAACACAGAATAAGTCCATCGATTAATCAGCTTTGGTTCGATCAGCCTGCCCATACAGGGATCGAATCCCGGCCAGTCCCTGCTGAAACAGACAAATTTTAATCCATATATGGTGGCCTGTAGAGCCGTGTGTGATGACTGCAGTGTGTCCGAGGATAGCAAACAAATGAATGATGAGACAAACTCCTCTTGTTACAGGATGAAGTATCTCTGGACATCCCACATGTGTGTCTTGGCTTCCTTTGGAGTCGCCAGTAAGGACGTTTGGGGAATTGTATTGCGATTGGTCCGGTTCTACACACCCCAGCGGGTACGTATACTGACCCCGAGAGGTAACGGGGCACCTAGATTCCAGTAAATGATAAACTCCGCGCCAAAAAAATATATAACTAGAGTGAAAATTATATATATAAATAAGTGAAAATAATTCAATATGTTGAATCAAAAACTACTAAAACCAGCTGCTCCCCTGATTGAACACGGTGATCAATACATTTGAAAATAAATATAGAGGGCGCTAGATATAAGAAAACTAGTCAATACATTTAAATTGATGATGATATTAATTTAAATGTACCGTATTTGCCGGCGTATAAGACGACCTTTTACACTTAAAAAAACTGGCCGACAATCGGGGTCGTCTTATACGCCGGATCAGCCCCTCCGATGCCTGCTGAGGGTTCGGTAATACTGTATGTAGCTTCGGCTACATACAGTATATACCGCTGAGCCAATCCCAGCGAGCGATGTATTCAAATGAATACAGAGCCTGCTCGGATTGGAGCAACAACCTCTGCCAATCCGAGCAGGCTACTCTGTAGCCTGCTCGGATTGGCTTTGAGAGTCAGAGAGGCGCGGGCTGATGATGATACAGCCTCTGCCAATCCAAGCAGTCTTTGTATTCATTAATAGAATACATCGCTCGCTGTGATTGGTTCCAGCAAAAGCAGGAAGAAGGATATGGCGCCAGCTCCTGCTCCAGCAAGAAGCACGGAATATCAAGCGTCGGAAGCCTTGGAAGGGGGTCGTCTTATACGGTAAGTACAAGAAAAAAATGTAAGATTAACAGTAAGATTAGGGGGTCGTCTTATATGCCCGGTCGTCTTATACACTGGCATATACGGTATTCACTAGTTTTCTTATATCTAGCGCCCTCTATGTTTATTTTCACCTCGATTCCAGTGTTATCTATATCACCACCTTTGCTGCAATAGATACAATGCCTTGAAAAAGTATTCATACCCCTTTAAATTTTCGACATTTTGTCATGTTACAACCAAAAACATAAATGTATTTTATTGGGATAGACCAACACAAAGTGGCACATAATTGTGAAGTGGAAGGAAAATGATAAATAGTTTTCAACATTTTTTTTTACAAATAAATATGTGAAAAGTGTGGGGGGTACATTTGTATTCAGCCCCCTTTACTCTGATACCCCTAACTAAAATCTAGTGGAACCAATTGCCTTCAGAAGTCACCTTATTAGTAAATAGAGTCCACCTGTGTGTAATTTAATCTCAGTATAAATACAGCTGTTCTGTGGAGCCCTCAGAGGTTTGTTAGAGAACCTTAGTGAACAAACAGCATCGTGAAGGCCAAGGAACACACCAGACAGGTCAGGGATAAAGTTGTGGAGAAGTATAAAGCAGGGTTAAGTTATAAAAAAAAATCTCCCAAGCTTTGAACATCTCATGGAACACTGTTCAATCCATCATCCGAAAATGGAAAGTATGGCACAACTGCAAACCAACCAAGACATGGCCGTCCACCTAAACTGACCGGCCGGGCAAGGAGAGCATTCATCAGAGAAGAGCCAAGAGGTCCATGGTAACTCTGGAGGAGCTGCAGAGATCCACAGCTCAGGGGGGAGAATCTGTCCACAGGACAACTATTAGTCGTCTCTCCACAAATCTGCCCTTTATGGAAGAGTGACAAGAAGAAAGACATTGGTGAAAGAAAACCATAAGAAGTCCTGTTTGCAGTTTGTGAGAAGCCATGTGGAGGACACAGCAAACATGTGGAAGAAGGTGATCTGGTCAGATGAGACCAAAATTAAAAACTAGCACATCACTCTGAACACACCATCCCCACTGTGAAACATGGTGGTGGCAGCATCATGTTGTGGGGATGCTTTTCTTTAGCAGGGACAGGGAAGCTGGTCAGAGTTGATGGGAAGATGGATGGAGCCAAATACAGGACAATCTTAGAAGAAAACCTGTTAGGGTCTGCAGAAGATGTAAGACCGGGGCGGAGGTTCACCTTCCAGCAGGACAACGACCCGAAACATACAGCCAGAGCTACAATGGAATGGTTTAAAGCATATGCATGTGTTAGAATGGCCCAGTCACAGTCCAGACCTAAATCCAATTGAGAATCTGTGGCAAGACTTGAAAATTGCTGATCACAGACGCTCTCCATCCAATCTGACAGAGCTTGAGATATTTTACAAAGAAGAAGAATGGGCAGAAATGTCCCTCTCTAGATGTGCAAGGCTGGTAGAGACATCCCCAAAAAGACTTGCAGCTGTAATTGCAGAGAAAGGGGGTTCTACAAAGTATTGACTCCGGGGGGCACCATACAAATGCCCCCCACACTTTTCATATATTTATTTGTAAAATAATGTGAAAACCATTTATCATTTTTCTTCCACTTCACAATTATGAGCCACTTTGAATTTGGTCTATCACATAAAATCCCAATAAAATATATTTACGTTTTTGGTTGTAACATGACAAAATGTGAAGGGGTATGAATACTTTTTCAAGACACTTTATGTCCAATAGGTATTTAAGGTGGATCCACAGTGCATAAGTGTAGTCCAAATGTCATTTTATACAACATATAGTCGGGGGGAGGAAGAAAAGCCCTATCTGTTATCATTAAAAGCAGTCTACCTCAAATCCAGTGACTTTGTCTAGGCTGAGGGGGTGTGATCAGTCTGCTGCAGGCAGGACGAAGCTTTCCTCCGTCTCTTCTCCCTCAGTGATCAAACTGCACATTGCAACTTTGTAGAAAGTCACCAGGTGAGAGGTTTTAGCAGGGGCTGATCTGTGTCAAACATTTTTGAACAAGACTAAGAACTGCACAGGCACTGTGATTTCTATGATTGTCTCATCTATGAGGCAGCATCTCAGTCCAGGAAGCAGATGGTTACCCTGGATGATGCCTGGACAAATATGGCGCTGTCCTGGAGAGATACTGTGATCTCTGTGAAAGGTAGTAAACACCTGGAATTGTTACACTGACACATTCGTTATCATACATGTACATTACATGAAAAATATATCTAACGCTAGTACTAAAGGAAAAGAAAGCTGGGAACCTGAAGGATAAATGGTGCCGCCCAACATGCGGACAGGGTGTGTCATCCTTATATGACCAGGATGAAAGACGTGACCTCGGATGTATGAGGGATCCCCCCAGTGAGTCCAAGAGCCAATCAGTGTTCCGCGGGTGACCCCGTCACAGAGGTTTGGACTTGGCTTCATGCTGACTCCCAGGTTGCGATCCCTGGGTTCCCCCGGCTCTAGACTAACATGCTCTAGTAGAAGCAGATGAGTGCAAAGGGTGTTCTAGTGTCAGCAGTGGAGACAGGAACTGTGCTGCAGAGAGACTCCAAATCTTCTAGGAGGAGTTTTCACATTGCACTGAGCTGTCCTATCAGGATCTAGGACCCCCGACCTTCCATCTGGACTGATTGGCCTTGTGCTGATCACATGCACTCTCCCAAGAAAAAAAAAAAGACACTAGCAATACACACCAAACTGAGCATGTGCAGCCTGACTCCAGTAACTCTGTGTTATCCGGACCTGTTTTGGAGTCAGTGGAAGAAGGGGAGGATCAGAGAAGACAGGATCAAACAGCCTTGTTACACAATGCAGAGGATTACCCCTTAGGTTCCACAGTGTGTATAACAGGCATGATTACTGCATATACAGACTGATTTTACTGATGTGGGTTTAGTAACACTTTAATAAAATGGTTGTAAACCTCTGAAATAAAAAACAAAGCTTATCCCTCTGTGGTGTGTACTCACCTCTATCCAAAGCACAGAGTGTGATTTCTCTACTGTTTGTATGACTCAATTCTGACTGTCTATATACCAAGAGTCTCCAAACTTTCCAATGGGACAGTTTTCAGTCCTTCAGACTTTAGGGGGGGCCAGACTGTGCCCAGCGGGGGTGAACAATGCCCTGTCTTTGATATTAGGGGGAGAAATAGTTGGTGTCAGTGGGAGGAATAGTGCCCCATCATTGGTGTCAGTGGGAGGAATAGTGCCCCATCATTGGTGTCAGTGGGAGGAATAGTGCCCCATCATTGGTCTAAGTGGGAGGAATAGTGTCCTATTGTTGGTGTCAGTGAAAGGAATAGTACCCCTTCATTGGTATCCGTGGGAGGATTAATGCCCCATCATTGGTATCAGTGGAAGGAATAGTGCCCCATCATTGGTTTCAGTGGGAGGAATAGTGCCCCATCATTGGTTTCAGTGGGAGGAATAGTGCCCCATCATTGGTGTCAGTGGAGGGAATAGTGCCCCATCATTGGTATCAGTGGGAGGAGTATTGATCCATCATTGGTGTCAGTGGGAGGAATAGTGCCCCATCATTGGTTTCAGTAGGAGGAATAGTGCCCCATCATTGGTATTAGCGGGAGGAATAGTGCCCCATCATTGCTATCAGTGGCAGGAATAGTACCCCATCATTGGTATCAGTGGGAGGAATAGCGCCCCATCATTGGTATCAGTGGGAGGAATAGTGCCCCATCATTGGTATCAGTGGGAGGAATAGTGCCCCATCATTGGTATTAGTGGGAGGAATAGTGCCCCATCATTGCTATCAGTGGCAGGAATAGTGCCCCATCATTGGTGTCAGTGGGAGGAATAGTGCCCCATCATTGCTATCAGTGGCAGGAATAGTGCCCCATCATTGCTATCAGTGGGAGGAATAGTGCCCCATCATTGGTATCAGTGGGAGGATAAATGCCTGATTGTTGTTGTCAGTGGAGGGAATAGTGCCATATTGTTGGTGTCAGTGGAGGGAATAGTGCCATATTGTTGGTGTCAGTGGAGGGAATAGTGCCATATTGTTAGTGTCAGTAGCAGGAAGAATACCTCAAAGACCAGATAAAAGCGAACAAAGGGCCGTATCCAGTCCCCAGCCACAATTTGGAGACCACTGGTTTATTCCAACACCAAAAAATCCCAGGAGCGGCCTGCTTTGTGGCAAGGGGGAGGGGCCCAGAACAATGTCAGGGGACCTCAGAAGAGGAGGATCGGAGGTGCTCTGTGTAAAACCATTACAGAAAGATTACATGTTTGTAAAAAATTAATTGTTTTATAATCATTTTAAGGGGACAGTCACCACCAGAGCTCTGGGATGCGGAGTACCAGTTAAGTTAAAGTGTCGCTACTCTCCCCTATACTAATAAAGCCGGCAACCCCACTGGAAGGGATCATTTTAAGCTTTGCCAGGCCACAAAAAGAAAAGAAAACTGTGAATGAGGTAATATGAGATCTGCTCACTAGATGGCAGCATAGAGCTATAGTCTTGGTTACTTTTGTAGAAAACAGTGAAAATATTTCAATAGAATATTTACCATCGATCGAGTGAAACCTTCCATAATAACTGAAATATAACTGCTTTTCTTCTGCCGCTCTTATAATATTGAGGCTGCCGTTTTGTGAGCAAGACCATTACTTTGTATCAGGGAATATGCTTATTTGTCTATAGATATCACTAGGACAGCGTTTCTCAACTCCAGTCCTCAAGGCGCCCCAACATGTCATGTTTTCAGGGTTTCCCTCAGATGGAACGGCTGGGGTAATTACTAAGGCAGTGAAACTGTTCAAATCACCTGTGCAAAATAATGGAGAGCCTGAAAACATGACCTGTCAGGGGGGCCTTGAGGACTGGAGCTGAGAAACACTGCCCTAGGATATAACAAGAGGGACTAGTGACATCACTGTGACATCACTGTGAGGGTCTGTGCAATGTACCTGAGGCTAGTGTGCACAATATCACCATCAGGTGATTAATGAAGACCAGAGCTTTTCTGACTTTTTTTTTTTTTGTTTACATTTTTAAAAAAAATCTGTATTTTTTGCTAGAAAATTACTTGACCCCCCCCCCCAACATTAAATATATATTTTTAGTAGAGGCCCTAGAAAATAAAATGGCGGGTTTTTAAATTTTTTCATGTCGCACAGAATTTGCGCAGCGCTTTTTAAAAAAAAAAAAATACACTCTAACCACTTACAGACTGGAAGAGTTTCCCCCTTCATGACCAGGCCATTTTTTGCGATACGGCACTGCGACGCTTTAACTGACAATTGCGCGGTCGTGCGACGCTGCACCCAAACAAAATTGATGTCCTTTTTTTTCCCCCCACAAATAGAGCTTTCTTTTGCTGGTATTTGATCACCTCTGCAATTTCTTTTTATTTATAAAGTCTGCCGATCGGCATTTGATCAGCGCTCTCAGCCAGGGGGGGCCAACCCCCTGTGCAGAACACAATAGCTCAGCGGGGGGGGGGGGGGGGAGAAGATCGCTGTACTAACATTGCATAGTTAGTACATCAGCTCCTCCCGAGCGCTCCAGTTTTTTTAGTGTTAGTACCAGGCTTTCCATGGGAGGTCTGGTGCTAGAATTTTTGCTGACTTTCACAGCAATACTTCACATGTGCGGTGCGATCGCTGTTTACATATACGTGCAGAATCTGCATATGCGTTTGCGTGCGAACACGGTTGGACAGGGGTGCTTTGAAATGACTTTTGTTTTTATTTTATTATTCATTTTATTTGTTTTTTTTTACACTGTCTTTTTAATTTTTTATTTATTTTTTTATCACTTTTATGGTTCTTGCAAGGAATGTAAACATCCCTTGTGATAATAAGCAGTGGCAGGTCCTCCTTAATGAGACACCTGGACTCTAGTAGACCCCAGATCTCTCCTCTCCCCTTAAAAGCATCCGATCACACCAAGACTGGTGTGATCAGATGGCTTCCCAAGCCAAAAATGGCGCTGTTTACATCCTGCAAAACCGGAAGTGACAAAATACTTGTTGTTTTTGGTTTACTATACCATAGAGATGATCAGGGACATTCTGGTCCCCGACTGCCTCTATGGTAAGCCAGCGGTGAGACAAGAGAGCCCGTAGAGCAACCTTTCTCAACCTTTTCAACACAGAGGAACCCTGGAAATAATTATCCGGGCTTGGGGAAGCCCTGCTAAAAATGGAAAATCTACAACTCATCATACATTAGTGTGATGGTCAATGAGAAGAAGGCTTCTTACAATTGTGGTTATTGTGAAGGATTTCCCCCTTACAGATAACTAAAAAAGATCAATGGTGTCCGTGAGAACTTACCTGAGAGGCAGAAATTGGCCATTGCTCAGGGAACCCCTAGCAACCTCTAGAGCAGCCTTTCTCAACCTTTTCAACACAGAGGAACCCTTGAAATAGTTCTCCGGTCTCGGGGGAACCCCTGCTAAAAATGAGAAATCTACAATTCATGATACAATAGTGATGGTCAGTGGGAAGAATGGTCCTTACACTTGTGGTCATTGGGAAGAATTACCTCTTTACAGATAGCTAAAAAGATCAAAGGTGTCGGTGGGAACTTATCTGAGAGGCAGAAATTGCCCAATGCTGAAGGAACCCCTAACAACCTTTGGAGGAACCCTAGTTGAGAATCGCTGCTCTAGAGGAACCCTGGTTGAGAATCACTGCTCTAGAGGAACCACAGGGTTCCACAGAACCCTAGTTGGGGAAACCCTGCCGTAGAGGGAATGGAGGGTGGCGGGAGGGGGAAGCCCCTCTGTAAGAGCAATCCAGTGGCTAATTAGCCACTAGCATTAGTTTTACGTAAAAGAAAAATCGGCTACTGAAAAAAAAACAATAGCGGCACGATGATTACGCTAATTTTGTCTGTTTGCCCGCTGACAAAGAAATGATCAGTCTAGAATTTTAATGGTCGGTTTATGTTAACAGTGAGAGACAGAAATATATCCAGAAAAAAACGCATTTCAAAAAAGTTATAAATTTATTTGCATTTTAATGAGTGAAATAAGTATTTGATCCCTTCGCAAAACATGACTTAGTACTTGGTGGAAAAACCCTTGTTGGCAATCACAGAGGTCCGACGTTTCTTGTAGTTGGCCACCAGGTTTGCACACATCTCAGGAGGGATTTTGTCCCACTCCTGTTTGCAGATCCTCTCCAAGTCATTAAGGTTTCAAGGCTGATTTTTGTAACTCGAACCTTCAGCTCCCTCCACATATTTTCTGTGGGATTAAGGTATGGAAACTGGCTAGGCCACTGAATGAAGGTGCTTCTTCTTGAGGCACTCCTTTGATGCCTTGGTCGTGTGTTTTGGGTCATTGTCATGTTGGAATACCCATCAACGACCCATAATCCGAGCCCTGGCTGAGGGAAGGAGGTTCTCACCCAAGATTTGACTGTACATGGCCTCGTCCATCGTCCCTTTGATGCAGTGAAGTAGTCCTGTTCCCTTAGCAGAAAAACACACCCAAAAGCATAATGTTTCCACCTCCATGTATGACGGTGGGGATGAGGTTCTTGGGGTCATAGGCAGCATTCCTCCTCCTCCAAACACGGCGAGTTGAGTTGATGTCAAAGAGCTCGATTTTGGTCTCATCTGACCACAAAACTTTCACCCAGTTCTCCTCTGAATCATTCATATGTTCATTACTAAACTTCAGACAGGCCTGTACATGTACTTTCTTGAGAAGGGGGACCTCGCGGGCACTGCAGGATTTCAGTCCTTCACAGTGTAGTGTGTTACCAATTGTTTTCTTGGTGACTATGGTCCCAGCTGCCTTAAGATCATTGACAGGATTCTCCTGAGTCTGGGATGATTCCTCACCGTTCTCATGATCATTGAAACTCCACGAGGAGAGATCTTGCGTGGAGCCCCAGACCGAGGAAGATTGACAGTTTTTTTGTGTTTCTTCCATTTGCGAAAAATCGCACCAACTGTTGTCACCCTCTCACCAAGCTGCTTGGTGATGGTCTTGTAGGTCTACAATCTTGTCCCTGATCTCCTTGAACAGCTCTTTGGTTTTGGCCATGGTGGAGAGATTGGAATCTGATTGATTGCTTCTGTGGACAGGTGTCTTTTTTTATACAGGTAACAAGCTGAGATTAGGAGCACTCCCTATAAGAGAGATGCCAGGTTTCACCTTCTTGCTTCAATGCCTTGTGCTCCTTACCTGGAGCAAGCATATGCAGAAAAGGACATTTGACTGTACAGATAAGATATACTTATTCCAGTGTGAACATTATTGGACTGAGCGGGTCCATGTACTGAGCAGGCAATGCGGATCTTCAGAAGAGGGTCGGCATAGGCAGTTTCCTTTAAGATCATAGAGGAAGAACAAAACTATTCTGGTTTCTATTTTTGCTGCTGATAATTTTCTGTGTTTTGTTTCAGGCTAATGGGATTCGATATTTGGTGTCATTGATTCTGATAGTTGCCGTGGTCTTAAAGGTGAGGTTTTATTTTTATTAAAGCGGGGACAACGCTGCATCTGAGCGTCACAAACCAAAAACACTGTTTCTTGTTCAATATTTTTATTGAAGTTTTGAAAAGTAAGGCAGAAAGGTCTACCAACATTCACATGGGATACTTTCAATGCATATACAAGTAAAGGCAAGATTATATGTAGAAGGATGAACATAAACAGTGCAATCAATATAGAACCAATACAACTGGACCAAAAATAAGACTGGAGCAGAGCCTCTGAGCGATGCCGAATATGCCTCCAGTCCAACTGAACACCCCTAATGTGACCAGGCTGTGAATGGGTGGGGGCACATCTGTAAATTTTCACTACGGCATGTCCAAAAATTGAGGTGTGGTGTAAGAGGTATGTAGGTACAGAAAGGAATAAGAACCCCCATAAATTGATTACCTCGGAGCAATCTTATGAGCTATCTTGCCCTCAACAAGGGTGAGTCAAGGTTAAACGGTTGATGGGGGTGTGCAACATATACCACTACCCAGTGGCGTCGCTAGGGGGTGGCTTTTGGGGCTACAGCCCAGAATCTGGGGCCCATATCCCTGAGTCTCTGCAGGGGTCCCCTAGGGGAGAGGAGGCGCTCTGGGGACCCTGATTTAAGGGGGAGGCTCTCTGGGTACCCCAATGTAAGGGGGGCTCTCTGGGGACCCTGATTTAAGGGGGAGGCTCTCTGGGTACCCTGATGTAAGGGGGGCTCTCTGGGGATCCTGATGTAAGGGGGGGCTCTCTGGGGATATATACACACACACAAATACACACGTATATTATATACATGTGTTTGCCCGCCGAAGCGTATGACTTTCTTTACTACGCTGCTAGTGGCTCTAGCCCCAGATCTTTTGTAGACCTAGCAACGCCCCTGCCACTACCCACCCTTATGTTATATACTAGACTGTTAAAGAATCATTCAATAACTTGGGGAGAGTCTCCCGTGACGGTAGTACCGCTCCCGATCAGGAAATGCTCCAAGCAGGTAGTAGGGCGGTTCTATTACCAGGGCAAAATCAAAGACTTGTTGAAGTCAGGGGGTAAGCAGTGCTTGACCCATGGTTGTCATATATTTTCAAATTCCTTTATTTTATCATGTTTAATGGCTGTCATTTTAGCAAAGATAAGGCCCCTTTCACACTGGGGCTGTGCCGGCGGTATAGCCACGCTGCCCCATTGATTTCAATGGGTAGGAGCGGTTTAGGAGCGGTGAATATACCGCTCCTTTCACCGCTCCAAAGATGCGGCTAGCAGGACTTTTTTCACCGTCCTGCTAGCACACCGCTCCAGTGTGAAAGCCCTCTGGCTTTCACACTGGAGTGAAAGGGGCCGGTTTTTTCAGGCGCTACACAGGCGCTATTTTTAGCGCTGTAGCGCCTGAAAACCGCCCCAGTGTGAAAGGGGCCTAAGGGCTCTATTCATCCTGTGTTTGGCTTCAGCTAAAACCAGATTTTGAGACTTCCATGCCTTGGCTATGGTTTGTTTGGCTACAGTGGTAAGGTGGATGAGTTATCTGAATCGAGTATTGGTGAGCTCAACCAATTTAAGGTTTAAAAGGGCTGTGTCTAGGTCATGAAGAATATCGGTTTCCAAGGCTGTGGAGGCTGTGGAGGAAAGATTTTTTTCCTGTGCGCCATTTCGCCTTGGTTAACTAGGGCGCACGTGCGTCCGCAGGAGAACCGCTATGCTCAGTTAGCAGTTTGTTTGGTGGCCATGTAGCACGCGGCTTCGCCTCAGATGCGCTGTAGCCCTTTATCTGAGCGCACTAGGATTCACGTCATACGTGAATACAGCCACGCCCATTTACCAGGACCACGCACGCACAGAACGTTCCGGCGCACACCCAGCTTATTTAAGCTGTATAAGCCAAGCATGCAGTGCTTCCAGAAGGCAGCTATGGGACACAGAGCAGGCTCTGAACAGACACTTGCAGCGGTTCATTTTTTCCTTACCGGGTCATGTGAGTCACCAAGTATTGCTTGGCAGGCTAAAGGTGCTTTATTGTTATATAGGGGCCTGGCAAGCCCTATGAAAAGGACTCCCTTCTGAGGTGTTTTAATAATACACCCAAGTACTCTTTTTGTGGCTAATAAATATCTTCAAAAAAGAGGAAGCGGGACTAACACTACAGGGAAGGTCGTCAGTTCCTGATGAACCTAGTCATATCCCTAGTGTTGTATCCCCTGAAAGACCAGAGGCTTCCGGGCATTTGGAGCCAATGCGCCTATCTGGCATTGTGCCTACAGTCAAGGCTGCTGCTTCACCCTTTATCACTAAGGATGAACTGTCCTCGGCCCTAGCCGGGTTAGAACACAGGATTCCTGGCATGATTGCCTCCATCCCACAGGGTAGCAGGAAGCGTGACCGATCCCCCTCCCCTGAGCATCCTAGTTTGGAGCAGGAATGGGTTGAGGATTGGGAAGAGCTTAAAGCTCAGGACTATGTGGAGGGCCCGGCAGATGAGTCTGCTTCCGAGCAATCTGGGCAAGAAGATATCCAGTTGATGTCTGTCTCTCAGCCGCAGAGGTTTTTGATCCTGACTCTGACCGAAATGGTTCGTTCTGCCTTTAAGTTGCCTCTTGTAGAGGTGACTGAGCCCCCCTGGTCCTCTTTGGGATCCCTGAGGCCTCTTCAATCCTCACAGGCTTTTCCCTTATACCCCCTGTTGGAACAGGCGGTGTATGCTGATTGGGAACATCCAGACAGAATTTTTGTTCCTCCTAAGAGGTTTTCCCTTTTATATCCCATGGATGAAAAGCTTATTAAAAAATGGAGCATGCCAGCAGTAGATGCAGCAGTCTCTTCCTTAAATAAGAACTTAACTTGTCCGGTAGATAACGCACAGGGCTTGAAAGACCCTGTTGACAAGAAATTGGAGTCACTATTAAAGGCTTCCTTTTCTTTGGCCAGGTCAGCTATTCAGCCAGCTGTTGCAGAAATTGGTATCTGCCAGTCCGTAAAGTATCAGGTCAAACAGCCTGATAGGCCTAACCAGGAGGATGATTTGCCTGAAAGTAAGACAGATATTTCTTGAGTGCTATGTTTTGCTATCGATGCCTCTTGTGGCTTAAGAACTGGTCAGCCAAGCTTCCTTGTAAAAAGTTATTGGCAGGTTTCACTTTTCATGGGGAACATTTATTTGGTGATCATTTGGACAAATATCTCCGGAGGGAAGAGTTCTCTACTTCCTGTGAAGAAGAAAAAGCACCAGATGTCCCTCGTTTAAAACCTCAGGGAGTACTTCCTCCAATGTCTCAGTGTCAAGGCGGTTCCACCACCAACAGGGCGCCAGGGCCAGGGGCAAGCCCCAGGCCCCGAACAGGCCCTGAGTCCAATATTCTTCTAAACCCAGCACCAAGCCCTCCTTTTGAGGGGACGCCCCCACTCCATCAAGTGGGGGGTAGGCTGCTGCACTTTGCGTTTTTTGGAGAACAATAATTCAGGAGGAGTGGGTCACCTCAATTATATCTCGCGGTTACAAGCTAGAGTTGCGGGGGTGTTCCCCCTCCAGAGGTTTTTAAGATCCAGCGTTCCCTCGGATCCTCCAAAAAGAAACCTATTGCTTCAGGCATTACATCATCTAGTACATCAAGGAGAGATTGCAGAGGTTCCGATATCCTGAAAGGGACACAGGGTTTTACTCAAACCTGTTTACGGTTCAAAAACTAAACAGGGACACAAGGCTCATTTTGGACCTAAGATCCTTGAACAAGTATCTACTGATGCACTCCTTTCAGGTGGAGTCTGTCCACTCAGTAGTAGCCTCACTCCAGAGGGGAGACTTTCTAGCCTCCATCGATATAAAAGACGCGTATTTACACATGCCTATCTTTTAGCCTCATCAGAGGTTCCTACGTTTTGCAGTAGAGGTACGTCATTTTCAGTTTGTGACGCTACCCTTCGGGCTGGCTACAGCTCCTTGGGTGTTCGCAAAGGTCCTAGCACCAGTACTGGGTCTTTTAAGGGCCCAAGAGATCCTGGGGCTCAGGTATCTGGGCGAAAATTCTATTTGGAGATCACTCATTACAGGCTCTAGAACAGAGCATAATATGTACAGTGCGGTATTTGAAAAGCTTAGGCTGGATCATAAATACCGAAAACTCAGCCTTTAAACCAGCTCAAACTCTGAAGTATTTAGGTCTGATCCTAGTTACGGTTCAAGCAAGGATCTGTGCCCTGAAGGTTCAGGTGCATCAGATATGGGGCACCAGACAAATCTCCATTCGGCTCTCTAAGTCTTCTAGGGAGGATGGTATTCTACTTAAAGGCAGTGCCCTATGCCCAGTTCCATTCCAGGCCTTTACAACAAGACATCTTGTTGGCCTGGATCAGAAGAGGAAAAGCCCTGGATTATCTAATGTGCTTATATCCTTGGGCACACTTAAAGAGGAAGTAAACCCTGATGGGTTTACTTCCTCTTTTTTTCCCTGCAAAGGTAAAGCATAATGGACTACTATGCATCGCATCGCATCGCATCGCATAGTAGCCCATTATGTGTCACTTACCTGACACAGGAGCCAGCGAAGTCGCCGCTGTCCCCTGTAGTCCGCCGCATCCATGTTGCTTGTGGCGTCTCGCAGCTCCGACGAATCACAGCGGCGCAACCGCGATGACGTCACTCCCGCGCATGCGCACGGGAGTCGCGCCTCGCAGCTCCGCCGCTGTCATACGGCGAAGCCGCGATGACGTCACTCCCGCGCATGCGCACGGGAGTCGACAAATTTGGCAAATCCATTCTTGGATTTGACGCATTTAGTGCGCATGCGCGCCGCTGTCTACGGCGCATGCGCCGTAGACAGCGGTGCCCATTTTCGGGCAAATATCTCCTAAACCATATAGGTTTAGAAGATATTGCTTGGACCTACAGGTAAGCCTTAATCTAGGCTTACCTATAGGTCCAAGTTGTTTGGAAGGGTTTACTTCCTCTTTAAAGAGGAGAGCCAGCTTTAAAACAAATTTTTAAAAGTCAGCAGCTGCAAAGACTGTAGCTGCTGACTTTTAATAAGCAGACTTACCTGTCCAGGGCGCCCGCGATGTCGGCCGCCCGAGGCTGACCCGTCCCTCGGCTCTTGGGTCCCAGCGCCGCCATTTTAACTAAGGGAAACTTACTGCACATGCGCGAGTCGCACAGCGCTTTGTAAATGGGGCACGCTGTGTTCTGGGACACACAGTTCCCAGAACACAGCGCGACCCATTACCCAGAAGACACCGCACGGAGGAGAGAAGACCGAAGATCACCGCGGAGGAGGAAGAGGCTAAATTTGAATGTATTTTTGTTTTTCAGGGTGGCCCTCCACTTTAAGTCTAAACAGGCTGGGGAGCGACCCTAGAAGGGCTCACAGCTCAGGGGAAATGGTCAGGAACAGAACAGATCCTGTCCATCAATGTCCTGGAATTACGGGCAGTACGTCTGTCCCTACGGTCAGGGGCGGACTGACCCATCGGTCACTCGGCCACGGACCGAGGGCCCGTGCCGCTAGGGGGCCCGTGAGAGCCTCTGCATCTGCAATACATGCTAATATGCAGCATCTAGCAGGGATCAGGACGCGTCTGTGATAATACCTCTCACAGCGCACTGCTGCCCGCCGGCTCTTCCTTCTCTCCCGTCCACCCCAGGTGCTTGTACATGACATCACCTGGGACTGGCGAGAAGAGAGGAGGGGCCGGCGGGGAGCAGCGAGCTATGAGAGGTATTCAAGCATCGGGTGACCACGAGGCGCTGTTTTTTTTTTTGCTGGAATCTGAAGGTACCATGACCGCCATCGCGGGGGCGGGAGCGGGCGGCAGGCAGTACAGGTGGTGTAGGGGGCCCGGGACACAACATGACTGCAGGAGGCCGTGACATTCTCCTGGTCCTCCAGACCTCCACCTACCCACAGTGTCCTCCAGACCTCCACCTACCCACAGTGTCCTCCAGACCTCCACCTACCCACAGTGTCCTCCAGACCTCCACCTACCCACAGTGTCCTCCAGACCTCCACCTACGCACAGTGTCCCCCAGACCTCCACCTACGCACAGTGTCCCCCGGGACCTCCACCTACGCACAGTGTCCCCCGGGACCTCCACCTACGCACAGTGTCCCCCAGACCTCCACCTACGCACGGTGTCCCCCAGACCTCCACCTACGCACGGTGTCCCCCAGACCTCCACCTACGCACGGTGTCCCCCAGACCTCCACCTACGCACGGTGTCCCCCAGACCTCCACCTACCCACGGTGTCCCCCTGTGTGCTCCACCCACCTTCAGTGTCCCCCTGTGTGCTCCACCCACCCGCGGTGTCCCCCCCCCCAGTGTTCTCTACACCGTGCCCCTCCAGTGTCCTCCACCCACACCGTGCCCCCCCGTGTCCTCCACTCACCCATGGTGTCCCTGTGTCCACCCACCCACAGTGTCCCCCGGTTTTGTCCACCCCCCCCCCCACAGTGTCAGCCTGTGCTTTCTACCCCCATGGTGTGCCCTGCTGTGCGCCTCATGCCCTGCGATGCGCTTGTGCCTTACTGTGTGCCCCAATGATTTATGTAGGTGGGGCTTTGTGTAGGGTAGGTGTGGCTTGCATATGGGTGGGGACAGGGGGCCCATTGCTCTACTATTGCCCGGGGGCCCCATGAGTTGTCAGTCCGCCCCTGCCTACGGTCCTGGACGGTGGAGCTTCAGGACTGCCCTATCAGGGTTCAGTCTGACAATACCACTGCAGTGGCCGTGGCGCCCGCAGAATTTTTTCAGGGGGGGGGGGGGATCATAATTTTAAGGCCACCCATGCTCCGCACCCCTTTTCGACAATCTCATGAACATCTTTCCACTGGAAAGATAAATTTGTGTTATATAAGAGATCATACATCTTCACTTTGTATTGGAAGTTACTCAGGCGGCTGTGTTCCATGCCCATATCGCCTAGAGATTGTACTTCTTTTTACATTGCAATACATCTGTTGTGGCCATATTTTGATCTTCATACTGTCACTGTGTAGCTGTTTTCATCAAGATCAAAATATGGCCACAACAGATGTATTGCAATATAAAACGATGTACAATCTCTAGGCGATATGGGCATGGTACGCAGCCGCCTGGGGAACCTCGCGGCCGCCCATGCTTTCAAGCCAATACAAAGTGATAAGTGAAGATGAATTATAATCTGCACACATATCTTTCCAGAAAATTGCAATTGCCAAGCAAAGCAATATATTATTATATATAAAAATGCTCCTCCTGAGTCTTGCTGTTACCTGTGGTTCTTCACTGTGTATGCCTCAGTATTTCCTGTCTGTGATGATGATCCCCTAGACCAGTGATGGCGAACCTTGGCACCCCAGATGTTTTGGAACTACATTTCCCATGATGCTCATGTACTCTGCAGTGTAGTTGAGCATCATGGGAAATGTAGTTCCAAAAACATCTGGGGTGCCAAGGTTCGCCATCACTGCCCTAGACCCAGGGCAGCACTGGCAGGCAGCAGCGTATCACTGACTCTGACTCGGCCACTTGAGCGGGTGGGGCCGGTGTTCTGGCAGATAGTGTCCTGCCATCATATAGTGTCCACCCCGTACTGCGCATGTGCAGTACAGGGCAGACGACGCTTCGGAAAATCTCCGAAGATGAACGGCGCCTGCGCCGTGAGTGGGAGGTGTTAGCCCCCCATCCAAGCGGACACAGGGTTGTGAAAATTAGAGGGCCCCTCGCGGGCGAGCTTTGCTCGCCACGCTTCGGGCTCGGCCTCGCTCACTCTTTTTATTCAAACTCCACTTCACTCCACTGTCCACTTGGATGGTGGGGATAGAATCTGGACTCACGGCGCAGGCGCCGTTCATCCTCGGCTATTTTCGGAATCTGTGTGTGCTGTGTACTGCGCATGCGCAGTACACAGCGGACACTAGCCGATGGGGCACCATATTTGATAGGACACCGGCACTGTCCGGATCTACACAAGCAGGATGGCAGCCAATGACTGGCGCGGAGCTGCGGAGGTGAGCATCGCATTGGAGGATCAGGCCGGGGTGAGGGGGGGGGGGACGTCAGATGATAGATGTCAGAGACACAGAGAGCAGCCAGCGGACTGCGATGTTGCGGCGGACAATCTGACACTAATGCCGCGTACACACAATCTGAATTTCCGGCAGACTAGGTCTGGCAATCCAGAACCCGTCAGACAATTCGATTGTGTGTGGGCTCCTTTTTTTTAAGTCCGGCAGACCTAGAAATGAAACATATTTCAAATCTGTCCGACGGACTCGGCTTTCTAGCGTGCAAACCGTTCCTCTGTGTGCTGGTCCGACGGACCAAATATGGCGCAAGGGCAGCTATTGGCTACTGGCTATTGAAATTCCTTGTTTTGTCCCGTCTTACGTCATCACGTTCAAAACTAACGGACTTTCGAACGGACTTTAGTCCGGTCATGTGTGGCCAAGTCCGTTCGTTCAGAAAGTCAGTCGGACCTCCGCCAAAAGACCGCCGGACCTAGTCCGTCAAAGTCCGGTCGTGTGTACGCGGCATAACACTTTTCACACTTTGTGGGAACCAGTGACACTAATACAGTGATCAGTGCTAAAAATATACACTTGTCACTGTACTAATGACACTGGCTGGGAAAGGGTTAAATATCTAGGGGGATGAAAGGGTTAAATGTGCGCCTAACCAGTGTTTTGGTGTACTGCGTGTGCTGCTTTTACTAGGGGAGGTGCTGGATTTTATTCCCTGCTTTGCAGGAGGCTCAGCCAACACATGTGGGCATTGCCTAGGCAGGTTTGCATGCAAATTCAGTCTGCCTAACCAATCGCTCATCAAGGCATATTTGCATAATTCCTCCCACTGCTTGCATCAGGGCCGAGGGCCCTTGAGAGGAGTACTGAGGCAGAGTGCTGTGATTGGAAGCTGTGTGCAGGACCCTGCCAGCCCCTCCCACCAATCATGATCTGCCTGCATTGAATACAGAAGCACAGAGACCCAGTGATGACATCACTATAGGATGTGCAATAAAAGTGGAAACGTTTTTTTTTTTTTTAAAGTTCTTCAGCATGTTGATGAGAATAGAAAGTAGGAACCAGGGAAGCCAAAATATAAGTAGATTAAACTTTATCTTTTAATAAATGTACTGGAGATCTTCTGAAATCTTGTCGTATATCATGTGTTCCAGTTCTGGCCAAGAATTCTTCAGGAGCTTTCGGAACTGCGGGAGTTTTATGATCCTGACACTGTGCAGTTAATGAGCTGGATCAAGTAAGTAGCCGTCTCTGTCTCCTTTCTCTTAAATTACACAAAGTGTTCTGACTTCCTCCCTCCACCATCATATCTCCCCCCCCCCCGGGGTAATAAAACCGACCCCTCAGAAGCCTTATTTCCATTGTAGGTGCTAGAAAGTTAAAGCGGAGTTCCGGCCGAAATATGACTTTTTAAAGATAAGCATACCCCTAGAATACTCATGCCTCATGCAATGTAACAAAGCTATGCTACAAACTGTGCCCAGTTTTCTATCTGTGCAGCATCGTTTTCTTACTTTGTGAAGTTTCTGCACGGGGCGGCCATCTCCAGTGTGGGCATCTGAAGCCACAGTGTCCTCCTTCCTGGGTTCCGTGCTCGCTGGCTACCCAGCATGCACCTACCGATCTCATGCATGTGCAGTGTGTGCGTTTTTGGTCAGCCATGCCAAGCTGACCAAGATTTTCCATAGACGCCAATGTTAAATGTTACTGGAGCCCTGCGATGCCAAGCTGGCCAAGATTTTCCATAGACGCCAATGTTAAATGTTACTGGAGCCCTGCGATGCCAAGCTGGCCAAGATTTTCCATAGACACCAATGTTAAATGTTACTGGAGCCCTGCGATGCCAAGCTGGCCAAGATTTTCCATAGACGCCAATGTTAAATGTTACTGGAGCCCTCCGATGCCAAGCTGGCCAAGATTTTCCATAGACGCCAATGTTAAATGTTACTGGAGCCCTGCGATGCCAAGCTGGCCAAGATTTTCCATAGACGCCAATGTTAAATGTTACTGGAGCCCTGCGATGCCAAGCTGGCCAAGATTTTCCATAGACGCCAATGTTAAATGTTACTGGAGCCGTGCGATGCCAAGCTGGCCAAGATTTTCCATAGACGCCAATGTCAAATGTTACTGGAGCCCTGCGATGCCAAGCTGGCCAAGATTTTCCATAGACGCCAATGTTAAATGTTACTGGAGCCGTGCGATGCCAAGCTGGCCAAGATTTTCCATAGACGCCAATGTTAAATGTTACTGGAGCCGTGCGATGCCAAGCTGGCCAAGAATTTCCATAGACACCAATGTTAAATGTTACTGGAGCCCTGCGATGCCAAGCTGGCCAAGAATTTCCATAGACTCCTTGCCCAGCTGACCAAGATCTCCCAGGAGCCAATGCAAAACGGGAAATGACGCACGGCGCCGCGGCCCCCTAGAGGAGGAAGTGAAATTAGATATAGACATAAATGTAAGTGAACAGAAAAAAATTGATTGCCAATTTATTTGAACCACTTCCCTACCCGCCCGTTGTCGTATGACGTCTGCAGATGGGATCTCCCATCCTGGGCGGGTGTCATATGACGTCCTCGAGTTCCTGGCGGTATAGGGGGCGTGCACATCACTGAGGAGCCAATGCGCATGCCCGGTGGCCGTGATGCTCGCGGTCGCTCGTTACAGAGCAGGACCGTGGATCTGTGTGTGTGTATGTGTAAACACACAGATCCACGTCCTGTCAGGGGAGAGGAGACAGATCGTGTGTTCCTAGTATCTAGGAATACCGATCGGTCTCCTCACCCAGGCAGTCCCCTCCCCCTACAGTTAGAATCACTCCCTAGGTAACACATTTAACCCCTTGAACGCCCCCTAGTGTTAACTCCTTCCCTGCCCGTCACATTTATACAGTAACCAATCCCTTTTTTGATACCACTGATCGCTGTATAACTGTCAGCGGTCCCAAAATAGTGTCAAAGGGGTCCGATGTGTCCGCCGCAATGTCGCAGTCATGATAAAAATTGCAGATCACCGCCATTACTAGTAAAAATAAAATAATAATAAAAATGCCATAAATGTATCCCCTATTTTGTAGGCGCTATAACTTTTGCGTAAACCAATCAATATACGCTTATTGGGATTTTTTTTTTTACCAAAAATATGTAGAAAAATATATATCGGCCTAAACTGTTTTTTTTTTTTTTTAAATAAACTGCGATATTTATTATAGCAAAAAGTGAACCGCCTCAGATGATACACAGGGATGAAACAAATCCTCCTACACAAGTTTTACATATATATCTTCAACTTTCTATATTCTTTAGAAAGTGCTCATCTTGTTAGAAATGTTCTCTTCCTGTTCAGCACTGGGTGTGGAGTCTTGTCATACACTGTGTGACAGCCGATTGGAGGAAAGGCACCCCCCCTACAAAGGAAGAGGAAGGAAGGAATGTGCAGAGCTGTGCTGTGAATAGACAAGCCCTCTGCTAATCTAGTTCTATCCCTGACACAAATTTCAGTCTGGTTTTATCTCGGTTGTTGGAGATCTTGTCAGAAGTTGTTATGCTGATAACAGAAGAACGGAGCAGCAGAAAGACACGGGACTTAGGGCTTTGGCTAGAGATAAAAAAAACACTACAGATATATGTGCCCAGGTCATATTTCATGAATGGGGTTTACATCCACTTCAATGGCATCCCAGTCTTAGTCGGTAGGGTTCAGTATTGAGTTGGCCCTGCCCTTTGAAGCTATAACAGCTTCAACTCTTCTGGGAAGGCCGTCCAGAAGGTTTAGGAGGGTGTCTATGGGAATGTTTGACCATTCTTCCAGAAGCGCATTTGTGAGGTCAGACACTGATGTTGGACGAGAAGGCCTGGCTCGCAGTCTGCGCTCTATTTCATCCCAAAGGTGTTGTTTTGGGTTGAGGTCAGAACTCTGTGCAGGCCAATCATGTTCCTCCACCCCAAACAACCTCATCCATGTCTGCTTTGTGCACTGGTGCGCAGTCATGTTGGAACAGGAAGGGGCCATCCCCAAACTGTTCCCACAAAGTTGGGAACATAAAATTTTCCAAAATGTCTTGGTATCCTGACACCTTAAGAGTTCCCTTCACTGGAACTAAGGGGCCAAGCCCAACCCCTGAAAAACAACCCCCCCCCACCATAATCCCCCCTCCACCAAATGATTCGGACCAGTGCACAAAGCAAGGTCCATAAAGACATGGATGAGCGAGTTTGGGGTGGATGAACTTCACTGGTCTACATAGTTAATAAGGTTGAATAAAGACACCAGTCCATCCAGTTCAACCTGAGTGAGTGTCTACAATTGTCCCCATCCCTGTACATTGCACACTCACATTGGGCCCTACCCTCATAGAGCCCACAATCCAAGGTCCCCATTCATATATCAGGGCCAATTATGGACAGAAGCCAATTAACCACTTCAATACCGGGCACTTAAACACCTTCCTGCCCAGACCAATTTTGAGCTTTCAGCGCTGTCGCACTTTGAATGACAATTGCGCGGTCATGCTACACTGTACCCAAATGAAATTTTTATCATTTTTTCCCCACAAATGGAGCTTTCTTTTGGTGGTATTTGATCAACTTTGAGGTTTTTCATTTTTGCTAAAGAAATAAAAAAAGACTGAAAATTTTGAAAAAAAATATGTTGTTTTTTTGTTTCAGTTTCAAAACGTTGTAAATAAGTACGTTTTCTCCTTCACTGATGGGCACTGATAAGGCGGCACTGATGGGCACCGATGAGGTGGCACCAATGAAGTGGCACTGATAGGCGGCACTAATAGGTGGCACTGTTGGGCGACACGGATGGGCACTGATAGCTGGCACAATTTGGCACTGATAGCTGCCACGGATTGGCATGGATAGGCCGGCATTAATGGACATGGATAGGCGGCACAGATAGGCACGGATGGGCACTGATAGGCGGCACGGATGGGCACTGATAGGCGGCATTGTATTGTATTATACTGTACTGATGGATGCCAATCCGTGCCAAACAATAATGCATGCCAATCAGTGATGCCGATTGTGGGCACTGATTGGCATCCATTGTGGGCACTGACGCATTCCTGGTGGTCTAGGGTGGCATACCTGGTGCTGAGTATCCCCGGTGGTCCAGTGTGGGCATCCTCGGGGGGGCTACGCTGATAATCGATCAGCACAGACCCCCCCCCCCCCTGTCAGAGGAGCAGCCGATCGGCTCTCCTCTACTTGCGAATGACAGACGTGAGTGAGGAAAAGCCGATCACTGGCTCTTCCTATTTACACTGTGATCAGCCGTGATTGGACTCGGCTGATCATGTGGTAAAGAGTCTCCATTGGAGACTCTTTACTGAGATCGTAGTTGCGGGGTGTCAGACTGACACCCCACAACAACGATCGCCGCGACGCGTGCCCCCCGGGGCGGGCAGCGGCTCAAAATCCTGTCATATGGCGTCCGGTCAGGATTTTGAAACCACTATGCCGCCGTGTTTCTGCTATGGGGCGGGTGGCAAGTGGTTAACCTACCAGCATGTCTACCTGCACAGAGTCCTGACCTCAACCTGATAGAACACCTTTGGGATGAATTAGAGCGCAGACTGCGAGCCAGGCCTTCTCGTCCAACATCAGTGCCTGACCTCACAAATTCCCATAGACACACTCCTAAACCTTGTGGACGGCCTTCCCCAGAAAAGGTGAAACTGTTATAGCTGCAAAGGGCGGGCCAACTCAATATTGAACCCTACGGACTAACACTGGGATGCTGTTAAAGCTCATGTGCGTGTAAAGGCGGGTGTCCCAATACTTTTGGTGATATAGTGTATGTGTGTATATCTGTAATTAACCCCTTGATTGCCCCTAGACATTAACTCCTTCCCAGCCAGTGTCATTAGTACAGTGACAGTGTATAGTATTAGCACTGATCAGTGTATTAGTGCCACTGGTGATATCAGTGTTAGTGAGACCCTCCCAGATAATGTCAACAATGAACCCTACAGACTAAGACTGGGATTCCATTAAAGTTCATGTGCGTGTAAAGGCAGGCGTCCCAATACTTTTGGTAATCTAGTGTATTTCTTGCACAAGGCTCTGTAGGAGAAGGGCCCGGGTTGCCCCGCAGCCACAAGACGCGATCGTTCGTTCTCCAGCTGCCGCTTCCCCGTACAGTATGCGAATGTTATTGGCATCTACGGGGGCTACACAGATAAATGATAACGGAGGCGCGCCGTGTCCCCAAAAACCATCCGCGTATTTTTATTTTTTATTTTTTTTCCTCCCTGAGTCGCGGGCGCGGCGGTTGGCGTCCGTTCCCTGGACCCGCGAGCTCTTTGCGGAGTTGAAGAATGGCACCACATCTGCTTAATGCTAATCCGCAGGCCGCTCGCCAGAGGATGAAGCGTCCTTGAAAACGTGAAAAAGCCGCTGTCGGCGATTTTGTGAAATAACTATCGATGTTTTTTTTATGATGAACGGCTCCGGTGACAAGATGTTTAAGACCATCATCATATTTAAAGCCGGCTAATGGCGCGTGCGTGGCGTCCTCTGGAGAGCCGTTCACGTTGGAGTGGATGTCCCCCGTATAAAACTGTAATATGTATTCTATATCATCCGCGTCCCGGAGAGAAGTGCTGAGCCGGCAGAACGCCCTTTCCTCCAATGTAAATCTGCACAGGAAACCTACAGATATTTGTCTTTCAAACGATCAGAGCCTGGCACCCAATGACAGATGTCTGGACGGGAGCCAGACGTGTTTATAATACCGGCAAGAGATTTATGATCCGGCCGTTCGCATTGTGAGGCCCGGCGCTCCGCCGGTGACACCGACAAAGACAGATGGCTGATTTACAAGACATCTCTGGTGTTTTTTTTAGGTGTGCGGCTGGGAGAAAGTTTGTGAAACCCGACGGGAAAAAGTCATTATGATTAAAGCTTTAGGGCTCCGGGCATTTTACTCCTCATCACATCCAACATTATTAATGTTATTAGGTGGAGTTCAGTAGTCCAGCAGTAGAGAGGGGCCAGGATAGGTGGAGTTCAGTAGTCCATTAGTAAAGAGGGATAAAGAGGGGCCGGGATAGGTGGAGTTCAGGAGTCCAGCAGTAGAGAGGGACCGGGATAGGTGGAGTTCAGGAGTCCAGCAGGTAAGTGGGACAGAGAGGGACCGGGATAGGTGGAGTTCAGTAGTTCATTAGTAGAGGTGGTCAGAGGGGGGCCTGGATTGGTGGAGTTCAGTAGTCCAGTAGTAGAATGGGACAGAGAGGGGCTGGGATAGATGGAGTTCAGTAGTCCAGTAGTAGAATGGGAAAGAGAGGGGCCGGGATAGGTGGAGTTCAGTAGTCCAGTAGTAGAATGGGACAGAGAGGGGCCGGGATAGGTGGAGTTCAGTAGTCCAGTAGTAGAATGGGACAGAGAGGGGCCGGGATAGGTGGAGTTCAGTAGTCCAGTAGTAGAATGGGACAGAGAGGGGCCGGGATAGGTGGAGTTCAGTAGTCCAGTAGTAGAATGGGACAGAGAGGGGCCGGGATAGGTGGAGTTCAGTAGTCCAGTAGTAGAATGGGACAGAGAGGGGCCGGGATAGGTGGAGTTCAGTAGTTCATTAGTTGAGTGGGACAGAGAGGGGCCGGGATACAGGGAGTTCAGTAGTCCAGTAGTAGAATGGGACAGAGAGGGGCCGGGATAGGTGGAGTTCAGTAGTCCATTAGTTAAGTGGGACAGAGAGGGGCCGGGATAGGTGGAGTTCAGTAGTCCATTAGTACAATGGGACAGAGAGGGGCTGGGATAGGTGGAGTTCAGTAGTCCATTAGTACAATGGGACAGAGAGGGGCTGGGATAGGTGGCGTTCAGTAGTCCATTAGTAGAGTGAGACAGAGGGGGGCCGGGAAAGATGGAGTTCAGTAGTCCAGTAGTAGAGTGGGACAGAGAGGGGCCGGGATAGGTGGAGTTCAGTAGTCCATTAGTTTAGTGGGACAGAGAGGGGCCGGGATAGGTGGAGTTCAGTAGTCCATTAGTTGAGTGGGACAGAGAGGGGCCGGGAAAGATGGAGTTCAGTAGTCCAGTAGTAGAGTGGGACAGAGAGGGGCCGGGATAGGTGGAGTTCAGTAGTCCATTAGTTTAGTGGGACAGAGAGGGGCCGGGATAGGTGGAGTTCAGTAGTCCATTAGTTGAGTGGGACAGAGAGGGGCCGGGATAGGTGGAGTTCAGTAGTCCATTAGTAGAGTGGGACAGAGGGGGGCCGGGATAGGTGGAGTTCAGTAGTCCAGTAGTAGAATGGGACAGAGAGGGGCCGGGATAGGTGGAGTTCAGTAGTCCATTAGTTGAGTGGGACAGAGAGGGGCTGGGATAGGTGGAGTTCAGTAGTCCATTAGTAGAGTGGGACAGTGGGGGGCCGGGATAGGTGGAGTTCAGTAGTCCAGTAGTAGAATGGGACAGAGAGGGGCTGGGATAGGTGGAGTTCAGTAGTCCATTAGTAGAGTGGGACAGAGAGGGGCCGGGATAGGCGGAGTTTCAGCTCTCCATCCCCTGCTTTCAGAAAGCTCAGACAAGCTTTATAAATTCTGGACTTTGATGAGCTTTTATATTATTTGGTATTATTCGGTATCATGTGGGGTCCACATTTGGGGGTGATCAAATGTATTGCGCTGGATGCCTGGAGACACATCCTGACATTTTGGGAAGTTTATAGAAATCTTCACATAGGTTGTACAAAGGTGATGGACTATTGATCATCGGAAGTTTGGACTTTTAGTTCTTTTTTTTTAATCAATCTTTATTTATGTTGTTTGCGCTGCATCCCTTTTATCTCTGGACATTGATGCATTTCTAGTAATGATCATTTGTTTCCTTTTTAAGGTCAAACACCCCGAAGAATGCTGTATTTGCAGGCAGTATGCAGCTTCTGGCTGGGGTGAAGCTTTGCACTGGGAGAGTGCTGACCAATCACCCTCATTATGAGGACAAGACCCTCAGGGACAGGACCAAACAGGTGGGTTCACCAATGGGGGGGATAGAGGATCGTTGTGCTGTGGATGTGTCATTCTTCACATTTTAGGGTTATTAAAAGGAAAGCATAATGTATTCTTACTGAGCGCTTATTCTGAGTGTGACCCAATACCAAAGATTGGGGTGCCGCTCAAGCCGAAAGGGACCGCTACCTTGGGTCCCCTGAAAGACGGAGTACTGGTGCATCCCTATACTGCTCCAGGAGGCTAATTATTGTAGATATCCCTTGTAAACTGAAGATGAAAAGTGACCTCAGCTTGCATGTGTCTGCCAAAACCACTCCCCTTCTGACATGTTTCACCCTGCCAGCCGGGGCTTAGTCATAGGGTCTATGACAATGCTTTGTTTGGTGGGACGAAACGTGTCGGAGGGGGGGGCGCATGGTTTTGGCAGAGACATGCAGACTGAGGCCTCCTTTTTACATGGGCTGATCAGGAGAGCGGCAAATCGTTGTATTTACCATTATTTTGCGTATACAGTGTATATATACTGTATATAAAGAACGTGTATATGTATACAAGGAGTGTGCATATGTATAGAAGGAGCGTGTATATGTGCTGCCACGGGGCACGGAATGCCTTTGGTTGCCAATGTGGTGCCTATATTTAAAAAGGGAACAAAGTCTTTACCAAGTAATTATAGACCCGTTAGTTTAACTTCTATAGTTGGGAAGATACTGAAGAGATTAATAAAAGACCACATAGACGAGTTCTTGCAGGAAAAAAATATTTTGAGCAACAGACAGCATGGATTCATGAAAGACAGGAGTTGTCAGACAAACCTGATTTCTTTTTATGAGGTGGTAAGTAAAACCTTGGACAGAGGGGTGGCGGTGGACGTGATATATTTGGATTTTGCAAAAGCGTTGGATACAGTTCCCCACACACGGCTCATGTGTAAGGTAAAGTCTACAGGTTTGGAAACATCAGTTTGTAGATGGATAGAAAACTGGCTTAATGACAGAATTCAGAGAGTCGTGGTTAATGATTCTTACTCTGGATGGTCTAAGGTTATGAGTGGTGTACCCCAAGGTTCAGTGCTGGGACCCTTGCTTTTTAATATCTTTATAAATGATATTGGGTCTGGGATCAAGAGTAACATTTCCGTCTTTGCAGATGACACCGAGCTATGCGGTGCAATAACGTCCTTACAGGATGTCACCAATTTACAAGCCGACCTGGATGCTCTGTCAAATTGGGCGACTATGTGGCAGATGAGGTTTAATGTTGATAAATGTAAAGTTATGCACTTGGGGGCTAAGAATATGCATGCATCATACACGCTAGGGGGAGTACAACTGGGGGAATCCATAGTGGAGAAGGATCTGGGGGGATCCATAGTGGAGAAGGATCTGGGGGGATCCATAGTGGAGAAGGATCTGGGGGTTTTGGTAGATCATAAGCTCAATAATAGCATGCAATGCCAAGCTGCGGTTTCCAAAGCGAGCAAAGTCCTTTCCTGTATTAAGAGAGGTATGTACTCCAGAGAGAGAGACATAATTTTGCCCCTGTTCAAATCATTAGTAAGAACTCATCTGGAATATGCCGTTCAGTTTTGGGCACCAGTTCTCAAAAAGGATATCGGGGAACTGGAGAAAGTGCAGAGAAGGGCAACCAAACTGATAAGAGACATGGAGGAGCTCAGCTATGAGGAAAGATTAGAGGAACTGAATTTATTCTCTCTTGATAAGAGGAGATTAAGGGGGGATTTGATAAACATGTACAAATATATAAGGGGTCCATATAGGGAACTTGGTGTCAATTTATTCACTTTACAGTCAACAATGAGGACAAGGGAGCACTCTTTACGTCTAGAGGAGAAGAGATTTCATCTCCAAATACGGAAAGGTTTCTTCACAGTAAGAGCTGTGAAAATGTGGAATAGACTGCCTGCAGAGGTGGTTATGGCCAGCTAAGTAGATTGCTTTAAGAAAGGCCTGGATTATTTCCTAAGTGTACGTAATATAACTGGGTACTAAAATTTATAGGTAAAGTTGATCCGGGGAAAATCCGATTGCCTCTCGGGGGATCAGGAAGGAATTTTTTCCCCTGCTTTAGCAAATTGGATCATGCTCTGCTGGGGTTTTTTGCCTTCCTCTGGATCAACTGTGGGTATAGAATTGGGTATAAGGAATGGTATATTTATTTTATGTATGTGTGTATATATATATATATATATATATATATATATATATATAATTTTTTTTTTTTTTTTTGTTGAACTGGATGGACTTGTGTCTTTTTTCAACCTGACTAACTATGTAACTATGTAACTATGTTTATGATGGGCCTGGTACAATGACTTGTTCCTGGTCTGGACTTGGATCCGCGCACCCAAGCTCATCCCTAGTCACAGGCAACTACTATTGAGAGAGCAGTCCAAAGTACAATTACCAGTGTCTCCTCCAGGGGGCCTCGCTGTCATAATATTATTGGTTCTATTTATTAAATATTTATTGGATGGATGACACACACACACATCCATGCATGCCCAGCAAATGTGGCTGTAATGTATCAAATAGATTCATTCCTGTATCTTCTGCTCCATCTAGTGGGCATCTCCGTGGCTGCATAAAGTGCAGGATCTGGTAGAGGAGTTCTGTCCTCTCTGCTGCCAAATGCTGAGACAGGGAGGAGGGAGGGGCGGGGGAAGGATGAGGGAGGGGCAGCGATGAGCCTCTCCATGCCTGCATAGAGAAGTGCAGGATCTGGTAGAGGAGTTCTTTCCTCTCTGCTGCTGAATGCTGAGGGAGGGGCGGGGGAATGATGAGGGAGGGGCAGGGATTAGCTTCTCCGTGGCTGCACAGCGAAGTGCAGGATCTGGTAGAGGAGTTCTATTCTCTCTGCTGCCGAATGCTGAGATGGGGGGGGATGATGAGGGAGGTGCAGGGATGAGCCTCTCCGTGGCTGCACAGCGAAGTGCAGGATCTGGTAGAGGAGTTCTATCCTCTCTGCTGCTGAATGCTGAGGGAGGGGTGGGGGAATGATGAGGGAGGGGCAGGGATGAGCCTCTCTGTGCTGCACAGCAAAGTGCAGGATCTGGTAGAGGAGTTCTATCCTCTCTGCTGCTGAATGCTCAGATGGGGGGGGAATGATGAGGGAGGGGCAATGAGTGAGAGGCAGAGATGAGCCTCTCCGTGGCTGCACAGCGAAGTGCAGGATCTGGTAGAGGAGTTCTATCCTCTCTGCTGCCGAATGCTGAGATGGGGGAGGGGGAATGATGAGGGAGGGGTGGGGGAATGATGAGGGAGGGGCAGGGATGAGCCTCTCTGTGCTGCACAGCAAAGTGCAGGATCTGATAGAGGAGTTCTATCCTCTCTGCTGCCGAATGCTGAGATGGGGGGGGGGGGGAATGATGAGGAAGGGGCAATGAGTGAGGGGCAGAGATGAGCCTCTCCGTGGCTGCACAGCAAAGTGCAGGATCTGGTAGAGGAGTTCTATCCTCCTCTCTGTTTCTGACTGCTGAGACAAGGTGGGGGTAGAGAGGAGAGGTGTGAGGGCCACATGAAATGGCCGGGAGGGCTGAATTTGACGGGCCCCTTGTGTTTGACGCACGTATTGGAGAAATTGCAGCCAAAATATGTTGAGCGTGCGCAAATGTGTGTGACAATCATGCAATGAATATTTTATAAATAGATGCCTATGTGTGTTTGCTGAATCAGCGCTTTTCCTCCACTCCGCTCTGCACAACCCGGGGAGAAGGACGGAAATGAGCGGCAGAGTCCTCCCCATGACACGTGATGAGTCGCTGTCCTATCCATGGGGTCCTTGGTGGTGGGTATTCTCTGCACTGTACTCCGGTCCTGTTTGGCAGTCACAGTTTGTCCTCTTTTAGGTGTATCAGGTGTATGCAAAGAGAGCCCCAGAAGATGTACACGGCGTACTGCGGTCGTTCGGCACGGACTACGTGATATTAGAGGACAGTATATGTTATGAGAGGAGACACGGGAGAGGATGTCGTCTACGAGATCTGCTGGATATCAACAATGACCATGTGAGCATACAGTCGTTTTATGTCACTTGAATAAGCCTTATTAATTGAGACCTGCGGGCCCAGTGTGCAGTGGGATTTGCTTAACTGCCCTGACAATTTACACTACACTTTACCAAAAGTATTGGGACACCTACCTTTACACGCACATGAACTTTAATGGCAACCCAGTCTTAGTCCGTAGGGTTCAATATTGAGATTGCCCACCCTTTGCAGCTATAACAGCTTCAACTCTTCTGGCTCCCTGTCTCCACTCTAAATCATCCAAAAGGTGTTCTATCGGGTTGAGGTCAAGTTCCTCCACCCCCAAACTCGCTCATCCATGTCTTTATGGGCCTTGCTTTGTGCACTGGTCCAAATCATTTGGTGGAGGGAGGATTATGGTGTGGGGTTGTTTTCTCTTTCGTTCGTTGACGGACACAGCGCCATTAAATCTTGACCGTAGGGTTATCACGCCACCTTCAGGAGAGGACTAGGCAGAACATGTAATACATGTGAAAACAACTGAAGGGGGATTATGGTGTGGAGGTTGTTTTTCAAGGGTTGGGCTTGTTTTTCCTTCATATTTACCAAAACCATATATGAGGTCAAACCTTAGGAGTTTCAATGTGTATGCAATCAGGCAGGCCCTTGTACTACATGGTTTTGGTAAATCTGAAGGAAAAACTCAGCAGAAAAACTGATAGTGTGTACGGGGCTTAAAGGCGTCAGCATACCAAGACATTTTGGACAATTTCATGCTCCCAACTTTGTAGGAACAGTTTGGGGACGGCCCCTTCCAGTTCCAACATGACAGTGCACAAAGCAAGGTCCATAAAGACATGAATGAGAAAGTTTAGGGTGGAGGACCTTGACTGGCCTGCACAGAGTCCTGAACCTCAACCAGATACAACACCTTTGGGATGAATTCAATGTACTGACCAGGCTATAGTTAAACGTTATGCTGTGATGGTGGAGAACATTAATAGGAATCATTTAAAGGTTAAAAAGATAAGCTAATCTGTCAAATTTTCCCTCTTACCTGTAAATTAAGGCCTGAGAGGACAGAAACTATCATCTTTCCCAACAATCACCCAACTGTAAGAGTAAGGATGAGCTCCGACGTGTTGGCATACGCCAAATGCAGAGCCCGCCAGGAAGTCGGCGCAGCGCTGCGCTAATCACAAGCAGTGAGACATTGCGCGGCTGCAGAGATCGGGCAATGTCTCACTGCCTGTGATTAGCGCAGCGCTGCGCTGACTTCCTGTTGCGTATACGAACACGCCGGAGCTCATCCCTATGTAGGAGGTACAACATGCACATTAAACTGGAGCCTTTCCCACGTAGTGTCCCCTAGTGGCAGAAATGCATATTTCAGTGTTACTTGAGTTGTATTCCAGGATTTGCCTGTCTTCAGCTGAGAGAACGTGCAATAATTTAAGACTTTACCTAAAGTCTCGGAAATCTTTCATTAAGGTCTTCATGTTCTATAGTTTGAATATCATGTCATACATATATTATTTATCATTGTAAAATAACGTATTCCGCACTTCTTTCTTTTTTTTTTTCAATTTTTATGAAAAAAAAAAAAAACTGAAAGAAACCTGTTCTTTTTTTTCCCCAAATTTTTCAGTTTTCTTCAGGCTGATCTTTAGTTTTCAGTTTTTCTTCAGGTTGATCTTCACTTTTCTTTTTCACATGATCCTTGTATTACGCCCCTGCTTGGTAGATTGACCACATTACAGCATCCAATGCATGTCTGCCTATCCCAGTGTTTCTCAATTCCAGTCCTCATGGCCCACTAACAGGTCATGTTTTCAGGCTTTCCATTATTTTGCACAGGTGATTTGATCAGTTTCACTGCCTTAGTAATTACCACAGCTGTTTCATCTGAGGGAAATCCTGAAAACATGACCTGTTAGTGGGCCATGAGGGCTGGAATTGAGAAACACTGGCCTATCCTAACCAAGACAGGCCATTTATTCATCTTTTAGCTTGTAAGTATTAGCAAGAGGATACAGTGTTGCCGATCACCAAATCTTTTTTTTTTCCTCTCTCGGTTTAACCAGACAATGGATGGTCCTGGGGAAAACGACCCTGATTTGAGGCCTTCTCCCTTCCCCCGCTTCTGCGATGAAATAAAGAAAGATTCTCTGGCCTACACAAAGTATTTCACCAGGGTCTTCAAGAACAGAACTTTCAATGTTTACAGATTGTCACGTAAAGCCCCTGTGAAGTAAGCGCAGTCTGGCGGACGGGACAGTATTTTGTTGTTCTGGTGTATCTTATTGGTCAGCGCCGACTCCGCCCGCGGAATGGAAGCCGGACTCTTCTTGCCTTCCAGACGTGTTCATTTCAATCTTGGCCACAACGGTTGTTTTTCAGTTGTGACTTTCTTAGTAGTGTTTTAATGGAAGGTAAGGAGATTTTTAGGCAAGTAGAGGACTAAGTTTGATAAGTGAACCGTCCAGTCACTTTTTTTTTTTTTGTTACAATTATCCTTGTTTTACAAACTTAGGTCAAGTGACAGCTAAACGGCATTTCCCATAATGCTTTACTAGCTTCGGAGATCCCATTCTTCAGTAGGAACAACAGCAAGGGCCGGTAACCCCGGGCGGTTAGCTTTCAGCTTCTGAACATTGGCTTGCCTGATTTTGGGGTGGACGGTTTGACTGAAGAAATTTTGGCCTAGGTACTTTTTACTGTGTTTATATTCTTATCATGTGCAAATAAGACTAAAAATAAGTTTATCAATTCCCAAAAGAGTACTAGTCACTTGCTGTCCCTTAACCTAGCTATAACCCCATAAACCTAACCTTGAACGTAACTCCATAACCATAAAGAGGACCTGTGCTGTTGGAGGACTAGTTACCAGTATTGCCCGTGGTCTCCCTGCTGCTGATCTTCTCCCTATTACTGGCTTAACCACTTCAGCCCCAGGAAGAATTTACCCCCTTCCTGACCAGAGCACTTTTTGCGATTCGGCACTGCGTCACTTTAACTGACGTCGCGCGACATTGTACCCAAACAAAATTGAAGTCCCCCCCCCCCCCACAAATAGAGCTTTCTTTCGGTGGTATTTGATCGCCTCTGCATTTTTTATTTTTGTTGCACTATAAACAAAAAAAGAGCATAAATTAAAAAAAAAAAAAAAAAAAAACATTATTTTTTACTTTTTGCTATAATAAATATCCCCAAAAATATATAAAATAAAAAAAAATGTTTCCTCAGTTTAGGCCGATATCTATTCTTCTACATATTTTTGGTTAAAAAAAAAAAATCACAATAAGCGTATATTGATTGGTTTGCGCAAAAGTTATAGCGTCTACAAAATAGGGGATAGATTTATAGCATTTTTATTCTTTTTTTTATATACTATTAATGGCGGCGATTGCGTTTTTTATAGTGACTGCGACATTGTAGCGGAAATATCAGGCAATTTTGACACATTTTTGGAACCATTGGCATTAAAGAGGAAGTAAACCCTAATTGGTTTACTTCCTCTTTCATTCCCTGCAAAGGCAAAGCATAATGGACTACTGTGCATCGCATAGTAGCCCATTATGTGTCACTTACCTGACACAGGAGCCAGCGAAGTCACCGCTGTCCCCTGTAGTTCCGAGCGTCCACCTTCTTGGTGGGTCTCCGTGGGTCTCGCTGCTCCGGCACTGTGATTTGCCGGAGCAGCGATGACGTCACTCCCGCGCATGCTCATGGGAGCCGACACTCGCGGCATCTTCGTCATTGACGAAGCCGCGCTCAGTGCACCTAGGCTTACCTGTAGGTCAAAGTGGTTTGTAAGGGTTTACAACCACTTTAATACAGCAATCAGTGCGATTTAAAAATGCATTGATTACTGTAAAAATTTCACTGGCAGTGAAGGGGTTAACAATAGGGGGCTGCGAAGGGATTAACTGTGTTCCCTGGGAGGTGATTCTAACTGAAGGGGGAGGGACTAACTACAGGAAGTGACAGATCGTGGTTCCTAGCTAATAGGAACACACGATCTGTCACTCCTGTCAGAACAGAACAGGGAAGTGTGTGTTTACACGCACTCGTTCGTCCCTGTTCTGTGTCTCCTGGTCACGATCGCTCGTGGCTGGCAGTCAAACGGACCATCGGCCACGAGCATCGGCACCCCCGCTGTGCAGTGGGCGTGATCACGCCTGCTGTCCAGACCCCGCGAGACCACGTACAGTAATGTGGTTTTGCACAGGGGAGCCAACCTGCCGCAGTAAAACTGTGGCGGCTGGTCCGGAAGAGGTTAAAGCGGAACTAATACTTCCCATCCTTTTTAAGCAAGGAAGCTGCCATCTTGGCCTCTGTTTGATCTTAAGCTGCCATGGTGCTGCACATGTGATCAGTTATGACTCCAGCCATTTGATGGTTAAGAGTACAAGCAATGCGACGGTTACGTTCCCAGCACGTGTTGGGCATGTAACTGTTTTTTGAAACTGTTAAAGCAGAAGTTTACCCGTAACAACTTGATAAAAATGATCTTTATCAAGGAAGATCCATTCCACATTAATAATTATGCTACCAACATTAGTGTGTGCTGAAAATTGCCTCCAGCATTGCTCCTGTTTCTTCCATTTTACTGAATTCCAGAGCCCCTGAACATCAGTAAATCATAAATTGGAACTAAACCCATCAATTTAAAGTTTTTAAATAAAAAAACGTTACATTTCTGGAATAGCGGGATTGCTAGCTGTCACGTGTGCTTGTGTTCTCAACCAAACCGTCAAACCATCAAATGGCTGGTCTTATAATTGATCACATGTGCAGCATCATGGCAGTTGAAGATCAACAGAGGCCAAAATGGCAGCTTCCTTGGCTAAAAATGATAGGAGGGATTACTTCCACTATAAGGGCTTTCAAGCAAAATTAGTAGACTCAGTGACAGCAAGATCAAATGCTCTGAAGAACAATTTTTTTCGAATGTCCGTGTGAACATTTGAGCAAACTTCTACTGGTGTATGGCCAGCTTTACCATACATTGTTCTGCATTGTGGGGCTGTGTGGTGGTGGCCATTTTGGCAAAGGCAGTGCTTTGCTTTCTCATGTTAGAACTACCTCCCTGATGATGGGTGAGGTAGTGATGAAGAGGCAGCAGGAGAGGCGGAGAAAGGACAGATCTACAGAACTAGTGAAGCAGGGAGATCCTTGTATTGCAGCTCCTCAGGTACAGCTTCCTCTCCAGAAAGGAGAACAGAAGACCAGTACAGTAGTGACATCACCAAACCTCACCCCAAACCTGGCGAGACTAGCAGTCAGAGGCAGCAGTGCCTTAGATGACCTCACGCTGCGGAGGCTGTAGGCACAAGTGCATTGCTATCTTTTTAGGAGGAATTTCGAACACAAAATAGATCTTTCAGGGTAATGCTTTAAGCACAATTCACATTTCTATATGTTCCCTATTACATAGCAAACCTTCACGCTTTGAGTTTAGGTCCACTTTACCCCAACGTGAAATGTATTCTGTCACATGTCTGTTTTGCTAATTACAATGTTCCGACTCCAAAAAATCTGTGCCAAAATCAGGCAACCTTCAGAAATCCATAGAAACTGGAACTCGTCTCTTTGTCCCGACTCCAGACTGATGGAGGTTGAGGAGATTTCGGTGGCTATGGGTTTCTGCACTTTGATGCTCTGCACACTGCTTTGTGCAACATCCCTGATCGTGTTTAAGCACTTGAAGTTTGGAAAATTACATTCTGTGCCAAATATTTTTAGATTCCGTGTCACTGTGCACCGTGAATGGTGAAGTATTATGCTAAATGTTATTTCATTTGGATGAAGATTCGTTTATCATAGAACTGAAAATGTCTCCACCTTTGTCGCTGGAGAAGGTACTTTTTCTCTTTCGAAGAGGTATACATGGGCTTCAGGAGGGGGCGCTATCAAGCGAACCGCAACCACACATGCTCCTTGAAGCATACACTTCATTGTGCCATAGTCTTAAAATAGTCTTAAATATTAAAATGGTCTGCAGCGATCAGGCCACCCTAGGCTTGGCAGGCCGGGTGACTAAACTGCGCTCTCTTGGAGCTTTCCCTACCGGGATTGCACTGGCAAAGCTGGCAGGACTGAGCGCCTTGTATGCCAAGCCCTAAAGCATAATTATTTATATATATATATATATATATATATATATATATATCAATATCACAAACTTTTTTTTTTCTTTAAGTAACAAACACGGTATACTTACCTGCACTGTGAAATGGTTTTGCACAGAGCAGCCTCGATCTTCCTCTTCTAGGGTTCCCCACCGGCGCTCCCCACTCCTCCACTTCCCTGTGTGCCACCATAGGAAGCCGCTGCCTATGGTGCCACACTTGCAGGCTCGATCCCGAGGGCAGTGTGTCTCTATTGAAACACACAGTGTGGCTCAGCCCCACCCCCCCTGCTCCATCATCACTGGATTTGATTGACAGCAGCAGGAGAAAATGGCTTCCCCCTGCTCTCATTGAGTCCAGTGAAGAGAAGAGCAGTGCCGCTGTTCTCGTGCACAGCTCTAGATCGAGATCGGGCTCGGGTAAATATTTAGGGGAGCTGGTGGGAGGGGGGAATGCAAAGGTTTTCACATGAAAGGTTTTTTAATCTTAGGGTTGGAGGACACAGGTGGATTGTGTGAACCAGAGGGTTGTGCAGCTACCGTCAAGAGATTGGAAACTGGCACACAAAGCTTTTAGGACAGGCCAGCATTAAAGTGATTGTAAAGGCTTGTTTTTTTTTTTTTTTTTATATAACAAACACGTTATACTTACCTCCTCTATGCAGTTGGATTTGCACAAAGCAGCCCCAATCCTCCTCTTCTTGGGTCCCTCTTCTGCTCTCCCGGCCCCTCTTTCTAGTGTGTGCCCCCTCAGCCAGCAGCTTGCTACAGGGGACACCCGAGCCGAGTCAGAGCTCCGTGTATTCACTCAGACATGGAGGCCCGACTCAGGCCCCCTCTCTCTCCTTATTGGCTGACTAATTTTGATTGACAGCCGCGGGAGCCAATGGCACCGCTGCTGTGTCTCAGCCAATCAGGAGGAGTGTCTGGAACAGCTAAGACACTCGTGGACAACGCTGCAGAGAGAAGGGGCTCTCAAGTAAGTGATTAGGGAGTGCTGGAGAGGCTGCTACACGCAGGTTTTTTTATCGTAATGTACAATCATTAAGATAAAAAAAACTTCTAACTTTACAACTCCTTTAACCCCCTCCTGCTCCCATCACGCCTCATGTTTTTTTTCTGGCGTCCCAATGAGTAATGACATCTCACTTCTGAGAGAAGCAAACCTATTTTTTTTTTCTTGTATTTTAGGGAGGGTCAGATTTTGGCCTTGGCCATGTAATGGGCACCAGAGGAAGTGGTGTCTCCCTGCTGGCTGTTCAGTGTGGCATGGGTTGTGTACATCACAAACGTGGCTCAACGCAATCACAAAACAGTTCACATAGCTATATATTGTGCTGTTTGGATGGAGTTCAGCTCTAAAGAAACTTGTCAAGATGGCCATTTACCTGTCACATAAAGCTGGTGTCTGCCATTGCTGACTGCTGGGAGAGGTGCCAGTTGCAAGGCAGAGCACTTCTCTGCAGTATCACGTCATGTGACACCCTATCCTTAGAACTGGCACTTATTCTGGGAGTCAAGCAGTGGCATCCACCACTCCGGATGACAGGCTTGGTTGTGCCAGGCAACAGCCATTCTGACAGGTTCACTTTGATATAAAAACGTGCTTTCGTTCTCTATGTAAGGTTTAGAAAATATATCACAGCGAGCCATTACGAACGATTGTCTACAGGGGGAAAAAATGGTATGCAATCTGATGTCTTGATTTCTAGCTCAACAAGAATAGCCCATAGTGGCACAAAGAGGCCTAACCAGCTGTACATGCTTACCTTCCCTTTGATTCTGTAATTTTGTGTTCAGCCACTTAATGCAAAGAAAAATACAGTGTTTTGATTACAAAGGAACAAATGAGTTACTTCCCTTCCCTGTCACGTGATTGGTTGAATTCTGCCCATAGTCCCAAACACACTATAGGCTTTTCCTCCAAACAACATGAGAACAGAGTCAACCTAGAGGGGGAATTCTTCTTCGTCCATCCAAAAAAGAAGAGAAGGGTGTTAATACGATGAGCAGCAAAACAGTCAATGGACCGCATCATTTAGATTTGGACAGATAATCGGAAGCAGAATGTAGCGTAAGCCACATCCAGTCTTGTGCAACTTTTACCCACCAACAAATATATGCTCCAGGCCTTGAGGAGACCGAGAGAATCAGTAATCAATTACAATTGTAGAGATAAAGTGAACTGTTAGACATTAGGTGCTCCCCAGCTACTCCAGCCAGTGATTGGCTTCCTTAGGTGAGGTAAAAAGTTGGGTCTTGCCTGTGTGCGCCACTTTGAGCCTTGCAGGATATAACATACTGTATGGCAGACTGCGTTCACTGAGGCGCAATTTCACACTTTAAAGTGCTGCCTGTTGTTTCTGTGTCGCAGCAGAGAAATCCTGAAAGATGATGGTTTGGTTGTTATAAAGCAAACCAGGCATGTTGCAGGATGGTTTCTTTATCTCTGAAATATAGGAACCATGCTAGTAAGGGTCTAGGAAATCTCCCCGGTGGAGGTGCCCGCAGCGGGACCCGGTGAGCGCATTCGATGGCAAATAGATTGGAGAAACTTTCCTCCCCAAGGGTTTGTTTTAGCCAGGTGAGCAGAAGTTCTTCAGGGCATTTACCCTCTGAGCCCTCAGGGAAACCCAGGAACTTCAGGTTGTTTCTGCGGAGCCTGTCCTCAATATCCTTTAGTTTGGCCTCCTGAGACTTGTAGTCCACCGCCACCTCTCTCACAGTTATCATAAGGGGGTTAAGGTCATCATCCACTGCACTAATGCATTAATTGCACTAATTGCATTTGTCACTCTATGCTTAACTTTATGCACATCATCTTTAAGGATTGCAAAGTCCACCTGGAGAGAGACGCATGGCAGGGTTTAATGGTGTCCAGGATTTGTGACAGGGACGGCTCTCCTGCTTTAATGCCTGATGTTCCTGGAGTGGAGTCCGCATATGGAGAGGCTATTGGGATAGCCAGAGGATCCGTGGCATCCATCCATTCTGTGTCCCCCTCAGCCCGCGGCTGTCTAGCATCAGCAGGAGAGCACGGTAGGCCCTGTGTGTCCCGGGCGCCATTTTGGCCTTCCTTGTGGGCCAAGCGGGAGAGCCATTCAGCAGGTGTCTGGAGTGGGTTGGGTCCATATTTTACCATGGTCTGGTGCCTGGGATGTTCGGACAGCTGTCCGGCCAGTGTAGAGCTGAAAAACAGGGTTTTTGGCTGTTCAGGATGACGTAATATCTCGGCGCGGTCTGGAGCTCCGGAAAGAAGCTGCTCATATACAGGAAGTCAGGCACGCCACCTGTCACGTGACTGGTGATTGGTTGCTCAGGCCCCCAGCACTGTCACATAGTGCTGTGTAAGCTGCAGGTCACAACCAAGGCCCCATGCACACATTACATTTTTTTTACCTTCCCGGGACGCCTATGCTCCAGAGGAGGAAGGAGCAGTGTGCCACATTTTGCAAATGTTTAGATGCGTCAAGTGCTTTTGTGTTCATTCATTCCATTGGCCAGAATATTCATTTACTCTGGCCATTGGAATGATTGGACACCCAAGCGCTTGACGTGCATAGTGTTAAGGTATTGAATGATGGGATATGATCTAGAGATCTCTAGATCTAGATCTCTAGATCTATGATCTCTTCATTCATTCCATTGGCCAGAATATTAATTTACTCTGGCTATTGGAATTATTGGACACCCAAGCGCTTGACGTGCATAGCGCTAAGGTATTGAATGATGGGATATGATCTAGAGGAAGTGATGGAATCATTGGAATAAATGAATGCCCAAGTGCTTGACGTGCCTAGCACTAAAGTGGGTCTAGGTAATTGGCTGTATAGGTATCCAGCGCTGTCATATGGGGCAGGAAGACTCATTGTGTAAGCTTAAAGCCACGACTAAGGCCCCATGCACACAGGACTTTTATTTTTCCTCCCCTGATGAAAAAGCAGAGTGAAAAGTGCGCCCAAAGCCGCATTTTGGAAACTCATTTTGGCATATTTAGGTGTCAAGCACTTGGGTTTTCATTCTATTGCACAGAATGGAATAAATGGCTATTGGAATGAATAAGCACCCAAGCACTTGAAAACGCCTAGCATTGAGGCAGTGCATGATGGGATATGATCTAGAACAGGGGTGTTGAACTCAGTTTTATCACAGACCTCAAAAGCTTGTGTCTGGTATACATTACCTAAACATTGGAGGATTCAGGAGTGCGTTATGTACAGAGCTCAGGATTATGCTATGTACAGAGTGCAGAGCTCAGGATTATGCTATGTACAGAGCTCAGGATTATGCTATGTACAGAGTGCAGAGCTCAGGATTATGCTACGTAAAGATTGCAGAGCTCAGGATTATGCTACGTGCAGAGTTCAGGACTATGCTGTGTGCAGAAATCAGGATTATGCTATGTACAGATTTCCGAGCTCAGGATTATGCTACGTACAGAGCTCAGGATTATGCTATGTACAGAGTGCAGAGCTCAGGATTATGCTATGTACAGAGTGCAGAGCTCAGGATTATGCTATGTACAGAGTGCAGAGCTCAGGATTCTGCTATGTACAGAGTGCAGAGCTCAGGATTCTGCTACGTACATAGTGCAGGGTTCAGGAGTGTGTTATGCACAGAGTGAAGAGCTCAGGATTATGCAATGGGCAAAGTTCACTAGTGCGCCGTGTACAGATTGCAAAGTTCAGGAGTGCGTTGCATACAGAACTCAGGGGTGTGCTGTGTACAGATTGCAGGGTTTAGGGGTGTGCTAGGGTATGCAATCTAAATTCTCCTCCCCGAAGCTTCCACACATCTCCCTCTCTCTATCTAGCACCTCCCTGTGTAGATGGCTCGGCCTCACCTTGCAGGGAGTGGAGGGTGAGAGCTGGAGGTGGCGGAATGGAGTTCTTCCACCTTGCGGCTGCAAAACTGGGTACAAGGGCTACATGATGTCCAGTAGGCCTTGCATTTGAAATATGTGATCTCTAGAGCAATGTTTCTCAACACCAGTCCTCAAGTACCCCCCAACAGGTCATGTTTTCAGGCTTTCCATTATTTTGCACAGGTGATGTGATCAGTTTCACTCCTTTAGTAACTACCACAGCCTTTTCATCTGAGGGAAATCCTGAAAACATGACCTGCTGGGGGTACTTGAGGACTTGAGTTGAGAAACATTGATCTAGAGGAAGTGATGGAATCAGAAAGCATTTTTTTTTTTTTATTTCAAAGAAAAGTGAAAATTCAAAGACGAGGTTAGTGAGAGATCAGCAAATTGGGTTGGCTGGGGCAGAAAGGACATTAGAAAAGGCTTCCATGAAATTCTACCTGAAAAAGGTGAACTTGGCCTTAAGAGCATCTAACCAGATTGGAGGGAAGATGAAGTATGCAGCTGGTTGGGCCGCCATGAAAGTGCACCTTACATTACCCTGCAAAGCACAGGAAACATTCCGCCAACTCTTGTTTTTTCTTCAGATCAGTGTTACTTAGTCCATACCGTATACATTTCAAATCGAAAAAAAATTGATCAAATAATTTTATGTATATAATATTTGTATTTTTATGTACATCGGTCTCACTGCATTTATAAAGTGGTTTTAGTTGTCTATTTATTTGGCTATGTTTTTGAACCTTACCACTTTTTGCACAATTTTCTAAGTGTTTTATTGAAAGCCATAAAGCATTGTCCAATGTCATCTACTACATGACCCCGGTGGAGGCTCTTCGTATCTGAACAATTATCCTTCCCCGTTCTCTAGGTACTTGTCACACATTGTGCCTTATGGCTGGATGATGTCACAGGTTCTTGGCGACTGGATAGGCTACATTCTGAGAAACATGGCAACTTTTACAATAGGACTTTCACAGCTTCCTGTGAATAACATTGCACCGTGTTACTAATAACCGGACCTTTTATTTACTTTAGGCCTCATGCATATGGATGGTAAAAGGCTGAAAATATATAAGAATAAAATTCTGCCCAGGAACCTGTAGATGCCATGTTCAGCTTTTCATACAAGTGAACTGCTGTTGTGACGCGGCTACTTCTGTGTTATCAGTGTTCACCCACGCATGCGCGTATGACATTTCCTAAAAGCAAAACTTCCATGTTAGGGAATACATCGTACACTCATGTTTGGGTAAACTTCAATGCACAGAAGTATCAGAATTTATATGAGTATGATAAGCAGCACACACCAATAACTCTAAGGCCGCGTACACACGGGCGGATTGTCTGCCCAACTTAGTCCGCTGAACCGTGTTTCAGCGGACAATCCGCTCGTGTGTGGGCTTCAGCGGACTTTTTCAGCGGACAGTCTGACGGACTTTGTCTTTCGGAATTTCCGTAATTTTGTCCGTCCAAACTTGGTTTTGTCCGTCCAAACTTGGTTTCAGCGGACAGTCCGCTCGTGTGTAGGCAAGTTGGACGGACTAAGTATGGCGCATGCTCAGAAAGGATTTACACGGCCGAAGGTTGCATTGCAGTGTATTGGACGTCGTTTTTCTAGTCCCGTCGTACGTGCTGTACACGTCATCGTGCACGTTTTCAGCGGACTGTCTGTTCATCGTGTGTGGTCAAGTCCGTTCATTCAAAAGTTGAACGGACTGTCTGTCGGATTGTCTGACGAACTTAGTTGGGCAGACAATCCGCCCGTGTGTACGCGGCCTAAGCCCTTGTACACATGGTAGGAAATTCAGACGGAAAATGTCCGATCGGACCGTGTTGTCGGATAATCCGACCGTGTGTGGGCTCCATCGGACTTTTTCCATCGGAATGTCCGACCAGCAAAGTTTGAGAGCTGGATATAAAATTTTCCGACAACATGATCCGATCGGACTTTGTCCGATCATGTGTAAAGCAGGCTCAGATCAAATTACGAGAGCAAAGCTATTGGCTACTAGCCTGAACGTAGTCCCGTCGTAACGAACAAAAGTCATCACGTTCTGAATGATCGGAAGTTCCGACAACTTTGTCCTACCGTGTGTATGCAACACCAGTTTCGGACAAAATCCGATGGATTTTGTTGTCGGAATGTCCGACTGTGTGTACAAGGGCTAATAGCTTAAGAGATGGATAGCAGCCACAGTTATGGCTTCTTGCCATAGGCCACAACCTCAACATGTTTCGCCCTGCCCCTGGTGCTTAATCATAGAGGTACCCAGAGGCAGGGCGAAACCCGTCGGCACCGCGGCCTATCGGAAAGAGATGGGGCTGAAGCCACTTTCCTTTTCTTAAGCTATTTGGTATGTGGCGTTTACCCAGGAGTTAGACTGCATTGGATTAGCACACAGGTCTGCACTCTATCTGCATCATCAGAGCCATATCGCCAGTGCTTGCAGCAGCACTCCAAAAAGCATTTACATGAGTGCGGTCGCTTACAGCTGTTCACTTGCATAGCTGGTTATACATGGCATCTGAAGCTTCCGGAGCGTGAGAAAGGGCCCATAACTTTACACCAAATATATTTTCAGTCTCTAAACTTTTTTGTGAATGAGGCCTTAAGGGGTCTCCATTAAGATGCTATCAAGACTAGGCTCTGATGACAGTAGCCACTCCTATACAGTATGCCAGTTTCAACCATATTGCTGACCTCCTTCAAAGGAACTAAATGCAGTAAAGGTTGGGGTATGGCTGCTACTATTAAAGCCTAACTATATATTTTTGCTTTGTAGTAGAGATCCCTTTAAAGTTAAGCTGTGAGGTGGTCAAACCAACAACACTGTCAAAATGCAGTGCCTATGTACCAGTGAGCTGTTGTATCCCTGACCTTCACTATACATAGGAACCCAGCTTATGGCCCACCTCAGTGCTAAGTTCTACCCACTGGAACCAAGTTCACTGTCACCAATAAGGAGAACTCAACTCTGAAAGCTGTGCCCAAAAAATGCCAGGCAGAGGGCAAGGGACTAGTCACCAATATTGCCTCTGTATTTCCGACTTCCACAATACATAGGGACCCAGCTTATGGCACACCATGGTGCTAAGCTCCAACGACATGAAACAAGTTCCACTCCCACCACTATGGGGAACTCGACTCTGCAAGCTGTGCCCAAAAAATACCAGGCAGAGGGCAAGGGACCAGTATTGCCCTTGGTCTCCCTGCAGCTGATTGTTTCCCCAATACTGATTTACCATGTTCTGCACTGTGTCTCTTTCTGGAAGCAATCATCTTGGTAGAGGCAGGACTTTGCCTTCTTATGTCAGAGCCTCCAGCAAGGATAACAATGAGCAGCACAGTAGCAACATCACCAAATCTCACTCAAAATCTTAGGGCACTAGCAATTGGAGGCAGCAGTGTCTTGTATCGTTCTCTTTTAAAGCCTCAAAACTGTATTTACAGTGAAGTATGGGATTGAGAGGCTGAGCCAGGTGCCGGTCCAAGCGTGTGGGCGGATTCTGAGCCTGGACCGGCTCTGTGATGTCAGCCGACAGCGGACTTTAGCCCCCTGTCTGCTGAAAATGGGTCACAGAGCTGCAGAATGAATGGCACTCCTGTAATCCACAGGAGAAATACAAACAAACAAGCTTTGGCTGTACTTCCCCTTTAAGCAAACGAGATGTGATGATGTTAATACTGTGCTGCTCACTGTTCTCCTTGCTGGAGGCTCTAGAAGCTAAGGAAGCTATACTCTGCCTCTACCAAGATGGCCGGCCTCCAGAAAGAGACATAATGCAGGATAAGGCACAGTTGGGGAGACAATGGACACCCACATGCTAGGAAATGCAATGCTGTTTTTTTTTTAGGAGGAAATCCAGACAAAGGGTACATTTATCAGAATATCAGACAATAGGAAATGATCTGAGTGCCTCTAGAACAGTGATGGCAAACCTTGGCACCCCAGATGTTTTGGAACTACATTTCCCATGATGCTCCACTACACCGCAGAGTGCCTGAGCATCATGGGAAATGTAGTTCCAAAACATCTGGGGTGCCAAGGTTCGCCATCACTGCTCTAGAATATCATGCACCTCATGCCGCTTAGCAAAGATCAGGAATATGGAGGATTGTGATTATTGCGGTGCTTGGAATAAATGGTACATAGAGCGTTGGATAGTAAAAAAATATATAATTTCTTTATTAGTTCAAATAAGGGGAAAGAAGGAGCAAAAAATTCTAATTAAAACCACTATAGAGCATATACATAATACATGTAATGGGCTGCTGGTATCCCAAGAAAGGAAGGTGGTCACAGATAGATGTTGAGTCCCAACATGTTTCGCCAATGATGACTTCTTCAGGGGATAATGTGGGACCACCACAAATAATCCAGCTCTAACATAGAAGGCAAAATATATATTGGGAAACCAGCAACCCATTACATGTATTATGTATATGCTCTATACTGGTTTTAATTTGAATTTTTTGCTCCTTCTCTCCCCTTTTTTGTACTAATCTAGAAATGATATATTTTTTATTATCCAACTCTCTATGTACCATTACAAGTACCGCAATAATTCCAATCCTCCATATTCACGATCTTATCAGAATATTGTTTAGGCAAAAAAAACATTTCCAAATATTCTCATTAACAGCAAATATTTTTGTGTTTAGTTCCAATTTTAACAACCCACTATCAGAGCTTTCAGTGGCCATTGAGGGTTCCATATGCCACTGTTGAATACCACAAATAGGCATTTAGCTGCAGCGTCTAAGAGCCTTTGCTCGCCTAGGAGGGCCCTATGGACTCTCCTGTTCTTCAAATTTATTGAGGAGTAAAAATATCTAAAGAGCCTTTACCATGACTGTTTGTTAGTTTGGTCACCTGACAGGTTCACTTTAATACAGGTATATTAAACTCAAATGAGTGTGAAATTCCATAGAATAACTGTGAGCAGCCACATTGGTTATACGGAAGGCCAAACTTATGTGCCAAAATCCTTTAACTTAATGTGCCAGTTATAACAGATTTAAGATAAAGAAACATGGAAATAAATACATTTTAAGGACATTTACCAATGCTGATGCATAGCAGGGCAATTCTAAACAGAGAGATAGATGATGAGTCAGAATTATTAAGAGTTCAGCTTCGTCCATATTAGGGTTAAGCTAAGGTTTGGCCCGAACCAATGGGAAACTGTCATTATAGTAGGCCGCAGCCCAATTTGCTGTGATCAAGGAATTCACCCCACATGTAACAAAAGGGCAGGCATGATGGTGACATCATTGACCTAATGTGACCATATTTATACATCATCCAATATCTGAAAAATGTTATTTTGGGTGGATGGGCATAAATTCCCACAGATACCCTCCAAAAATCTATTTCCAGAAAAGTGGATTTCCAGAAAATCAATTTCCAGAAAAGTGGAGGCATCTATATCTATAAGCAGTATAGCATCTATAGCTGTATAGCAGTAGGACAATTACATTGACCAAATGTGGTCATATTAGGTCAATGATGTCACCATCATCCCCATAGGACATCATTGACCTGATATGGCCATATATTGAGCCAAATCTTGTCATGACCTCACAAATATTGTTTTGGCTGGATGGCTAAAAATTCCCTTAGACACCCTCCAAAATACCTTCTCAGAAGAGCAGAGGTGATTATAGCCATAAGGTAGTGGGGGGAGGGGGGCAGTAGGACAATGTCATAGACCTAATATGGCCATATTTGGTTAATGGCATTGTCCTATTGAACAGCTTGTGAGCCAAAACTTCTCATCCAATATCAGTACCTGATCTTTTGGCTGGATGGGCACAAATTCCCACAGACACTCTCCAGAGTCCCTTGCCAGAATAGCCGAGGCAGTTATATCCATAAGGGAGTAGGGAGAACAGTAGGACAATGTCATTGACCAAATATTACCATGTGCCCACAGTAGGTAAATGATGTCACCTTCATCCCCATAGGACATCATTGACCTAATATGACCATATTTGGTCAATGGCGTTGTCCTACTGAACACCTTGTGAGCCAGATCTTCTCATCCAATATCAGTTTACCTGACCTCAAAATATTCTTTTGGATGGATGGGCAAAAATTCTCAACAGACACCCTCCAAAATTTCTTCCCAGAAGAGCGGAGGCAGTTATAGCCATAAGGGAGCAGTAGGACAATGTAATTGACCAAATATGGCTATATTAGATCAATGATGTCACCATCATTCCTTGTTCCTTTATTGTGTGCAGGGCAATTTACTTGGTTTCAGCAGATTGGGACTCCATATTTATACCTGTTATAGAATGTCCCACAAGCTCATACGGCGTAATGGTTAGGTTTCCCCAGCTTTTGGCCATATAGTGTACATTGCCAAATGAGAGGCAGCATGATTCCCAATAGACTTGTGTATAATTTTATTTGTTTGCTTGATAAATGTCCCTCTATTGTATATTAATTCATTGTACTTTGCCAAATCGTAACCGAGGTAAAGATGGAATACAAAATTACCCAACAGTACAATTACACAAGGGTTTGTTACCGTAATGACCAATAGAACAATTTGAGGAGTTTTGGAAGTATTGAGGGCCGTTTATAGCCCAAAAAGGACCAGTATGACCTGAATGCTTGAAACATTTGTAATCCTAAAAGGATTTGCATTTAAACTGTGATCTTTGACCTAGTTCTGCTTTTATGGCAGGACAGACATGGGTTACTGAGTTGGGTATCGCAGGTAGGCCAGTCAATTATTTGATAGTTGGATCATGCACACACAATCTTACCTCCAAATGGTTTTTATTTTATTTTTAACAGCTGAATATTTTTCTTTGTAGCCATAGAACAGACGTTCTGTCTGTGGTAAGTTAGCGGTGTGAAACGATGTAGGGGTTGTTTACGACTCCATACTGGTAGACGTGCATTAGATTGTAAGCTCTGAGGAGCAAAGGCTCACTGTGTCTTAATGGTTGTTTTTTGTTCATTGCCAAATTTGTTGTGACCACATTGTAAAATTAAAGATTTTATTAACTGTGATGAATCAAAAAAAATTTTTTTTCAATTTTTATGGTGTGCAGACCTCAATTTACCAATGGTATGTATGATTGTACAGGTTTGGACAGTCTGTCACTTACCTTTTATCACATTAGTACATAAGTACATACATAGTATACATAAATTCAGTATATTTAATTTCTCAAAAAACACAGAAAGACTTTTAAAATGATGATCTGTATTTTTTTAATAACATAATCATACACATTTTCTAGGTGCGTTCAGTGTTCTAGGAAAGTTATAAAACTTCTTATGAGTGTGACAGACAAACAAGGGTTGGCACTGGGTAGAGCATGCACATTGTAAGGCACGTTGACATACAAAAAATCCTTAAAGGTCAATTTCTTCCAAAGCTGGCTTTTCAGTTTTTTGTTTTCTTTGGGGGGGGGGGGCTGGTTGGTGAAAACGCCCACCAAATTTGAATATTTCTATGAGATTCAGAGGCAGAATTTTACTGCGGTAGTCTCTTTGCCCCCTCCCGACCATAATGAAGGTGTTACTCTCTAACCTGGACCTTTAATTTTTATTTTTTTTTTCATTCAGGGATCTGTGAAGCCTTAGGTTCCTCCAGAGGTTTCTATAGGTTCCTTGAGCTTTGAGCAATGGAGGACATCAATCTCCTACACTGACCAGCAATGTAAGGGGGCACTTTTCATTGGACCACTAATTCAAAGGGGTTCCTCTCAATTGGCCACTAGGTAAGGACTTTACTCTACCTTTCTCCACCAGGGTTCTATGAAACCTTAGGTTCTCAGAGCTTTGAACAATGGTGGACCTCAATCTCCTACACTGGCCATAAATGTAAGGGGGCAATTTCCCACTGACATCAATGTAAGGGGGCGATTTCCCACTGACATCAATGTAAGGGGGCACTTTTTCAACAGACCCCTATGTAAAGGGGTTCCTCTCCATTGGCCACTAGGTAAGAATACACTGGACTTTATTCTATCTTTCTCAGTTAGGGTTCCATGAAGCCTTCAGTTCTTCCAGAGGTTGCTATGAGTTCCTTGAGCTTTAAGCAATGGTGGACATCAATCTCCTACACTGACCATCCATGTAAGGGGGGCACTTTCCCACTGAGGTTGAATGTTAGATGTCACCTCTACACTGACCAGCAATGTAAGGGGTCACTTTTCAACAGACCACTAATATAAAGGGGTTTCTCTCCATTGGCCACTAGGCAAGGGTACACTGGACTTTATTCTACCGTTCTCAACCAGGAATTTGTGAAGCCTTAGGTTCCTCCAGAGGCTGCTGTGAGTTTCTTGAGCAATGGCGGACATCAATCTACACTAAACCAACTATGTTGAACAAGTTTGAGAAAGGCCATTATCTCCATTATAAAGATTTCATCAGGGAAGTATGATACCATCATTTGGCTGTGTAATGGAAGCAGTTTGTCAAAACTGGAAATTCTAGTGTGGATATCTTTGCATTGGAGTTGCCAAGATATGCAAGAAACCATTAATGTGATTCAGCTTGCCAGCAACCACACAGAGGTCACCTTCACTGAAAACGGCATCTAACAGTGATCGGGAAATCCCACAATACAGGCAGCTAAAGTTCTATCCAAATCTCGACTTTTCTTGAGTCCAGAGCAACAGTATTTGCTTGCAAATATTAATGCGATATAACAAAATGTTTTCAACTGTGTATTTAACAGACCAAACGCCAGAATTAGGAGAAATACATTGTTCAGGTTGATGTTCACGTTACAAGAGACATTGTAACTGTCCATCCAGGGCAAATTGACAATGTCTTTGTAAAAGTCCCTCGCTCTATAATAGCTTTGCTTAAAAAAAAAAAAAAAAAAAATCACCTTAATAGATCTAACCATTTTTTATATTAAATATTAGCTTTTAATTCAAGCTTGTGGGCAATAGTGAGTTTTTAAAATTTCTATTGCCACTACATTAACATGTAACCCTGTAGTCAGGATTTCCCAACGTTCACTTCTTGCTTCTGTAATTTTCTCCTCCCTTTTTCAAGAAATCTGCACAAAGCACAACATCAAATTGCAGATATCCCCTGTATTCATTTGCACCCCATTAAATTAAACTTACATTTAATTAAAAATTTATGTTTTATTCTCTTTAATATTTATTTAAAGTAAATATTTATTATTATTTTTTACTTAATTGTATTTATTATTATTATCAAATTGCAGCCACCCCCTGTATTATTTTGCATCCCATTAATTAATTTACATTTAATTCAAATGTATATTTTATTAAACTTAATACTTATTTAAAGTAAATATTTTTTATCATTTGTATTTATTATTTTAGTTAAATTACATTTATATTTCATTTAATTTAAAGTTTATTCATTTGCATCCTATTAAATTAATTTAATCCCTTATATAAATGTGCACAGAAATTGCATCCATCCCCAGCATTAATTAGCTTTCTATTAAATTTAACTTGCATTTATTTTAATGTCATTAAAATACATTTTTTATTAAAGTGTTACTAAACCCAGGAGCCTGCATTCGCTATATCTGGTCTAACACAGCACTTAGAACATAGAAATCTAATTATTTTAGTAAATATAAACTGCTAAATGTCTTTTCTCATCAGCAGTATATAGCAGTCTTGTGACTTCTATCAGTGTCTGGTTAAAGCTGGTGGGAGGAGTTTTCATTCTCCTCTGACTATCCTATGAGGCTTCAGTGCCCCTGACCTTCTGTATGGACAGTGCTGATTGGCCCTGTGCTGTTCACATGCACCCTTCCAAAAAACAAATGGAAAAAAATAATCTCTAGCAATACACACCAAACTGACCATGTGCAGAGTGCCCCGAAGGCTCTGTACTATCAGGAGATGGATTGGGGACTGTGGAAGAAGGGTAGGATCAGAGAAGACTGGATCAAACAGCCTTTATACACAATGTGGAGGATTAACTCCTTAGGTTTCCAAGTGAGTATACCAAGCATGCTTTACTGCATATACACACTGATGTTACTGTTGTGGGTTTAGTAACACTTCAAATAAAATTTTTATTTATTGTAAATATTTTATTAATTTATTTTATTGAAATTACACTTTGATTTATTTTAATTTAAATTGTATTATTTTTTTGCATCCTGTTAAATAAATGTATTCCAGCCATTGCAGCCATCCCCAGCACAGTCCTGCACTAGGAGCCTCATCTTTGGTTAGATACTTAAAACCTAACTTCAGCCTAATTGTTTTTTGATTTTTTTTTTGAATAGTACAGGGAAGGGTAAGACCTCTGTCTGGTTTTAATTGCCATTTCAACCCTGTTAGGGAGATTTCCCATTATTACCTGCCAGAACAGGAAGTGGTGTTAAATCTCTCCAACGTGGACCTACTTTAATGGAGTAGGGAAGTCTGAAACGCCTGACAATGTTTACATTAGACATGTGCAATTCGTTTCGTTCCAAATTATTTTTTTAACTAATTTCGACAAATTTGTTAAGTCAAAAATATCTGAATTAAAGAAAACCCGTTTAACAGATTTTTCCGAATATTCCTAAATTCGACTATTCCTAAATTCGTAAATCCAAAGGTTCGTAAATTCAAAAATTTGTAAATTAGAAAATCCGTAAATCCGTAAAATTCGTAAATTTGAAAACCCCAAAATTTGAAAATCTGAAATAATAACTAACTAATAACTTAACTATTAAATTAAAGGTATTGGAATTTCCTTTCAAATTTGGCTAACGTAACAAATATGAATTTATCCGAAGTTACAAATTATCCTAAATAACGAATGCTGTATCTAAACGAATGGAAAGTAACTAATTAATAATAATAAATAACAATAATAATAAAAACTTTTTATTATTATTAATTATTATTAATTTGTTTCATTCCATTTGTTTAGATGCGGCATCCGTTATTAAAATTCGTATTTGTTACGTTCACTAACAGACAAATTTGAAAGGAAATTCCAATACCTATAATTTAATCAATTCTAGTTAGTTATTTAGAATTTTCAAATTTTTTTTTATCGAATGTACAAATTTTTTAATTTTTCTCATTTACGAATCTTCGAACTTACGAATTGTAGAATTTTCAAATTGAGATTATAACGAATGACCCAAAAAATTAAAAAACAAAACAAAAATACAAATGAAACGAAAACAAAATTTTTTTCTTCACATGTCTAGTTTATATTTCTGTCTGTTCCTTCCTGTCCCGATGACACCCGCACTCCCTACTTATTGTACAGGTGTCACAGAGACAGGAAATGAGAGAAAAAAAAATGACTTTTGGCTGGAGTTAGGATTTAAAGGATATAGGGGGTCGTTATAAGACTCTTTATAAGAGACTGACCCTCTGCTTTGCACTGTACAGCTGGAGCCGCTTATCTACAGAACGACAGCAGGTAAGAATTCTGCAATCAGTCTTTGCAATGTGTATCGTTCACCTGGAAGAGATTTTCTTTTGCCTCAACAGATCTAGTGTTTCACTTTAAGTCGATGCCAACCATTCACTTCCCACAAAAAGGTAACCACGTCCTTAAACACATTAAATAGAAGTATTCACTATCATAGCACAATATTAGCCATCCACCTATCCCACTTATTTAAAGGGTGAGACACACATAAAATGATTACTACAAAAAAAATGTCTTAAAGTGTCTGCCTAGGCAAAGTGTGTTTTTTTTTATTTATTTTTTTAAATTGAAGAATTTTAGAACCCCTGTCAGGTTTTTTTCTACCACTATCTGCGGCTACGTAAGAATCATTTATTATCACTTCCTGTTCTGCTGACAATGTTGTACCAGACAGGAAGTGAGAGACGATCTCCAACAGCCACAAAGACATAAAAAAGGGTAAAACCGCATCAGATTTTTATTTTTGCCGGTGGCCCCATTGCAGATTTTTAGCACTTCCTTTCTGGTGACACCGCAGTCTGCAGGACTGAACGTTTCATCTGCTTTATGCTTTAACTTCCCTGTTTCCTCCTTTCTTGCCTTTGCTAAAAAATTACTTAGAACCCCCAAACATTATATATATATATATATATATATATATATATATATATATATATATATATATATATATATGTATATATGTATATATATATATATGTATATATATATGTATATATATATATATGTATATATATATATGTATATATATATATGTATATATATATATATATGTATATATATATATATATGTATATATATATATATATATATATATATATATATATATATATATATGTATGTGTGTGTATATATATATATATATATATATATATATATATATATATATATATATACACATACATATATATATATATATATATACATTTTTTTTTTATATATAATATAATGACAATTGCTGTAATTTTTTTTATCTCACACAGTATTTGCGCAGTGGTTTTTTAAATGCAATTTTATTTTGGAAAAAATAAATTTTGATGAATTTTAATGCAAAAAAAACACAATATATACCCCAATTTTTTGCTAAAATATAAAAGATGATGTTACGCCGAGTGCATAGATACCTAACATGTAATGTTTTAAAATTGCACCCATTCGTGGAATGGTGTCAAACTACTATACCTAAAATCTCCATAGGTGACATTTAACTTTTTTTTTTTTCTTACAGGTTACCCATTTAGAGTTACGGAGGTCTAGCACTAGAATTATTGCTTTCGCTCTAATGTTTGCGGTGATACATCACATGTGTGGTGCGAACACCATTTAAATATACGCGCGACTTGCATATGCATTTGCTTTTTTGGGGGGCACTTTGTGGGCTCCTTGAGGGTAGGGACCGATGTGGGTGTAGCAATGTACAGGGAAAGTTGTAGACACTCACTCAGGTTGAACTGGATGGACTGGTGTCTTTATTCAACCTTACTAACTATGAAACTTTACTTTTTATTTTTCTTATTTTCTTTTTTTTTTTCTTTTTTTTTTCTTTTACACTGCCCCTTTATTTTTATTTTTTTTACACTGCCCCTTTATTTTTATTTTTTTACACTGCCCCTTTAATTTTTGTATTTTTTTTTTTTTTACACTGCCCCTTTATTTTTTTTATTTTTTTGATCATTTTTATTCCTATTTACAAGGAATGTAAACATCACTTGTAATAGAAATAAAGGGATGACAGGTCCTATTTATGAAGATATCTGGGATCTAGAAGACCCCAAACTTCTCCTCCTACCTTTAAACGCAAAAGATCAAAAAAAATTTGCTTTTAAAAAGAAAAAAAAAATGCCTTCACTCTAGACCGGAAGTGACGTCATGCCATCGCTCCAACTTTTCAAGATCATAGAGGGGATCAGAGACGATCTGGTCTCTGTTCGCCTCTATGGCCAGCCATGTAAACTGTGGGATCGTCTCCCAGACGTGCCGGTGAAAACAGTAAAATCCAGAGAAACACTGGCAAGCGGTGTTAGAGGGGGGGAGGGAGGGTCCTAGGCAGGCTGTATTTGCATGTAGACCGCCCCAATTATTGCCTACATGTAATGCTAAGCTTCCATTATTAGAACTGAAATCCAATGAATGGAAGGGGTGGCCAATGGACAATTAGGCTGGAGGTCCTCCAGCCAGGAAAGGAGGCGGGGCTCTACCTGACTTGCTGCAGCTTCTAATGCCCATTGTGAGAAGCTCACAGTGTGCAGTGAAATCAGAGGAAGTCATTTCAGCACAGGGAAGGAGCCGGTACAACTCTGCAAGATTGGAGGTCACCTTTAAATGAAGCCCTGGATAGCGGTAAAAACCTGAACAGGAGTTCTAATCCCTCCCCTCTCCATCCAAAACTAGACATACACTTTAAGGGGGGGGGTCACCAAATAGGTTGTCACAACTTACAAAGTTCCTGAAGGTTCCTGCAGCGCTTGTAAGCCTTGCATTGATAGTAAAACACCCTGCCCCTTTTCCTGAGCGTCAGCTCTGTGGTCAAGCGAACAATGCTGCGGCTTTTTTTTTTTTTTCTAAAAAGTTTTGCCTCATCTGCACTGAAGTTTGTGCTATTTAAATCATTTTTCTTTAGCAATTTATCACGAGTGCCGGTAGTGACGTCAGATTTGTGCAGACGAGCGTTGCATGGCTGTGGCGCGGGCGGTCCATCCCCGCCCCCCTTCACTGCGAGTCGTCGTCCTCCGTGTAAGAATAAAGTTTACTGAGATAGTAAAATTTGGGCCCCCACGCTTTTACGTCCTCGTACTCCAAGTCCGACTCCATTCCAGACGAGGCCAGCGTGCTCAGGCTGCCGGCGGTCGAGCCGGCCCCCTCCGTGTCGTACACCTTCAAGCTGTCGCAGGACGAGTGCATGTAGACGGCGTCCTGGCAGACGTCGTAGAAATACTGACCAAAATCTCCGCTGGTGAAGGAGCAGCTCAGCCTCGGCGCCGGCGCTCTTGACGGAGCCTTCTGGCTGTCAGGCGGCTCGTAATCGCAGCTCAGGGGGCTGTGGACGCGGCGATCCTTCGCCCTCCTGCCGAGAGTGAGCACCGGGCTGTTCCGCAGAGACAGATGGAGGTCTGTCATGTTGAATGCGTCCTGCGGGGAATAATCACAGTAATTAGACCTGATCGGCGAATCATGTACTTTTATTTTGTCTGGAAAAGATTGCGTGTTACGTTTTAACCCATCGCTGGCCTATCATAGCTCGGCTTCTCTATGCCTGCCTTTCTAATCACCTTTATCAAAATTACTTTTGTGTCTTAAGGAAAACCCTCTGCAATTACTATATATTACTACCATATAGATTGAGCAGAAGACACTACACTACAGTACCTTCCGCTGTCTTATAACCCACCACTTTCTCCCCTCTCACTGTCTCCCTCTTTCTCACCCCTCTTTTCTCTCCCCCCTCTGATCTCTCTCCCACCCTCTCCTTCTGCACCATCTCCCTCTCCCAGCATCTCCTCATCTACCATCTTCCTCTCCTCCACTGTCTCCTTCTCCCACCATCTCCCTCTCCACTGTCCCCCTCTCAACCTCCACCAGCTCCCATTAACACCATCTCCACTTTCTCCTTCTTCCACCATCTCCTTCTCCAATGTCTTCCTCTCCTACCATCTCCTCCGTCTCCCTCTCTCCCCTCTTATTTTCCACTGTTTCCCTCTGCCACCATCTCCTTTTCCACCGTCTCCCTCTCCCACCCTCTCCTCCACCGTTTCCTTCTCCCACCCTCTCCTCCACCATTTCCTTCTCCCACCCTCTCGTCCACCGTTTTCCTCTCCCACCATCTCCCTCCCCTCTAGCCACCTCCCTCCCCCTTCCTCTCCCTCTCCACTATCTCCCCCACTCATCCTTTCCCCACTGTCCCCCTCTCCCACAATCTCCTTCTCTACCATCTCCCTCTTCTACCATCTCCCTTTCTACAGTCTCCCTCTCCCATCTTCTCCTTCACCATCTCCCTCCCTCCTGGATCAACTCCCTTTTCTACCCTCTCCCACCATCTCCTCCTCCACTGTCTCCCGCTCCCACATCCCCTTCTCCTTTGTCTCCCTCTCCCACTATCCCCTTCTCCACAGTCACCCACCATTCTCACTCTCCACTGTCTCCTTTTCCCACTATCTCGTTCTCCCCCTCTGATTCTCCACCATCTCCCTCTCCCACCATCTCCTTCACTGTTTCCCGCTCCCACCATCCCCTTCTTCACTGTCTCCTGCTCCCACCATTCCCTTCTGCTTTGTCTCCTTCTCCCACTATCCCCTTCTCCACTGTCTCCCTTTCCCACTATCTCGTTCTCCCCCTCTGATTCTCCACCATCTCCCTCTCCCACCATCCCCTTCTCCACCGTTTCCCTCTCCCACCATCCCCTTCTCCACTGTCTCCCGCTCCCACCATCCCCTTCTCCACTGTCTCCCGCTCCCACCACCCCCTTCTCCACTGTTGCCCGCTCCCACCACCCCCTTCTCCACTGTCTCCCGCTCACACCACCCCCTTCTCCACTGTCTCCTGCTCCCACCATCCCCTTCTCCATTGTCTCCCACTCCCACCATCCCCTTCTGCTTTGTCTCCCTCTCCTACTATCCCCTTCTCCACTGTCTCCCTTTCCCACTATCTCATTCTCTCCCTCTGATTCTCCACCATCTCCCTCTCCCACCATCTCCTTCTCCACTGTATCCCTTTCCCACCATCCCCTTCTCCACCGTTTCCCTCTCCCACCATCCTCCACCATCTCCCTCTCCCACCATCCCCTTCTTCCCCTCTTATTCTCCACCGTCTCCATCTCACACCACCCTCTTCTCCCCCCTCTGATTCGCCGTCTCCCTCTCCCACCGTCCCATTCTCCACCATCTCCTTCTCTCACCATCCTCTTCTCCACTGTCTCCCCCTCCTACCATCTCCTTCTCCACCGCTTCCCTCTCCCACCATCCCCTTCTCTACAGTCTCCCTCTCCCACCATCTCCTTTTTCACTGTATCCCTTTGCTGCCATCTCCCTCTCCCGCCATTTCCTTCTCCACCGTCTCCCTCCATCCATTTTCCCACCGTCTCCATTTCCCACCATCTTTCGTCACTCTCTCCCTCTCCCACCATGTCCTTCTCCACTGTCTTTGTCTCCCCCTCTAATTCTCTCCCCACCTTTCACCCAGTCTCATATCCCCTCCTCTCTTTCACTCTCCTTCTCCCCCATCTCTCTCTTTTCCCATTGTTTTTATCTCCCTCTCCTTTCCCCACTCTCCTTCTCTCCCCTCTCTTCTTTTCTCCCCCTGCTTTCCCCTCCCCCCAAAACACACATCTCCCTCTTCCCCCCATCTTTTTTTCTTTCTCTCTCCACTTGTTCTTCCCCTCTTTGTTCTCTCTGTCTCACCCCCCCATCATCCACTCACCCATCTACTCTCTCTCTTTCTCTATTCCTTAAAGTGTGCCTGTCCCATACACAGTGCAATGTACGTTTTGTTGCCTTTATCATTTGAATATATTGATGAGCTCACCTGATCCTCCTCGCCGCCTCCTTCCTCATTGTAATGGAAGATGTTCTGCCTGGTGTCCTCCACTTCATCGTGATAAGCGGACACGTGATAGACACCCTCATTCATCCTTTTCTTCTTCTTGCAGCGGGAGAGAAGTACAGCGCCGGCAATCACAGCTACAGCGGGGAAGAAGACATGCAAAGTCATCCGATGTTCTGTCTGTTACATTGTAACATCTGCTCTGTCGGTAATCATTTATGTCCTATCCCAGGCCAGGCTGAGGTATGGACAGGCAAGGCGTTGAACTTTGGTGGAAGGGTAAGAAGTGGTGGAGGAAGGCGGGGCATATAAATAGCCACCAGTTAGATCTCTTCTTGAAAAACGACTTTGCGACAGTCTTGCGTTCTGGCCTTTAAATACTAAAAACATAGACTGCAATTTCGCAATATCCAATTAACTTTCATCTCTTAAAGGAAGAGTCCACCTACATTTGATCATTTAGTTATAGGTGGAGCTTAATGGTCTTCCTGTCCTCCTGGAAGTTTTGGGAGTCCCGCCCACCTTCTTTGTGTCCCAGCCCCACCCCTTACATGCTTCATAATACATTATATAATAGTGTTATATCTTGTTACAATGTAGCCAGAGAAATAGACACTTGTGCACATTTTCATTGTTACCGATCAGGGCAGTGGAGCCGATGCAGGTGATGAGGAAAGTGCTGAGCGTGGACCCCGGATCCAGGGTATAAAGGACCACATCGCAGTTGCTGCCAGCAAATCCCTGCGCGCAGAGGCAGGAGAACTCGGCGTCCGATCGCGGTATGCAGGTGCCATATTTGCACGGGCTTTGTGCGCACACGGTATACAGGCACCACTGGCCAGTGATGTTCTCTATCAACAGGTACCCCGGGGGGCAGCTACATAACAGAGAGGACAGGAAAAGATTAGCATTGTGTGTCGGCAAATTGAAAGCCAAACTCCAGCTAATGGACTTTAGTAAATAAAATTTTAACCCCCTGCAGGGCTTTTGATTTATGAACCCAAAATCATTTTTTTAGTATGTTAGGCATCATGCCCCACTCCCCCACCCCACTATATGTGAATCTATTGCAAAGTATTTTACCTGGAGATCCATCCAGCAATGGAACTTTATGTTGCAGGCTGACACCGCTGAGCCGCTGCCTTGTAATTAGAAGCAGCGTTGTCGGCCTGCTATGTGCGCTCTTCCAGCTGGCTGTTTGTTTGCCACTCTGGTCGGAAAATGTAAAGGCAGCCCAATGGCCAACTGAAGGAGCTCCCTCTGTAGGCTGACAACGCTGCAGCTAATTGTGAGGTAGCAGCTTAGTGTTGTCAGCCTGCAACAGGAAGTGCTGTTACTTTGCAATAGTTTTACAAAACAAAAAAAGGTTTTCTTAAGAAAATTGTATATAGTTAGTAATGCTGATAAACATATCAAAAAGAGACATGGGCTTACATATACTAATAATAAACATAAACTAATAATAAATAGACTAGTAATAATATATAATGATTTAAATAAATTATTTGTATTATGATTAATAATAATTAAAAAAATGTATTTGAGACAAATTAAAAATGTTAAATACATAATAAGTGATCATAAATAAATAACAAATAATATTCACCTTCCCTCAGGTGCTATCCTCTGCAGACTCACAGCTACAGTCCTCCAGTGCCAATTCTTTTTCTGGTTGAATGACACCCAGCGTTATCATCAAGCACCTGCTCCCTGGGGATGTCTCATCAAAGACCTGCTCCATGAGGGTGTGTCATTAAGGACCTGTCCCCTGGGGGTGTGTCAACAAGGGCCTGCTCCCTGGGGGGATATCATCAATGACCTGCTCCCTGGGGGTGTGCCATTAAGGACCTGTCCCCTGGGGGCGTGTCATCAAGGACCTGCTCCCTGGGGGTGTATCATCAAAGACCTTATCCCTGGGGGTGTATCATCAAAGACCTTATCCCTGAAGGTGTGTCATCAATGACCTGCTCCTTGGGGTGTATCATCAAGGACCTGTCCCCTGGGGGTGTGTCATCAAGGACCTGCTCCCTGGGGGTGTATCATCAATGACCTGATCCCTGAGGGTGTGTCATCAATGATCTTCTCCTTGGGGTGTATCATCAAGGACCTGGTCCCTGAGGGTGTGTCATCAATTACATGCTCCTTGGGGTGTATCATCAAGGAACTGTCCCCTGGGGGGTGTCATCAAGGACCTGTCCCCCTGAGGGGGGTGTCATTAAGGACCTGTCCCCTGAGGGGGTGTCATCAAGGACCTGCTCCTTGGGGTGTGTCATCAAGGACCTGCTCCTTGGGATGTGTCATCAAGGACCTGCTCCTTGGGATGTGTCATCAAGGACCTGCTCCTTGGGATGTGTCATCAAGGACCTGCTCCCTGCGAGTGTGTCATCAAGGACCTGCTCCCTGCGAGTGTGTCATCAAGGACCTGCTCCCTGCGGATGTGTCATCAAGGACCTGCTCCCTGCGGGTGTGTCATCAAGGACCTGATCCCTGGTGGTGTGTCATCAATGACCTGCTCCCTGCGGGTGTGTCATCAATGACCTGCTCCCTGGGGGTGCATCATCAAGGACCTGCTCCCTGGGGGTGCGTCATCAAGGACCTGCTCCCTGGGAGTGCGTCATCAAGGACCTGCTCCCTGGGGGTGCGTCATCAAGGACCTGCTCCCTGCGGGTGTGTCATCAAGGACCTGCTCTCTGGGGGTGCATCATCAAGGACCTGATCCCTGGGGGTGTGTCATCAAGGACCTGATCCCTGAGGGTGTGTCATCAAAGACCTGCTTCTTGGGGCGTATCATCAAGGACCTGCTCCCTGGGGGTGTGACATAAACAGCCTGCTCCCTGGGGGTGTTATCAAGGACCTTGATGGCACACTAAGGCTGTGCCATCAAGCCATTCTGGCTCCCCAGGAAAATCCTGCAGCAAGCCTTGCCACACCATTAAACCCCACCACCAGAGGACGGGGTTTATATACAGTAACATAATAATAGATCATATTAATGGCTGAATGAAACAATTATATTTATTTTTAACAACATTACTGGTTAAAGGACATAATGACTTTGATCATTGAATTTTATAGCACTTTATGATAAAAAAAAAAAAAAAAAAAAAGTACTACTGATCCAAAGTGCATACCCAACAGTCAGTGCTTTCTTGTTCCACTCAGTATTCCAAACAGTGCAGCAAGAAAAAAAAACAATGCTGTTTGCAAAAAAAAAAAAAGGTATGCAGTGTCAGCTTCTATTTTACTCGTCTGACAGGTTCACTTTAAATAACCCCCTCCTACAACACAGGAAGCCAATAAAAAGCATGCCATGCCAGTTGCAGGTCCTGTAGAAGATAGTCTTACCTGCATTCATGTAGCATCCACATGTCAGTGCAGACAAAGCCCCGGCTACAAGGAGCACTCCTGCAGACGTCAGAGGTACACCCTCTGCTCACTCCTTGCTTCCTAACCATGGTCACCGGAGAGCTGGACTGGTTTTCCATGGGCAGTCTGTAGCTATTGAATCTTACGTCCTTCATGCAGCCTATTGACATTGAGTGCAAATCATCAGTTTCCACTGTCAATGCAGACTAAAGAAAAGCAGACATCATTAAAGTGTATCTAAACTCCGAAACTAAAATGTAATACAGTTGTGCTCATAAGTTTACATACCCTGGCAGAATTTATGATTTCTTGGCCATTTTTCAGAGAATATGAATGACAACACAAAAACGTTTCCTTTCACTCATGGTTAGTGTTTGGCTGAATCCATTTATTATCAATCATCTGTTTTTACTCTTTTTAAATCATAATGAAAACAGAAACTACGCAAATGACCCTGATCAAAAGTTTACATACCCCAGTTCTTAATACCGTGTATTGCCCCCTCTAACATCAATGGCACCTTGAAGTCTTTTGTGGTATTTGTGGGTGAGGCTCTTTATCTTCTCAGATGGTAAAGCTGCCTATTCCTTTTGGCAAAACGTTTGAGATCTCCCCAGAGTGGCTCAATGATATTGAGGTCAGGAGACTGAGATGGTCACTCCAGAACCTTCACTTTATTCTGCTGTAGCCAATGACCGTTCGACTTGGCCTTGTGTTTTGGATCATTGTCATGTTGGAAAGTCCAAGTACGTCCCACGTGCAGCTTCCTGGCTGAGGAATGCAAATGTTCCTCCAGTATTTTATGATAACATACTGCATTCATCTTACCATCAATTTTCACCAAATTTCCTGTACCTTGTAGCTCACACATCCCCAAAACATCAGCGATCCACCTCCGTACCTTTCATCATAGACCTTGATGACTCCTCTCCAAATGAAGCGTTTATGGTTGTGGTCAAAAAGCTCAATTTTGATCTCACTCCAAATGACTTTGTGGCAGAAGGTTTGAGGCTTGTCTCTGTGCTGTTTGGTGTATTGTAAGCGGGATACTTTGTGGCATTTGCGTAGTAATGACTTTCTTCTGGCGACTCGACCATGCAGCCCATCTTTCTTCAAGTGCCTCCTTATTGTGCATCTTAAAACAGCCACACCATGTTTTCAGAGAGTCCTGTATTTCACCTGAAGTTATTTGTGGGCTTTTCTTTGTATCCTAAACAATTTTTATGGTAGTTGTGGCTGAAATTTTAGTTGGTCTACCTGACCGTGGTTTGGTTTCAACAGAACCCCTCAGTTTCCACTTCTAGATTAGAGTTTGAACCCTGCTGATTGGCGTTCTCAATTTCTTGGATATCTTTTTAGATCCCTTTCCTGTTTTATACAGTTCAACTCCTTTTTCCCACAGATCCTTTGACAATTATTTTGCTTTCTCCATGGCTCAGAATCCAGAAACATCAGTGCAGCACTGGATGAAAGATGCAAGGGTCTGTCAGGAGTCCAGAAACTCACTGACCTTTTATGCACACACACTAATTACAAACAAACAGATAACAGGTGAGGATGGTTACCTTTAATAGCCATTTAAACCCCTTTGTGTCAACTTGTGTGCACGTTATAAGGCCAAAATCATCAGGGTATGTAAACTTTTGATCAGGGTCATTTGGGTAGATTCTGTTGCCATTATTTAAAAAAAAGAATAAACACAGTTGATTGATAATAAATGGCTTCACTCAAATGCTAACCATGACTGAAAGAAAAGTTTATGTGTTATCATTCATATTCTCTGAAAAATGGCCAAGAAATCATAAATTCTGCCAGGGTATGTAAACTTATGAGCACAACTGTAGAAATACACTCCAGGTTCTCAGTATGAAACCTTAGCCAAGGTGGCGTTGCGTTTATTGTGTTCAACCATGCTTTATTGAGTGTGTGCCTCATACCTTCGAAGCTTGGCTCTTCCATCTTGCCGCTCCCTAGAAAAACACTGCTTGGATCCACTTTAATTTCCTTGTATGTGCCATGCGCCACCGTGACCTCACCATGTTCTGATCCGCTACTCATACGTAGAGTGAATTCATTCTGAAGCCGCTCCAAACTGACTTCACACCACTCCCCAGAATCCAGTCTGTGGCCCGCGAGTTTCACTAAGTAGTCACCATCGCCAATATTATATGAAGCCGTGAGGATTCCATGTACCACCTATTGGAAAGGAGGCAAAAATGGCTTCCTTCAATAACTGTCACAATTTTGCCAACATTTTAAAAGGAACAGGAGGTGTCATTGCCAGGAATTTTTCAAGGTGCACACAGTTTTGCATGGTTGCAAGGATTTTAAATTTGAATTCACGTACCAGCCCATCTCTGGGGGGCCAAGCTTGACTTTTGTAGGACAAGTCAAGATTTAAATATAACATCAGCTGTTTATACATCTGGTTTTGACATGGGGTTTTCAGTGACGGTAACCTCGGGTTTTGCGGGTTTTCATCATATGCTCAGTTTAGATTTCCAAGTGCTCTCCCCAACTAAGGACCCCTGTTCCTCCTAAGGCCATGACGCCCTTTCACTCAGTCTTCTAGGTTGATCTAGTAGTAGTTAGTCACATTCAACTGGACTTGTTCTGTAATGTCAAAGACATAGCTTGTCAAAGCCACTTCTTTAGTACTGAGAGTCAGGGAAATTCCTCAGTATTTATATCCAAATGCGTAGCACCAACACCTTGGTATAATTTACATGGAAAGGCAGATGTCATTGTCTAAGGACAGGAAAGGGGTGTGAAAATTGTGGAATCACCCTGTCCTATTTACATAATCGCATCCTTGGTGTCAGGTTAAATAAACATTAATCTGATGCGAATATTCGCTCTCACCCTCACTTTTTGTTTACTCTTTGTCATATCGGCAATTACTGCATGTAGCCTTTCTGCCGTTTAACATGTGCCCTCCAAGACTCACTCACATCCTTCTCTCTCTTCTCTTTCCTTAACTATCTTTCTCTTGTACTCTTCACCTGCGAAGTGGTCGCGCTCTTCCTCTTTCTCTTGTCTTTCTTTTACTCCTCTTTCTGAGCTCTTATTCTCTCAATGGGTGTGCTGGAGCACATTGTTGGATAATTATGCAGAACGTATAGTTGATCTTTTGAAACCCCTTTCAACGCTTCCTTACCAACCCCATTTGGGATGCTTTGAGGGTTAAGGTCCTACATCTTGAAAATCCTGGGTGTATCATATTTTGTGATACCTCTATATCCACCCCATTGCTAACACTAGCTCTGGACACTGTTAGCCCTTGTACACACGGTCGGAGATTCCGACGGAATGTGTCCTATCGGACCGGTTTGTCGGATAATCCGACTGTGTGTGGTATGCATCGGACTGTTTCCGTCGGAATATCCGACGGACCCAATTTTCCAACTTGTTGGAAATATTTTCCGACAAACTGGTCCGATAGGACATACTCCGATCATGTGTAAAGAATTTTGATCGGACACAGTGCCACGCATGCTCAGATCAAATTCCTACACCAAAGCTATTGGCTACTAGCCTGAATGTAGTCCCATCGTAAGGAAATTACATCATCACGTTCTGAATGATCGGATTTTTCGACAACTTTGTCCGACCGTGTGTATGCAACAGTTTCGGACAAGATCCAACGGACAAAATCTGACGGATTTGGTTGTCAAAATCTCCGACCGTGTGTACAGGGGCTTATACCCTAGATTGTTAATGGGAGTCTCAATTCTTGCTTAATTTATTCATACTGTTTTTTTTTTCTTTTGGTATTTTAAAAATTTTATAAATTATATATTTCCCTCAAAATAAACAGTAATTCTTTGATTAACACGGCTGAAGCAATAAATTGTTGGCAAAACTCAGGGATAGAGATGGTAAAATAGCGTTATATGTGGAAAACGGATGAGGTTGAAGGCCCCACTCCCATTCAGTGATGATTGTTAACCACTACAATACAGGGCACTTTCACCCCCTTCCTTCCCAGCCCAATTTTCAGCTTTCAGCGCTCTAGCGCTTTCAGTGACAATTGCGCGGTCATGCTACACTGTACCCAAATTAAATTGTTATCATTTTGTTCGCACAAATAGAGCTTTATTTTGGTGTTATTTATTCACGACTCCGTTTTTTTTTTTGCGATATAAGCGCAAAAATAGCGGAAATTTGGAAAAAAAACAATATTTTCTTTTTTCTATTTGAAAAGAAATCCAATAAAATCACATTTTGTTATAAATTTAAGCCAAAATGTATTCTGCTACATGTTTTTGGTAAAAAAAATTCCGTTAAGTGTATAATAATTGGTTTGTGTGATCACGGACATATGTACGCAAATGATCATGTACATATGTGTGCAGGTGATCACGTACATATGTGTGCAGATAATCATTGGGACATGTGATTTTAGTGGGACATATGTGGGGGACATGTTATTATTAGGGACATGTGTTTTTATTATTTGGGGACATGTATGTTTTGGGGACATGTGTGTTTTGGGGACATATGTGGGGACTGTGTTTGTACTGTGTGGTGTGTTGTGTGTTTACACTACACTGATGATCAGTGAGTAAAAAGCTGTAAAAAGCAGCCCATACTCACTGATCATCAGCCGGCTGCAGCGTTCTGCTCTCCTCTCCTCAGCGGTGACTTCCGTGTGAGGAGAGGAGAGCCGATTGCCTAGCAACCGGTTGTTTGTTTACATCACATGACGGCCGTGATTGGACACGGCCGTCATGTGATCAGGAGGGCCAATCACAGAGCCCTCCTGCCGATCTGAGATGTGCCGTGTCCGGGTGACACGAGCACATCGGGATTGCGCCGCTGCGCGGGCGCGATCCCGCTACTCCTGAAGGACGTTCCTGAACGTCCTATCAGGAGTAGACGGCTCCCACCCGGCCGTATATATGCATTGGCCGGGTGGGAAGTGGTTAAAGTTTGACGTAGATGGCCTCTTTGATGCCTCTTGCAAAACAGTTGGCTTCTCTGGCCAAAATGTGAACCTCACTGTTCCCTAAAGAATGTCCCCTTTCCTTAATTAGAACAGGGTGTTCGTGCCCCTTGGATATAAATGTTGGGGTATTTTCCTGACACTCATTGGAACTCAAGAAGTGGCTTGTGCAACTACAAAAAGTTTTTAACGTTACAGATCAAGACAAAACGGATGTGTCCAGGTGTAGGGACCAGGAACTGCCAGCTGAGTAAGCCCTTGTACACACGGTCGGAGAATCCGTCGGAATGTGTCCTATCAGACCGGGTCGTCGAATAATCCGACTGTGTGTGGTATGCATCGGACTGATTCCGTCTGAATCTCCGTCGGACCCAATTTTCCAACATGTTGGAAATATTTCCCGACCAACTGGGCCGGTCGGACATACTCCGATCATGTGTAGAGAATTTTGATCGGACCAAGTGCCACGCATGCTCAGATCAAATTCCTACATCAAAGCTATTGGCTACTAGCCTGAATGTAGTCCCATCTACGTCATCACGTTCTGAAAGATCGGATTTTTCGACAACTTAGTCCGACCGTGTGTATGCAACAGTTTCGGACACAATCCGACGGACAAAATCCGACTGAGAAAATCAGACAAATTTGGTTGTCGAAATCTCCGACCGTGTGTACAGGGGCTAAGACCAGAGAGATGTAAGCTTAACCTAAGGAAGGAATAAGACCAGGCTCAGGTACTCCAAGCAATGAGTTGGTTCCAGCTGCAATTTTTGAAGGTTCAATTTTGGTCTATCAATGATGCTTGTTACAGTCTGACATTAATGGCCTCTTGCAAACCAGTTGTCTTCTCTGTCCTCTAAAGCATTGGTTCTCAACCTCAGTTCTCAAGTACCTCCAACAGGCCATGTTTTCCTTCTTGCACAGGTGCTTTAAATCAGAGTCAATGGCTTGGTATTTTGGACAGCTATTTTATCTAAGAGAAATTCCCAAAACATGACCTGTTGGGGGTAATTGAGGACTGAGGTTGAGAACCACCGCTCTAAAGAATATCCTTTTTCCCTAATTGGTGAAGTGGCTTATATGAGCTACAAAACAATTCAGCATTACAGAACAAGCCAAACTGAACTACTACTAGATATACCATGGCCTGGAGAAATGAGAAAGTCCACAGACACATCCTCCATGTTGAGTGAGGCTGGGCGCAACATGCCCTGAACACTTAATGCAACATCCCAACACCAGGAATTTTAGTCTGAACTGTTTCAGTTTTCAAAATTGGAAGGTAAAGAAAGTTCCAGGTACAAATGTCAAAAACCCAGGACAAGCTGGAGCTGCCAAGTCTAAACACAGACCCCCATGTTTATGTATGCTGCCATTTTCTAAGTATGGAGCTACAGTTATTATTTTTGAACACATGTTATAGTAATGGGACCATCTCTAATATTAAAACATAGTGATGTGAACAGCTCCTAGGAACATCCACCAGCCCTGTAAGGAGATACCTAAATCTCCAGAACAACAGCCCTGGCCCTGTTTATTAAAATCAATGAAAAGCACAATGCAATCAGACAACAGAACGACTATTGGGAAAGTCTTCTACTTCCACCCACCTGCAGAAAAATGTACTCGGTCCTATCTCTGGAGAACAGGCTAAGGATTGTGCTGTGAGACTGACGCGTTCTCACCATTGCCTGGAAATGCGTCCTTTGTGGGTGAAACATGTGAGTGAACCTGTATTGTATCAAGCCGCCAGGCTGGAAGAGGTGTTCTGTATCATCTGTAGGATTCAGTCAATATCAAAGAAGAGAATAACTATTTGGCAAAATAATAAAAAGTAGCCAAAATGCATAACAAGAAACTACAGGATGGGATATGGGAATGGTGGGAGATTTACTAAATCAATTAAAGGAAGACACACTATGAAGCATTATCTATTGCAGCATCTGTATTATACTCTATTGCAACCTTTCCCAATCTTTTTGCCACCTCTGCTGTGTCTGGCAGTAGCTCTTCATGCTGAACCACCTGAAATGTTGCACAGCTCCGGTCTCATTCTTTGGACTTTCTTGCCCTTCTTGTCTCTTGCAATGAACCTTGAACTCTGCTCCTCCCATGAACTTTCTGATATAAGCCATGTCTTTGCACCTCCCATTTGCCAGATAATTGTGCTCTCTCCAGCCAATATCTTGCTCCTTTGCGTACCTGCAGCCTACCCTTTCTCCACTACCATACGTTACCAACCTTTGGCTTGTTCCTTGACTCCGCTTCCACTTGATCCCAACCTGCGACCACTTGTTACCAACATTTGGCTTGTTTACTGATGACACTTTTGCTTGACCCCTACCTGCTATATCTGCTACTGGACCTCGGCTTGCTCACCTCCTGGTGGGGTAATCTTGCGGACTGTGACCTGATACTAACACACAGCAAAACCCATCTCCACCATCAGGAGCTCTGGTGAATACCGGTTAGTACTTAGACCTCGCACCTCAGTTGAGCCCGTGTCATCTGCCGGGATAACCTCCTGCTGCACTTATCCAGTTGGTCGGTGGGAGACTTTCTACTGCTATAGCTGCTGGCCTCCAAGCCTGACTGCTGACTGTGACACATACAATGGGAATATGGCGTACACTGAGAGACACTCAATTTGAAATATGACAGAAAGGCTTCAGCTCCATCCCCTCCCAAACCATGTCCGCTAACACATTTCACCCATTATGGACTTAGACCTCCACGATTAAACTCATGATGGGTGAAATGCATTAGATGGTATGGTTCGAGAGAAGATGGAGCTGAAGTCTTCCTGTCATATTTGAAACTAAGTGGCTCATGGCGTGTGCTTCCATCTTCCCCTTGAATGGTTTTGAGCAAGTTGTAGATATAAAAATAGATAAAATAAAGAATATAGTTTCATAGTTAGTAAGGTTGAATAAAGACACCAGTCCATCCAGTTCAACCTGAGTGAGTGTCTACAATTGTCCCTATCCCTGTACATCGCACACTCACATCGGTCTCTACCCTCAAGGAGCCCACAATCCAAGGTCCCCATTCATATACCAGGGCCAATTTTGGACAGAAGCCAATTAACCTACCTGCATGTCTTTGGATTGTGGGAGGAAACCGAAGTACCCGGAGGAAACCCACACAGGGAGAACATGCAAACTCCGGGCAGGTAGTGTTGTGGTTGGGATATATGGCATACCTAGTGTATTTGACACCCCCCTACTCTATAACTCCGAATTACTTTCGCTATTAAACTGAGATATGTGGCCAAAAAAAAGAAACAGTATGAAAATTGTAATGTCCCATTAAGCTGGTTTTAGTGGAGAAAAGTTTCTTTACGTTGGTGGTGAATATAATAGTCCCATACATTGGTGGCCATTGGGAGAAAGACCCGCTTACATTATTGGTTCATGGAAAATGATCCCATTACATTGCTGACAAATAGGAAGGCTGACTCTTCTTTACAGACAGCTAAAAAGATAGCGGATGTCAGTGGTTAAGGAGAGACAAGGAATCCCTAGCAAACTCAGGAGGGACCCTGGTTGGGAAAGACTGCTCTAAAGTTAGCAGATAATAGCATCTTATGTTTACTTCCATATACTCATGTTGGGCCTCCCTTTCTAAAAACTATGGTCTTTATTATGGAGTTGCTCCCTCACACACAACCACCACAGTTCTGGAAAGGTTTTTCACAAGATCTGTGGGAAATTGTGCCCATTTGTAAGGTCAGGTATAGATGTTGGGCGAGAAGACCTGGCTCAGAATCGGTGGATCCAATTCATGGGAAATCCAACAAGCTCATAGGTGTGTAGATATTTCATTCATGGATTGCTTCAATCCAATGCCTGAATACTATTACCCCCTCTACTGAAAACATCCAACCCTGATTTTCACAGCTCCTTTCCAATTTCTTCCCAACCCCCTATAGCCACCTCTATCATTTCTCTTCTCCTCCAAGATAAAGGTTTAGCCGCTTTAGAGGAAAATGGATGGGCCCCATTTCCATCCCCAGCCCCTGCTACACCTCTTTCTACACCACTGTGCCTATCATCCAAATGACGCCGGACACAACGGAGCAACAATTGCATGATAGCCGATATATCAGAGGACATCTGTCAGAGTTGTAGACTTTCTTATTAGTAGCAGATCTGACACAACCTTTCTCTGCCATCGTATGGGCACATCTACGACACGTCACCATGATAACAATACCTCTTTCACATTCATGTCTATTGTCACCAGGAAGGCAGCCACAGTTGGAGGTTCCGGCATCTCCGCTACACCGCGGTGGAGTCTCACAAGGAGCAGAACGTGAGCCGATGAAATCACACAATGTGCAACCCGCAGAGCTGTTTACGGATTCCAGGGGGGCACCAAAGTCAAACATCTTGGTTATTAGCCATGTAAAAAAATAAATAAATAAATAAATAAATAAATAAGGAGCAAACATTGACATGTTCAGACAGTGAGGTTTCATAAATAAATATGTACATTTTTGGATCGTTTCAGTGGCCAAAGGATAGTTTTCCGCACAAAATTTTTTCAACACTACCTTTAACCTCACTTACCTGCTTATTAATGATAAGGTTACGTAGACATCCTTTAAAATGGGCCGATGGTAGGTGTGGATGAGAAGGAGATGCCTTAATCCCACCCAGCTGCAGAACATGGTGTGGATTCCAAAGTCTTTGAATAAAAAACACATAAAAAAATATAAAAATACTAGGAAATGTGTGCGGAAATGACTTATTCAATATGCAGACATGCTGGGAAATTCCCCTGGACATCTCCTCCAATGGATGCTCACTATGGAACAGGCAGCTGCAGGAGGAGACCATCAGAGGAACTTCAGGCTTCAAATGTATACAATTATAATTTTGTTCCTATATGAAGGTAATGCTGTATGTATTTTAATCTAAAGTCATTACATTGATGTTAAATATATTTTTAATATTATAATAGAAATCCAAACCAAACTTTTTTTTGTGAATTGTTCTCCTCCGAAGTCTTCCAACACACACGTTGTCCCTTTGTCTTCCAAAACAACTGTATGCTGGAAGACTTCAGGGGAAGATTTTTGGTGTCGGACTCCAGGAGATTACTCCAGTTGAGTAAGTGTTTAATTTACTTATTGCAGACATATTGCACATGCTTATTTTGCTAGAAAGGATATTTGGCTTGTGCATGTTGTAGGCATGTTTTGTAATACTTTGCATGCTTTAAATTGTGTTTTTTTCTGCAGTTGTATGTGCAGTTTTTCCTGTTTAGCAAAAGCCTTAATAGACTACAGAGGTCTGTTAATAGGGCTGCACCTTTATATAAGGCTACATACATTAGTAGGGGCATACCGCAGAAATTTCATAAAGTGTGGGGCAGTTGGATGAATAGGGAAACTACGGTAGCAGATTGCGTGGCACCTAATAGCACGCACGTGTAGTACGATTTAACATGTAGGTAATTGCCAGACATATCGTAAAAATGTACCATTGCCTGTTACTAAAAACAGGTTGCCTTATTATTACTGTGTTATTTTTTACTGAATGAGGGTCTGGAAGGAGGAAGAGAGAGTCGACGCTGAAGTAATGTAAATAGTTTATATGTGTGTATGGCCCGGGTTGGGTCTTGTGTATACTTGTGTTAAAAGCAATAAATAAAACTTAAAAAAAAAAAAAAATAGACTTACAGAGGTCTGAGTTTCCTTGGATTGTACCGCAAAGAACCTTTAAGCCCTTGTACACACGGGTCGGACATTCCGACAACCAAATTCGTCGTATTTTGTCCAACGGATTTTGTCAGAAACTGTTGCATACACACGGTCGGACAAAGTTGTCCGAAAATCCGATCGTACATAACGTGATGACGTTATTTCATTAGGATGGGACTACGTTCAGGCTAGTAGCCAATAGCTTTGGTCTAGGAATTTGATCTGAGCATGCGTGGCACTTTGTCCGATCGGAATTCTCTACACATGATCGGACAAAGTCCGATCGGATCATGTTGTCAGAAAATTTTATAGCCCAGCTGGAAAACTTGGTCCGTCAGATACTCAGACGGAAACAGTCCGATGGAGCCCACACACTGTCGGATTATCCAACAACACGGCCCTATCGGACATTGTCCATCGGAATGTCCGACCGTGTGTACAAGGGCTTATAGACACCAAGCAAAACAATTGGGGGCTCGTTCGGTGGATTTGCGCTAAAGTTCAACTGAAGCAGATCAGTTTTCTGTGGTGTGTTTTGTTGCTTTTGCTGGGAGAAGAAAATGCTGCGTACACTGTTTAGTAGAAGTATTAATACACTACAGAGGTCTAAGTTTCCTTGGCTTGTACTACAAAGAACATTTAATTTACACCAAGCAAAACATGAATAAAGTGAGGAAGGTTTTTTTTTTTTTTTTTTTTTTTGACAAAAGTGAAAAAAACATAATAATAATAATTATTATTATTGATATAATTATACAATAATTAAATAATATTATTATATAATATTTTATAAATTCAGTGTATTTTATTCTATATTATATTACATATTTATACTTTTTTTTTGCATTCTTGGTTTATGACATTTTTAGTACATAAACAAAGGAAAGCAATATGAAAATTACAAAAATCAATTGGATAAATAAACTATTCCGTGTATCACAAATAATGTTCAACATAATGAGAGCTGTTGAAGAACTTTGTAGGGACTCAAGCGAAAGTGGGAAAATAAGATCATCGTATAAGTTAAAGTAAGGCCAGATGTAAGTCAGGCAGGCAACGTTATAACTGGCTTGGTCCTGCCCCAATGTCAAGTGGCATCATGCACCTCAAGTGCTTCCTGTTGTATGGTTACAGGGAGGACCCCAACATGCCCATGCATTGTTTAAGGGGGTCAGGTGTGTGTGTGTGTGTGTGTGTGTGTGTGTGTGTGTGTGTGTGTATATATATATATATATATTTCATCTAGCCCCTTCCTCTCCCCAACCCGACTGTCCCTGGCCTGCCCCTATCATTTATTTAATTTGCGTTCTTTTCAGTCATGGAACTGAGAAAATTCTGGCATAAATAGGTGACAATTTTCCTTGTTACCTCCATTCTTGCATCATCTGTCCTTGGGCTTCGCACATTGCACGGTCCTCCGATAGAAACCTCTTGCCGACTCCCTCCTTCTCGGAAATGATAGCTGAACTACAATGGTCCAGGGTCAACATCACTGCCTAAAAATAAGCATGTTTTACACTAAGGGGTCTAAAAAAATAAATAAATCACAAATAATCCCAATAATGGGTCCAATATGTTTCTTTCCTTTGGTCCTCAGCTCCATCTTGTGGCCATAATGTGGTATTATTACCATTAAAGTATTTCAGGAAAATTCCACATTATGGTCAATAGATGGAGCTGACGATCATGGGAAATAAACATATTAGATACGTTATGCTGAGACATTCGAGTAGCATTCTTTTTTAAATAAAAAATTAAATAGACCACTTAAAATATAAATAAGGCCAATAATTTTTTTGTTTATATTTGAAAAGGTTGGAGAATTCTATCATCCTAATTTTTTGCAATTTTGTTCTTCATTTTCTGTGCCAGAGGCCCAGCAGAAAATTAAGGTATTTGTTAAGCCACTCTAACCTGTACACACCATCAGCACTGCCTCCTATTGTAGTGTCCCCTCTGTGTTTGATTTATAAAAAATAAATGCTGAAAATACCTAATTTCACTGCCGAGATTGCGATCACATGACCAGCCAGCTTTCTCCTTTCCTCCTCAGAGATGCAGTGGGCGGGGCTGAAATTCCCCTGCTGATGTCAGTCTGGAGGAGGAGAGGAGGAGGAGAGGGCTGGAAGGTCATGTGATCGCAATCTCTGCTCCTAAATTAGGTATTTACAGCATTTATATTTATAAATCATTCACAGGGGGGACACTGCAATAGGAGGCAGTGCTAATGGTGTATACAGGTCAGTGTTATGAGAGCAGCAGGAGGGGGAGGGGTGATCACACACAGACAGAGAGGGGAGGAGAGAGAGGAGGACATAAGAGCAGAGAGGAGAGCAGATAGCAGGCTGCTGATGAAACTGACCACAGTGGCAGGGCTCAGCAGCCCTGATACACCGTGGTCAGTTGACAGAGTGGTGGGGAGAACCTGGCAGGATCAGCCAGGTTTTTTTTAAGTGTTACAGGGTAGCCAAATGACACAGGACAAGCACTGTGTCATATACCATGCTTAAAGGAGCAGGATCCATTTTTTATTCAAATGCTTTAAAAGAAATCTCTCCAAAGTGAATTCTCGTCTTAGACAGTTGTCACTTGAAGAGGTGTCCCCATTGGTACACTTCCCCTTTATTCCTAATCCAGGGACAAATATAACATTTTGGATTTTCCATCATTTTCTATTTTGCCCTCCAAGACAGGGATGAATTCTCCCAGCAGGCATTGGGGTGAGGGAAGAACAGCAATGAAAACCTGAAATGGGTTCTTAGGCTTGGTTCACACTTACAGGTGTAATGGAGTGTGTGTGCGTTCCCAAACGTCGGGCGTAGGGCAGCCCATTTAACATGTTACATCAACTCGATTCAAGGAGCTGATCAGCGAGCAAAATCTAGACTTATCTCCCTACACAAGTCATATTCCACTCAGTTATCCATTCTCTTGCCTGGTTAGTCTGCAATGTCCATACTGACTTTACATCTGTTCAGTCCATTGGCCTGCACCTCAATCTACAGTGTATAGCCCACTACCACCACACTCTGTGCAGGGGTGGCCAGCTTTCATAAAGCTTGCAAATGGCACAAGGGCCCCAACGCAGCCGGCAAAGGATCCATACTGAGCACTGTATATAGGTCATTAATTTGGTTTTAACCGTTTCGCACTGTTCCAATTTACAGGGCGAGGTGAGAACAAAGGACCCAACACTATTAGTGCCTCCTGTAGGGGTAGTCCTACATCTGCTTCAACCTGATTTCCTATGTGCGGAAAACACAGAATAATAAGCCCCTGACTCTTCCAAAAACGTGCCGCACCATTCTCCTGCGATTGCATATGTGTGGGGGGTACCATTAATAATTTGTGGCACTGCCCCATGTCTGCTAAATGTTAGTGCCTTTCTCTGCTTGTCGGGAAAGTGCGTGATATTTGCACGTATTCCCAACACGCATAGATGTGAACCTAGCCTAATTTTTCAAAAATAGGTTTTGGTTTTAGAGATATTTTAATTGTACATTTCAAGTTCCTAGAAGAGTTGGGCTCCAATTAAAAAAATAAATAAATACATGTGACAGCGCTACCCACGGGAACTAGTCAGATCGCAACTGTCACTTTTTATCGCAGAATAAAAATTCAAAGAAAAAACGTGATTGATTGCTGCCAGCAATGTCTCCTTTGTGCATAAATCAGCATCCGTGTAATCGCATTTCTCTGAGCACTCTGAATATTAAAGTCGTAGTTAAAATAAAAGACTCACCTTGTTCCTTAGTTTGAGGTCTAGTCGATGCCAGCTGTTGTCGGTCACGTTCACACTCTCTGGTAACTGGAGTTGTAACTGGGTGCTGCCAGCTTGTCTGATTGTGAGCCTTAGAATGCCCTGTGTGATATCTACAGAGGGGAAAAAATGGGGGAGATTTACTTAAAACTGGAGAGGCAAAATCTGGTGCAGTTCTGCACAGAAACCAATCAGCTTCCAGGTTTTATTGTCAAAGCTTAACCACTTGCCGACCATGCTACAGCCGAACGATGGCTACAATGTGGTCATCCAATTTTGGGAGGCCATCTACCTACCTGTTATAGACTAGCAAAGCAGCTTCAATATTTTCTAAGGAATATGTTATTATTTTTCAAATGTACATTTAGATAAAACTTTTATAAATACCTTAATCTGTCTCTTTTATCCCTTGCACAGCAGCACTCTGAGTGGAAGGGGAAAGGAGCAACAATAGGGTCCAAATGGGGCTCCATTTCTATGCGCCATGCTGTCAGTCTAAGCCCCTGTACACACGGTCGGAGATTTTGACAACCAAATCCGTCGAATTTTGTCCGTCGCATCTTGTCCGAAACTGTTGCATACACACGGTTGGACTAAGTTGTCGAAAAATCAGATCATTCAGAACGTGATGATGTAATTTCGTTACGATGGGACTACGTTCAGGCTAGTAGCCAATAGCTTTGATGTAGGAATTTGATCTGAGCATGCGTGGCACTTGGTCCGATCAAAATTCTCTACACATGATCGGAGTATGTCCGATCGAACCAGTTGGTCGGGAAATATTTCCAACATGTTGGAAAATTGGATCCGATGGATATTCCGACGGAAACAGTCCGATGCATACCACACACAGTCGGATTATCCGACGACACGGTCCGATAGGACACATTCCGACGGATTCTCCGACCGTGTGTACAAGGCTTAACTCAGTTTCCTTGCTGTCATAGTAATGCCCCTTTAAGCCGCTCAGCTGAACATCACAAACTGGCCACAGCTCGTTTCTCCCTACCTGCCCTGGACATAAAGAGCGGCTTCAGTACCTTCTGCAGAACGTGTTACATTTAGACAGGAACTCAACCACGACCTCCCAAAACCCCTCCCTCTACACACACCATCCAAATCACATCAAATAGTGGGTTGTGGTCAGTCAAATTTTACTAATGCCGCGTACACACGATCGGAATTCTCCTCGGAAAAAGCTCTGATTGTTTTCCCGACGGAATTCCGACGGAATTCGGCTCAAGCTATCTTGCCTACACACGGTCACATTAAATTCCGATCATTTATAACGCGGTGACGTACAACACGTACGACGTGACTAGAAAACGGAAGTTCAATAGCCAGTAGCCAATAGCTTCCATCTCGTAGTTGAATCTGAGCACGTGTGATTTTTTGGAGTGTCGGAATTGCATACACACGATCAGAATTACCGATAGGAAGTTTTTCCGTTGGGAAAATTGAGAACATGCTATCAATTTTTGGCTGGCGGAAATTCGGACAGCTAAATTCTGATGGAGCATACACACGGTCGCATTTTCCGATGAAAAGCTCTCATTGGTCTTTTACTGGCCGGAATTCCGATCGTGTGTACGTGGCATAACAGTAGGAGGGTCTTAAAGGGGCATTAAATACAAGGATTGCATTACATACAGAGTGCAGAGTTCAGGGGTGTTACACACAGAGTGCAGAGCTGTCACTTGTAAACACAGAAACCGGACTTCTGTATTTACAAGTGATTGTGGTGAGCAGACACCAAAGGGTCTGAGCCAGAGGTGGTGGAACCGAGTTCCACCTGAAAAAAAAGCCCTGCATTTCGATAAAACTATTATAGATACTTTAATCTGTCTCTTTAATCTTTATGCAGCACTCAGGCTGGCAAAGGGGAGGAGCAACACTAGTGGCCACATGGGGCTCCATTCCTATGCTCCATGCTGTCAGTCTAATTATGTGCACAAGCTTACAGGATAGATAGCACAGCAATGACTTAATCAGTGTACGGCTGCTGCCTTCCAATGAAAGGCTGGAGCGGGTCCTGGATCAGGACCTGCCCTAAATGTATCATAGTCTGCAAGGAGGTCTGTGAATGTCATTGTAAATCTTGTGATTATAAATCAGGTGAAACAATTCCCATAAATGTATTTTAACTTAATGTTTTGCGGCTTCACTAGTGTTCAGGTTTAAATGCATTTTGGAGCAGCATTCACAAGTTTTAGAACCGCATTTCAATTTTATTCCATATTAAAACAATTCAGATGCACTTACCAAGAGACAAGGAATCCTCTGCGTCCTGGTTGGACACAGGTCCGTGGTACAATAACGTCCCATCCGATTGGTCACTGATGAACTCCAGAGACAGACGGACCTCAGAGCAAAATTTGATTGGCGGGAACCAAGTGTATCCATTGCCATGGAAACTGTGGAGGGTCAGCTGACATAGTGGTCCACGGAACTGCGGCAGGCACTGGCACCTAAGGCCAAGCCCAAAAAAAAGTACTTGTTAGGCTTGGTGACTTTACACCCGGTAACAATATTTCAGAAATATAAGATATGAGCAATGAGAAACAGCACCCTTAAATACTAGTGTCAATGAACAATGAAATTCAGTTTATCCAAGAATGGTCTTCTAAATGTAGTCTTAATGTGTTGGAATCATAATGGTGAAAAAAGTTGACTTTTCCAGAAAACAGTTAAAGTTAGAAGAACCCACCACCTGTGATGTACGCCACTAAAGTTCAACAAGTCTTATGTTCCTACTGTGCCCTTTCATTCACATTCAGAACAACACACTCACCAGATATGAGGGACTTTAAATAATAAAGATCTTAAAAATTCTCCATATATTTACCCCAAGGCTTCCACCTCCTTATAACTCCAATCATCATATGACTCATCAATAGTCAAAACACAGAAGTACATGAGAAAGCAAGTAATGCCGCGTACACAAGACCGGACTTTTTCGACAGCAAAGGTCCAATGGAACAAATCCGTCAGACAATTCGATCGTGTGTGGGCTTCATTGGACCTTTGCTGTCCAAAAAATCAGATGGACTTTAGAAATAGAGTATGTTTCAAATTTTTCCGACGGACTCGAGTCCGGTCAAAAACTCAGTTCGTCTGTATGCTACTCCGACGGAAAAACAACGACACAAGGGCAGCTATTGGCTACTGGCTACTAACTTCCTTATTCTAGTCTGGTCATACGTCATCACGTTCAAATCAGTCGGACTTTGGTGTGAACGTGTGTAGACAAGTCTGTTTCGTCAGAACTCTGTCGGAACTCTGTCCAAAGTCCATCAAAAAGTCCTACAGAGTTCAGTTCATCGAAAGTATGGTCGTGTTTTCGTGGCATAATAGTGTATTTAAGTCCCTTTAAGCCGCACAGCTGTGCATTGCAACCTGGCCACAGCTCATTTCTCCCTCATTTGCCCCGTCCTTAGCGGATCATCAGATTGCAGGGAGGAAACAGGGATGCTAATTGGCTACAACCAGTTTGGAACTTGTTCCCACCCTTAGAAACAGGCAGGAGAAATTATAATGACTGTCCACCACCAAGGCTGGGCTGTTAGCCCTCCCCACTGGAGTCACATGCAGGGACTACTAGGAAATGTAGTTCCCTGAATGGTACAGTCCTGGACCTGAATGGACAGTGTTGACTTCTTCTCCCAGCTTGCTTGGGAGGAGAGAGGAGCCTGGCCCACCTAAGCTTTTGATCAGAGAAAGAAAGGAGCCTCAGCCTGCAGGAAAATACAATGGCAGAGCAATGAAGGGCAGAACCACATACAGACAGCTTGAGTCCCCCGAAAGGACTGAGAACTCAGGAGAGGGAGAAGGGCTTGGATCCAACAATGCTGGCTAGAGAGGGAAGTTGCTGTGTGCATGGCTTGCCCTCTCGCTTGGCCTTCACTGAACTGCCAGAGAACAGTGGATTGTGGTGGGAGGCATCTTAGCCACCAAGGTTTGGTGATTTGATTCCCCTATTTGCACACACTGTCATGGCACACATGAGCTTATCTTCATTACGTGACCAGACCAGACTTGTAGAATAAACAAACCTATTTACTGAGTGTAGTTCACTAGGTTGTCACAAACATATGACATTGCTCTGCATAGTAGATAACATTTACACAGTCAATTCCATTACATTGGACTATTCAACTATGAATCTGCTAGCTGAACATAAAGCACTCACAGATGAAGCAATTGTTTAGGCCAGTGGTCTCCAAACTGCGGCCTGGAGGCCGGATGTGACCCTTTGCTTGCCTATATCTGGCCTTTGGCACACTATCCCTCCCACTGGTACAAGACACTATTTTTCCAACTGACATCAACTATGGGACACTATTCTTCCCAATGACACCAACAATGGAGCACTATTCCTTCCCCTAATACCAAATTTGGTGATGTTTGCTCCCACTGATGCTAGGAAAATTTCCACTCCCACTGGCCACAGTTTGCCCCCCCCCCCCTAAAGTCTGAAGGACAATAGACCGGTGTTCTGCTAAAAACTGTCCCCCCATCGGATATTGTCCAGACCGTATGAAGGACAAGGAGGCTCCGAAAGTCTCGTTAGATGAAAGGCGCCTGCGCACTGAGTCCAGGTTGAAGCCCCACCATCCACGCTCGCTTAGCTCGCCAATTTTTTATTCTAACTCTATGTCCACTTGGATGGTGGGGCTTGAAGCAGGCGCCACTGATCTTTGGAGACTTTCATCGTCTCCTTGTCTTCCATACTGTGCAAGCGCAGTACAGGGCAGACACTATCCGACGGGGGACAGTATTCGACTATACACCGGCCCTTTGTTTAGACAATCTGGAGACCCCTGGTTTAGGCAATTCAGTGGTGAGGCCGTACAATGGTAAGGCTGTACAATGATGAGGCTGCACAATGGTGAGGCTGCACAATGATGCTCATACCTTTAGCACTTCCCACCTCCAGGTTCCATTACAGGTGGACTGATATAACGAGCTCATCGTAGGTTGTGTGGGCTCCCCTGCTCCCACATAGGACCAAAGACCCTAAACCATTGGGAACTACCCTCACAACAGAAAGTGACCTTGCCTCCGGCCAATGCACCATTGCATGCAATTAACCTCATAGTTATAACTCACACATAAATGAAGTGCTTACAGTAAAATTACACACAAACACAAAGCCTACATTAACACCTTCCAACAAACTATGTAAGTATGTAATAAGTTTTTTTTTTCATTTTTGGCTTGCTCTGTAATCAGTAGCAATGATTGTTTGCCTTGGTCTGCTTGTGGTTTATGCCGCGTACAGACAATCGGAATTCTCGTCGGAAAAAGCTCTGATGGTTTTCCTGTCGGAATTCCGCTCAAACTGTCCTGCCTACACACAGTCACACCAAATTCCGATCGTTTAGAACACAGTGACGTACAACACGTACGATGGGACTAGAAAAAGGGAGTTCAATAGCCAGTAGCAAATAGCTTCCGCCACATAGTTGAATCTGAGCATGCGTGATTTTTGTCATGTCAGAATTGCATACACACAATCGTAATTTCCGATAGAAAGTTTTTCCATCGGGAAAATTGAGAACATGCTATCAATTTTTGGCTGGCGGAAATTCGGACAGCTAAATTCCGATGGAGCGTACACACGGTTGCGTTTTCCGATGAAAAGCTCTCATCTGTCTTTTTCTGGCCGGAATTCCGATCGTGTGTACGCGGCATAAGTGTTTGATTGTTTCCCCCTGCCTCTGGGCAGAAGCTTCCAGAGCTTAGGGAGGGAAATTCAAATGACTGGCCTGAATATTTACTATGCCCTGGCCAATGCCTGGGGAGAGACCAGACGGTTGTCTAGGAGGTTAGTAATTAGGCTGGAGCCCGGAGCAGACTGTCTCCCCCCCTCCGAGGGATGGATCATTGAGCTTCATGGGGCTGCTTGCCCCTCAGTAATGCCTGGACTGGCTGCTGGTCTTCTCCATTAATGAATCAAGCCTGTGGAAGTGCCTGCTCTGGGACTTGTGAGTAGAGAGTTTAGCTGTTTTGCAAGCTACCTCATGGTCCTCAGCTGTTAGAATCTTACTGTTCTTCAAGCTATCTCATGGTCACCATCTATTAGCCTTTACCTGTTCTTCAAACTATCTCATGGTCCCCATCTATGAGACTTTAAATGTTCTGCAACTGCAAGCTATCTCAAGGTCCCCAGCTATGAGCCTTTAACTGTTCTTCAAATTATCTCATGGTCCCCATCTATGAGAGAATTGTTCTGCAAGCTATCCCATTGTCCCCAGCTGCAAGATTATTTCATGGTCCCTAGCTCTGAGAGGTAAACTGTGCTATCTTTACTAAGAGAAGATTGTCCTCTGTCTACTGTTCTTAAAAACTCTAGAGTATCCCATACCCGTCTCCTGTTAAAGTTCTACAAGCGAGAAATCTTCAAAAGACAGGCCAGGGATGTTGCAGGACTACAAGTCCCATGAGGCATAGCAAGACCGACAGCCACAAGCATGACGCCCAGAGGCAATGGCATGATGGGACTTGTAATTTTGCAAAAGCTGGAGGTCCGCTAATTGCATATCCCAGCCCTAGACTGTTTAATGGAGCCAGAGTGAATGGATTGTTGCCTGTGTGAACGGTGGCCTATGCACTGTTTGGGGAAGAACCAGTTAAAATCCAGCGGCTCCTATGGAGGGTAGCGCTACATGGACATACCCATTAACTAACGGTAGTCATTCCCAATTTGACCTAATAAACTTAGCGGAGGCCATGGTAGAAAGTACCGTGGTCAGTTCCTGCGAAGTTCATGGGTCTAGCTGACAAAGCCCAAAAGACAGGTGCTTCTTGACAAAATGGTTAAACAGCTGCAATCAGATTTAGACTCGGATTATAGAAATACCATCAGTGCATACATTACACAAACATCTTTTTTTCTGGTAGAACAGCATTTAATGAATACAAATGACTCCTCCATCTGCCGGGGCCGCTCTTCTAATCCCTTCCCTCCACTCTGATTTCTATAAAATATATCGCTAAGCCTTGCCGAGCAGAACAGCGTGCTAAAAAAATGAACAAAGATGTCTGCGAAAAAAATTATTTAAAGTGCTTCTAAGAATATTACGGGTTGACGGCATCAGAGGAAAACTGGGGGCTTAATCCGTCTTGGCTGCGGCAGCAGAGAGAACCGAAATATAGGGGGAGGAAATTACTCAAATTAATAAATTATATTGGCTTGCAGGAAAGGAAAGAAAATCTAAAATATGTAACAGATTTTTAAAGACCTATAACACATTTTCTGTATTTGTCATATGGTAAGGCAGGGCAATGAAATCATCAACTTTGTAAATTGCTTTTACCATTTATTTGGTGGCGTTTTGTTTGGGCAGACCCTAGAATTAATGCACAACTAAACATAGGAGGAAAAATTTTATATCAGTATGTATTGCATGCTTTATAAATACTAGCTACTATATATATATATATATATATATATATATATATATATATATATATTTATATTTATATTTATATATCAGTGTTGAAATAGGATGCATTGTAAAAAATGTCTACAATGTTGGAAGGAATCACTGTTGAATTAGTATGCATAGTTTGTCATGGTTGCTCTAGCCCCAGAAGCTTTGTATTGCCTCCAACACATCACAGAAGACCCCATTATCACTCATAATCCTCAGAATCATAAGCATCACTTTCTGATATTAACCCACCCAAAAGTTATATTTTAGCTACAGGTGAAGCCCAAGGGCTGAGTCAGACCCAGATTCTTATATTCATTTTTCAACAGTGATAACTTCTTGGGTAGATCTGGATGTTCCTACCTACCTGGTAGTTTTTGGATCTGTCCATCTTTTGTACATATCTGTTAGATACACTATATTACAAAAAGTATTGGGACACCTTCCCTTACACCGGGGGTGGGCAACCTCAGCCAGGCATGTACTGGCCATCAGGACTCCCGGGAGTTTCCCGGTGGGCTAATGGCTCAGTGGGCCGGTTTTAGGCTGCCATTTGGCATGTCTGTCCCAGGTCCCGGGCACCTTCATTCCGGAACTACAGTGTCCGATGGGCCCCCAAAAATCTCCGGGACTCCTTATTACCGATGATCATTATTAGTCCCAAGGCCTGGGGTTGGTCGGGAACTCTGGGCTATTGGCTGCCTTTTTGGGCGTGTTTGCAAAATTAAAGTGGGCCGATCTGGATGAAGTCCAGGGCCAATTTTTTGTCCCAGTCCAGCTCTGACCTCAGCCCTCCATCTGTTTTGAAACTCAAAGTCCCATGAGACATTGCAAGACCCTAAAAATCACAGGCATGACTTTTCTGCTGAGTTTTTCCTTCAGGTTTACCAAAACCATGTAGTGCAAGGGCCTGCCTGATTGCATACAAATTGAAACGCCTAACGTTTGACCTCATATTATATGTTTTTGGTAACTCTGAAGGAAAAACTCAGCAGAAAAACTGATGGTGTGTATGGGGCTTTAGAGGCAGAGACATGATGAGATTGGTAGTTTCACCACAGCTGGAGGGCCGAGGTTGCCTACCTCTGCCTTACACGCATATGAACTTTAAAGAGGAAGTAAACCCTGTTGGGTGTTACTTCCTCTTTGTTTCCCTGCAAAGGTAAAGCATAATGGGCTACTATGCATCGCATAGTAGCCCATTGTGTGACACGTACCTGCAGGAGAAGCCCGCTATGTCCCCTTCTTCCTCGCTAGTAGCGAGCGTCCATTCTTCACCCCTCTTCCTTCTGGGGCCGCGAACTCCGGCTCTGTGACTGGCCGTAGTTGCATGACGTTGTGTGACGTCACTCCCACACATGCGTGTGGGAGCCGCCTTTAATGGCATGAACCGAGCTAGAAACAGCACAGCGTGCCCTTTCTGACTCCAGTGCATGCGCAGGAGAAATCGCCGTACAGCGATTTGCAAATATCTCCTAGATCAGTGATGGCGAACCTTGGCACCCCAGATGTTTTGGAACTACATTTCCCATGATGCTCCAGTACACTGCAGAGTGCCCGAGCATCATGGGAAATGTAGTTCCAAAACATCTGGGGTGCCAAGGTTCACCATCACTGTCCTAGATCGTGCAGGTCTGGGAGATATTTCAAGCACCTATAGGTAAGCCTTAATCTAGGCTTACCTGTAGGTTAGAGTGGTTGTAAAGGGTTTACAACCACTTTAAAGGCATCTCAGTCTTAGTCCAAAGGGTTCAATATTGAGTTGGCTAAAGGTTTCAGCTCAGAGGTGTAGTGACCCTGCCCTATGCATTCCTGTCTTTAATATATTTAGAATGTATTACCGCTAGGCTGCAACCAGTCTAAGCTAATAATTACAGTACCCTTTTCTGGGTTCTGTAGGTTTTCCATAGGTCTGGTGCGTGGATTTCTTCAGCTTGATGCTGGAAGGAGGTTCCAGTAATCAGTGTGGAAAGTCTTAATCACTAGGTCATGAATATTTATCTGCTCTGGGGGGTAGATTGATGACCTTGGAACATGACGCTAAATAGATGTGACCATTTTAAGTTCCAATTGGTGTGATCCACATGGAACGTCTTGTTGTTGGGTAGACAGATTCCACACATCGAGGGGTCAAAATGACTCCCCTGAGCTATGCTGACACAATTCTGAATTTCTAAAACCCAGAGGTTTGAAAAGAAGTTTAATACTAGTACAGTAGCTAACGTGTTTTGGGGCCAGATATCACCCCCTTCATCTGGGCTTAGATGAGGAAAGTGGAAAGATAGCACTGGACTTGTAGGGTTACCTTACTGGTATTGATGTCAGTGTAAATGTCGGTGTAAATGTGTAAATATCAGTGTTCCCGGGCAAGAAGCTTCTACAGCTCAGAGGATCTCCACACTCAGAGGATCTCCACTCCCTTGTAGTATAATGCAGCTTAAATTTAAATTGAAGCACCACACCACTGCTAAGAGTACCAGATACAACTTTATTCCATTAACCACTTGCCGACCGCCTAACGCCGATGTACGTCGGCAGAATGGCACGGGCAGGCATAAGCACGTACATGTACGTGATTTGCCTCCCGCGGGTCGGGGGCCCGATCGGGCCCCCGCCCGGTGCCTGCGGCGGTCGGTTTTCGTTCGGGAGCGATCCCGGACGAGGGGACGGCCATTCATTCATGGCCACCCCCTCGCGATCGCTCCCGACGAATAGAAATCCCCGGTGACATCACTTCCTCTCCTGTAATGTAAACACAGGAGAGGAAGTGATGTATTCTCTCCTCCGTGTCGGTATTTTTCGTTCCGACACGGAGGAGAGCGGATCAGTGAGTTGCACCAACACATCCCACACACAGTAGAACATGCCAGGCACACTCACACCCCCCCTTTACCCCCCGATCACCCCCCCAATTACCCCTGCCCCCCAGTCACAGTGACACCAATGTCATTTTTTTTTTTTTTTTTTTTTTTTTTGCATTGGTGTCATTTGTGACTGTAATAACTGTTAGGGCAGTTAGAGTTAGCCCCCTTTAGTTCTAATGTACCCCCCTAACCCCCCCAATAAAGGTTTAACCCCGTGATCACCCCCCGTCGCCAGTGTCACTAAGGCTGGGTTCACATTGCAGCGGTTTATGAGAACGAATGTGATTCGCACCGCACTGCAGTGCAAATCACATCCGATCTCTGTGCGATTCGAGTTCAGCCATTCGCCGCACCCGCCGCACCCGCCACACCCGCCGCACCCGCCGCAAATTCGCACGGGACCCTTTTTTTGGCCCGCAGCAGAATCGGATCGCATGGGTGTTCACACCATGCGATCCGAGTTTGCAGATCGCACTGCGATATGCGAACTGATCTGGGGGTGTCAGTAACATTTCACTGACACTCCCAGCAGTTCGCATAGGGCAGTGTGAACTGCCGCCGGGAGGCATGCGATGCGGGAACCCGCCGCGGATTCGCGGCGTTTCCGCATCGCTCCAGTGTGAACCCAGCCTAATAAGCGATCATTTTTCTGATCGCCGTATTAGTGTCCCAGGTGACGCTAGTTAGGCAGGTAGGTATTTAGGTTCGCCGCAGCTTTTTATAGCGCCAGGGACCCCCATATACTACCGCATAAAGCCCCCTGATTGCCCCCTAGTTAACCCTTTCACCAGTGATCACCATATAACTGTTACAGGTGACGCTGGTTGGTTAGTTATTTTTTTATAGTTTCAGGGCACCCGCCATTTATTACCTAATAAAGGTTTAACCCCCTGATCACCCGGCGGGTGTCATTTGTGACTAATAACTGTTAGGGCAGTTAGGGTTAGCCCCCTTTAGTTCTAAGGTACCCCCCTAACCCCCCCAATAAAGGTTTAACCCCGTGATCACCCCCCGTCGCCAGTGTCACTAAGGCTGGGTTCAGATTGCAGCGGTTTGAGAACGGATGTGATTCGCACTGCAGTGCAAATCACATCCGATCTCTGTGCGATTCGAGTTCAGCCATTCGCCGCACCCGCCACACCCGCCGCACCCGCCGCAAATTCGCACGGGACCCTTTTTTTGGCCCGCAGCAGAATCGGATCGCATGGGTGTTCACACCATGCGATCCGAGTTTGCAGATCGCACTGCGATATGCGAACTGATCTGGGGGTGTCAGTAACATTTCACTGACACTCCCAGCAGTTCGCATAGGGCAGTGTGAACTGCCGCCGGGAGGCATGCGATGCGGGAACCCGCCGCGCATTCGTGGCGTTCCCGCATCGCTCCAGTGTGAACCCAGCCTAATAAGCGATCGTTTTTCTGATCGCTGTATTAGTGTCACAGGTGACGCTAGTTAGGCAAGTAGGTATTTAGGTTCGCCGCAGCTTTTTATAGCGCCAGGGACCCCCATATACTACCGCATAAAGCCCCCTGATTGCCCCCTAGTTAACCCTTTCACCAGTGATCACCATATAACTGTTACAGGTGACGCTGGTTGGTTAGTTATTTTTTTATAGTTTCAGGGCACCCGCCATTTATTACCTAGTCTCACTAGTGTACCCCTAAATTTAGGGGTGTCTACTTTCCAAAATGGGGTCATTTGGGGGGGGTTTGTGCCATCTTGGCATTTTATGGCCTTCAAAACTGTAACGCCCTTAGAAAGCCTGAAGGCGGTGCTTGGTTTTCGGGGCCCCGTACGCGGCTAGGCTCCCAAAAAGTCCCACATATGTGGTATCCCCGTACTCAGGAGAAGCAGCAGAATTTATTTTGGGGTGTCATTTCACATATGCCCATGGCATGCGTGAGCAATATATCATTTAGTGACAACTTTGTGAAAAAAAAAAAAAAAAAAAAAAAGTTTGTAATTTTCCCGCAACTTGTGGCAAAATATAAAATATTCCATGGACTCAACATGCCTCTCAGCAAATAGCTTGGGGTGTCTACTTTCTAAAATGGGGTCATTTGTGGGGGTTTTGTGCCATCTTGGCATTTTATGGCCTTCAAAACTGTAATAGGTAGTGAGGAGTGAAGTCAAATATTTACGCCCTTAGAAAGCCTGAAGGCGGTGCTTGGTTTTCGGGGCCCCGTACGCGGCTAGGCTCCCAAAAAGTCCCACATATGTGGTATCCCCGTACTCAGGAGAAGCAGCAGAATTTATTTTGGGGTGTCATTTCACATATGCCCATGGCATGTGTGAGCAATATATCATTTAGTGACAACTTTGTGAAAAAAAAAAAAAAAAAAAAAAAGTTTGTAATTTTCCCGCAACTTGTGGCAAAATATAAAATATTCCATGAACTCAACATGCCTCTCAGCAAATAGCTTGGGGTGTCTACTTTCTAAAATGGGGTCATTTGTGGGGGTTTTGTGCCATCTTGGCATTTTATGGCCTTCAAAACTGTAATAGGTAGTGAGAAGTGAACTCAAAAATTTACGCCCTTAGAAAGCCTGAAGGCGGTGCTTGGTTTTCGGGGCCCCGTACGCGGCTAGGCTCCCAAAAAGTCCCACATATGTGGTATCCCCGTACTCAGGAGAAGCAGCAGAATTTATTTTGGGGTGTCATTTCACATACGCCCATAGCATGTGTGAGCAATATATCATTTAGTGACAACTTTGTGTAAAAAAAAAAAAAAAATTTTTTTTTTGTCATTATTCAATCGCTTGAGGCAAAAAAATAAAATATTCAATGGGCTCAACATGCCTCTTATCAATTTCCTTAGGGGGTCTACTTTCCAAAATGGGGTCATTTGGGGGGGTTTTGTACTGCCCTGCCATTTTAGCACCTCAAGAAATGAGATAGGCAGTCGTAAACTAAAAGCTGCGTAAATTCCAGAAAACGTACCTTAGTTTGTAGATGTGACAACTTTTGCGCAAACCAATAAATATACAATTATTGACTTTTTTTTTACCAAAGACATGTGGCTGAATACATTTTGGCCTAAATGTATGACTAAAATTGAGTTTATTGGATTTTTCTAATAACAAAAAGTAGAAAATATCATTTTTTTTCAAAATTTGCGGTCTTTTTACGTTTATATCGCAAAAAATAAAAATCGCAGAGGCAATCAAATACCATCAAAAGAAAGCTCTATTTGTGGGAAGAAAAGGACGCAAATTTTGTTTGGGTACAACATTGCATGACCGCGCAATTACCAGTTAAAGCAGCGCAGTGCCAAAGTGTAAAAAGACCTCTGGTCATTTACCAGCAAAATGGTCCGGTCTGAAAGTGGTTAAAAGTCAGGGGTAGAGTACAAAAAAGTATTGCTTTTTGGGGGTCCAAGTGCCCCCTTCATCAGGGCATGACTGGCAACAATGTGAACTAACCAGAAGTGAACTGGATCTACAGTTGTTTTTTTGGGGAATTTGGCATGAGTGTTAATAAGAGTACTAGTCTGTTGTTCGTTAATAAAAATGCCATCTAGGCAAGATTCAGCTTCTGAGAAATGGTTACATTGCTTCTTCCATGCTTTATCATTTAGTAATGTTGGGGGGTTTGAAGCGCAAGAAGACCTGTCTTTTCTGAGCTCTGTTCGTAGTAGTGTAAGCAATAGTGAGAAGACCCTGGATTAAAAACATCCCAACGTCCCAAAACGTCCCAGGTCCTGCAAATATAAAAGACATTGCCAGTGGTCTGGCATGTTCAAAAACATAGGTCTAAATGGGTGTAGAAAATATGGGGCAGTCTGGCTGGGACCATGTACCACACGGTCATCGCTTTATAGGCAGATTCGAGTTGGTGATATTATTGGTCCAACATAGGACAGGTCCACCAAATATGAAGGACATCGCCAGTGGTCTGACATCCTCAAAAACGTAGACCTGGATGTCCAGGAAAAATATGGGCTAGTCTGGAAGGGACCATGTACTATCCAGTCATCACTTTATAGGTAGATTCAAGTGTGGCGGTATTAATGGTCCAACATAGGACATGTCCACCAAATATGAAGGACATTGCCAGTGGTCTGGCATCCTCAAAAGCATACGCCTGGATAACCAGGGAAAATATGGGCCAGTCTGGAAGGGACCATGTACCGCCTGGTCATCACTTTATAGGCAGATTCGACTGTGGTGATATTGATGGTCCAACATAGGACAGGTCCATCAAATATGAAGAATATCGCCAGTGATCTGGCATCCTTGAAAGCATAGGCCTGGACAACCAGGGAAAATATGGGCGAGACTGGAAGGGAGCAAATAAAAGTGTTTGGCAACTGCAATGATTGCTGAACATTCAGATTCTGGCATAACCCCTCCATCATGACTAGTTCTCTTTATACCTGCCGATCCTGATGTACCTTACCTGTATCCGCTAGCAGTGTCCACACAGGTGCCCCCATGTAGACAGGGGTTCCACGGTAGAGAGGAACATGAAGGCCGAGCCCGTCCAGACGGTGGACACCTGCACGCTGTGGCCAGGTCGTGGATGACAGACACGAAGGATATGCTGCCCCCATCCACCAGATTCATGAAGTCTCTGACAGCGCTGTGGTCTCGGCACCCCGCATTCCTCAAGCAGATGGTACGTAGGCAGAAGTCTCTGTCCCCTGGGAATACTTCTGTCTGAACAGCTGCCTGGATCTGATGAGAACAAAAGCAAAAAAAGAAAAAAAAAACACAACGTGGTTAGCGTTCACAGAGGATAGCCGAGAGCAATTGCACCCGTCAAAGTGAAGGCATGGATTTTATGTCAGCGGACAAATGGTATTGCCGTGTACGGCTGTATCCTCCGATACATAATTCATGCAACAAGCAGGGCTTTCACATTTATCGAGCCTTTCGCATCTGCCCTGACCGATTCTATCATAATGTCTCGTGTCTGATTTTATCTGTAAGCTTTACATCTAGGGAAAGTGGGTCCATCAGCAAGCATTAGCTCTCCCGGAGTCACCAGCGCATTAAATAGGCTCTGCATACTTCGAAATTAACTTTAAGCCTGAGCAGAGAAGATATGATGGCTACCACAGCTGACCTCTCCTATGCAAGACATTGGGCCCCCCTGGTTGTCATGCTGATCTGATGACCTCAAAATGTTCTTGGTCGATGATGGAAGTCCTGACTTCACTCTTATCTACACTATATGGCTAAAAGCGAACCCTTGAGCTTTATGCCTATATCAGCTTTCTGGACATCCCATTCAAAACCAGGATTGTTTTCCCTTTAGTTTCACCTGGTGATCCTGCCAATAACACACTTCCCATCTTAGGGTGACAACACTGTTCATCTAATTATTCTAAGTCCCTTCCTGGATTCACCTATAACTGGCCTGCATTTGCCTATATTTGATATATATCTATATATATATATAGATATATATATATACAGTGCCTTGCGAAAGTATTCGGCCCCCTTGAACTTTTCAACCTTTTGCCACATTTCAGGCTTCAAACATAAAGATATAAAATTTTTATTTTTTGTGAAGAATCACCAACAAGTGGGACACAATTGTGAAGTGGAACGAAATCTATTGGATTTTTGAAACTTTTTTAACTAATAAAAAAATGAAAAGTGGGGCATGCAAAATGATTCGGCCCCCTTGCGTTAATACTTTGTAGAGCCACCTTTTGCTGCGATTACAGCTGCAAGTCGCTTGGGGTATGTCTCTATCAGTTTTGCACATCGAGAGACTGAAATTCTTGCCCATTCTTCCTTGCAAAACAGCTGGAGCTCAGTGAGTTTGGATGGAGAGCGTTTGTGAACAGCAGTTTTCAGCTCTTTCCACAGATTCTCAATTGGATTTAGGTCTGGACTTTGACTTGGCCATTCTAACACCTGGATACGTTTATTTGTGAACCATTCCTTTGTAGATTTTGCTGTATGTTTGGGATCATTGTCTTGTTGGAAGATAAATCTCCGTCCCAGTTTCAGGTCTTTTGCAGACTCCAACAGGTTTTCATCCAGAATGGTCCTGTATTTGGCTGCATCCATCTTCCCCTCAATTTTAACCATCTTCCCTGTCCCTGCTGAAGAAAAGCAGGCCCAAACCATGATGCTGCCACCACCATGTGTGACAGTGGGGATGGTGTGTTGAGGGTGATGAGCTGTGTTTCTTTTACGCCAAACATATCGTTTTGCATTGTGGGCAAAAAGTTTGATTTTGGTTTCATCTGACCAGAGCACCTTCTTCCACATGTTTGGTGTGTCTCCCAGGTGGCTTGTGGCAAACTTTAGACGAGACTTTTTATGGATATCTTTGAGAAATGGCTTTCTTCTTGCAACTCTTCCAAAAAAGCCAGATTTGTGCAGTGTACAACTGATTGTTGTCCTATGGACAGACTCTCCCACCTCAGCTGTGGTTCTCTGCAGTTCATCCAGAGTGATCATGGGCCTCTTGGCTGCATCTCTGATCAGTCTTCTCCTTGTCTGAACTGAAAGTTTAGAGGGACGGCCAGGTCTTGGTAGATTTGCAGTGGTCTGATACTCCTTCCATTTCAAAATGATCGCTTGCACAGTGCTCCTTGGGAGGTTTAAAGCTTGGGAAATCTTTTTGTATCCAAATCCATCTTTAAACTTCTCCACAACAGTATTACGGACCTGCCTGGTGTGTTCCTTGGTCTTCATGATGCTCTCTGCACTTTCAACAGAACCCTGAGACTATCACAGAGCAGGTGCATTTATACAGAGACTTGATTACACACAGGTGGATTCTATTTATCACCATCAGTCATTTAGGACAACATTGGATCATTCAGAGATCCTCGCTGAACTTCTGGAGTGAGTTTGCTGCACTGAAAGTAAAGGGGCCGAATAATTTTGCACGCACCACTTTTCAGTTTTTAATTTGCTAATAAAGTTTAAATTATCCAATAGATTTCGTTCCACTTCACAATTGTGTCCCACTTGTTGGTGATTCTTCACAAAAAATTTAAATTTTATATCTTTATGTTTGAAGCCTGAAATGTGGCAAAAGGTTGAAAAGTTCAAGGGGGCCGAATACTTTCGCAAGGCACTGTATACTTTATAAATCAACCAAGTGGCCATTGGTGCATGGGCATGCGCACCCCCCGGTTCTTGTCTTTTTAGTATAATTGCTTGCCAGCTTAAGAGAATTTTGTACATTATAGTAGGCAATTTGTTTAGTAGTAATTAAAAAAAAAAAAAAACCTTTAGCCTTTACAACCACTTTAGAGGTGAAAAACAATTGTCATGGCCATATGGGAGGCACATATTTTTTTTTCTATTGCACTTAACAAATGGAATTGCAATTTAAAATGGTTGTCCGCCTTCGGTTGACTTTGATCCATTGGCTCCTACATACCCTTGTGCCACGAGATGCATAAAACATAACTATTAATAATTAATAGAACATAACTCTTATACTATACTATTGAAAGCGCGTTATTACTATACAATAAAAGTTATATTTTATTAAAGCCGGGCTCCAGGTAGATATAAAGGAAACCCTAATTAATGCAGTTATATATTCATTAAAAATTAATTACAAATATTTCTAAAAGCAGCTAGGGCAGACATTTTGGATAACCTTTATTGTCCAAGTTATTAAAGATGCAAGCTTTTGATATTCCTTTGGCACACTCCTACCCCCATTGCACAATCAGAGAGTTCATTTTTATGGTCCTCCCTCCTACATGAGAATGATGTACCCTCCCTCCCGAAGCCACCTGGACTACTGAGATCAGGCATCCCAGGAGGCTTCGGGGTGATCCCCGGTACTCAGTGCAAGTACTGGGAAATATCCACCATACTGCACATGTAACACGGTGCGTCACCGAGGAGGGGCTGGCTGCAAGACCCAGAAAGAGGCAGCTGGCCCCCGCTGACATAAGAAAAGTAGATGGCAGCATGCAGCAAAGGAACTGCGGATTAAATTGGACATTGCTGGATTCGCTGGTGGTGTATGTTTTTTTGAAGACAACCCAGTGGACAAGGTATTTTCACTACCATAAGCATGAACAGGTTTTTTTTTTTTTTTTAGCAGGAATGTAGGGAAACGCAGTTCCGGCACCTCCATGTATCTAATGGCAAGGGGTGCTGAAGTGTGCTGGAGGGTCCATTGGTGCTGGCTGTTGGAGGATCTTTTGGGGGGGGGGGGTGTATTTGTTGATGGAAGGGTCTATTATCAATTGTTGCTGTGAGGGATCTACTGTTGAAGGAGGGGTCGATTAGTTCTGGCTGCTGGAGGGCCTATTAATGCTGGCTGTTGGTAGATCTATTGTTGCTGATGCTGGTCTATTGTTCCTGGGGTGGATCTGTTGTTAGTAGGGGGTATTTTGTTGTTTGTGGGGGGGGGGGGCTATTGTTGCTGTAAGGTTCTATTAATGCTTGGGGGGGGCGATTGTTGCTGGCTGCAGGGGATCTATTTTACTGCTTTTTATATTTTCCCTAAAAAAATCCATACAAAATACATAGCACCACAAAATGATACCTGGTTCTGTTTTCTCTAGAAGGAGCAGTACTGGGAGGTGGGTAGGGGGATGGAACCAAGGGATGGTGCTCGGAGGTGGTTAGGTGGCAAAGACAAGTAGTGACTTCACTTGGAAGAGGGTAGTTCCTGCACCTATTCTCTGAGAAAAAAAAGTCTGAAAATGAGTGTATCTCTTCTTTGGGTTGGCGTGAAAAAGTCTCCTTCCTCTTCTCCACAGGCACAACCATAAAGACAATATTATGGATGTTAATTGATTGAATGGAATAGAGGTCAGGTCATGGTTTCATGATCAACCTAAAGTCTATATGATAGACTATATACTAGTCTATATGATATAAAACAATAGTTTAGGTGTCATCCTGTGGACAGTACCGCAATAAAGTCTTTATGTCGATGTCCCAACAGACCAGCAGATCACCCCTTGTGAGTCAGAACATACTACATCAACCTCTCAAAGCCACAAAAGACCCACCTTTTCCTTGTGTTTGATGACCACGTTTTGCAACTTGTCTGCTTTATGGTAAGAAGAAGAGTCCCGAACAGCCATCCTGAGCTCCGTCACTCTCCCCTCACTGTACAGGCCAAAGAACTGGACGTTATCCAGATGAGACGGCACTACCTCTGCCAGAACCCTCCGCAGGCGGTCCTCTTTACTCACTCCATGCTCATCCTTTGTGATAAACTCCTCTGCAGTAATATCTAGGAGGGAAAAACAGAATGTCTATCATGAGATGATGGGTTGGAAGGGTCTCAAAAGCATCCAGCCAGATTAAGTTTGTCATTTTTGGGAAGACTGATTTCTTTTGTTCTATGTTTTAATAGATGAGCTGGAGGCAGTATAGCAAGACAGCAGATAGTAAAGGAGAAGTTTTCATGGTAGAGAAAGACAAGCTCCATGTCTACCAAACTTTGTGACAATCAAAGGCATAGCTTGAAGCTTGGCCTCCAATGCAAAAACTGACCTGGGCCCCCCTTCTCTACTACCGCCCGCCACCTCCTCGACCATGCACCGTGGCCAGTAAATGACATTTACCAGCCTATTTCCCACTCTCCATTCTGAAACAATCCTCCGCAGCAGCGAGCAGGAGAGGAGAGGGGGGAGCCAACAGTGCTGTGGGGCTGGGGGAACCAGGGGAGTACACAGGAGGTCCAGGCAGCAGAAGGAAGTGGAACCTAGACAGGAGAAGAGGTGGAGGTGGCAATTACTGGAACTGATCCCCTGTATTTTTCTCCTGCAGCTGCTGGAAGCTGATGGGAGGAAGAGAAGGAGAAGCAGGCTTTCAGAGGTCGGTCGGAGAATCCGTTGGAATGTGTCCTATCGGACCGCGTCGTCGGATAATCCGACTGTGTGTGGTATGCATTGGACTGATTCCGTCAGAATATCCGTCGGACCCAATTTTCCAACATGTTGGAAATATTTCCCGACCAACTGGGCCGATCGGACATACTCCGATCATGTGTAGAGAATTTTGATCGGACCAAGTGCCACGCATGCTCAGATCAAATTCCTACATCAAAGCTATTGGCTACTAGCCTGAATGCAGTCCCATCGTAACGAAATTACGTCATCACGCTCTGAAAGATCGGATTTTTCACCAACTTTGTCCGACCGTGTGTATGCAACAGTTTCGGACAAGATCCGACGGACAAAATCCGACGGGCAAAATCCGACGGATTTGGTTGTGGAAATCTCCGACCGTGTGTACAGGGGCTTACATGGTCATGGCAATAAATCGTGTGGAGTAATCAGAGGTAGGACAAGTAGTAACTGCAACCAAATGTATAGCTCTATGTTGCCTATCTGTGCTTCCGGAATGATGGTCTCTTACTGTTGTGGGACATTTGTGTGTATGGTAGGTGTGACAGTGTTCATAGGGGCCTGGAGAAGTTAAGCCACAACCTTGGATATGACTGTTTCCTCACCCTGAACCTATGCAATGATTTATGTGGGTCAGGAAAATCAATGAAACGTGATTTGTACCGTGGTACCACAAAAACAAGGACTCCAGCCGGGAGAGGGGGGGGGGGTGTCAACAGTCTCTGTCATTTTCATTCTACTTCTTCTCCAGGGAGACTTTCCCACAATCTCTGTCTTAGATATGCAATAAGAAGCAAGTGAGATGCTACCCAAAGTGGAAGGAATTCCCACCTTTGACATCTGTATCAGAAACAGGGGCCCATATTTTAAGATATCACATGCATTGGAGGTACCTGTAAAACATTTGGGATTTCCCATCACTTTGGATCCTAGTGGCAATGGACATTAAGAAAAACAGGGAGGGTAAAATAGGCAATAAAAACCTGACAGAGTTTCTAACCTTCCCCCACTCCATCCAAAACTAAAAAAGAAGTTTTGATTGGTGTTCTACTTCAACTGGGTACGAAGGAGGCTACGTTGAGGTGGAGAAGTGGTAGAGGCCACATTGCAGTTATGACATACTTGTTAATATCAGGGAAGCGGAGTTGAAGATGGCGTCACTTTTGATCTCCTTCACGTGAATTCTCACGGTGGCCGTGACATCCGGCCAAACTCCATCGGACACCTTTACTTCCAGGTTATACGTTCCTTGGCCAGCATTCTCCAACATAGTCAGTGTCCCAGTGCTTGGGTCCAGGAGGAAGTGCCTAGATAAATAAGGACACATCAAAGGAATGTACAAAGATGTAAGAACAATAGTCTTATTTTAAATTATATCTACAGATGAAACCTTTTTAGTTTGGGATAGACTAGGGAAGGGTTAGATCTTCTGTAGACTTTTATGGCTGTCTCTGTCCCCACTGGGGAGATACAACCTATTTGTCCAAATCTTTACAGTTGACAGTACAGGAATAGAGAGGAAATCTACCAAAGGGGAAACTTTTTCTGATGACAACCACCTCCTCACTATGGAGAGATTTCCCTTCACTTCTTGTTGCATCGCCAAGATAGAAAGTGGAGTAGTGCCTACTCAAGGAGACACAGTGAAAAACTACTGACAGGGGTTCTTCTCCTTCTATACTCAATACATAAAAAAAAACTTTGGGCTCTATATATTCTTTAAAGAGATGCTAATCTCTGACTGTTGGTCAAAGGTTGACTACCATTTCTTGTCAGCCATTTTGGTTTAGTGTAGCTGAGACGTGGTACAGGACATCTCCTGTTTGACCATCTATTGAATCTATCTAGTAACAATGGATGAACATGGAACAAATGATCTGTGCAAATCTTGAATTTGTCTGTGAAACCCAAGGTTGGCGGCACTCGCTCCATTTTCTGAGCCTCTCAATTGGCCATTTAGAGTAGAGCTGAGCTCTGCCCAAAAAAAAAAAAAAATGAAGGGCAAAGGACTAGTCACCAGTATTGCATGTGGTCCCCCTCCATCTGATATTTTCCCCATTACGACTAGCTATACTCTTGATATGCACTGTTCCTCTGTATGGAGGTAGCAATCTTGGTAGAGCCAGTGTTTTGCTTCCTCATGTCAGAACCTCCGGCAAGGAGAGCAGTGAGCAGGACTGTAGTAACAACTAGAGTGCCTAGGCAACCTCACATACCAGGAAGGCCATTTTCCCAGAGGAATTCAAGGGTAAATCTTTCAGCTCCTAAGCATGAGAATAGCTAGCTAGGAAATTGTTTTCTGGACATGTACGTAAGGAGCCCCTGGTGGCTCCTTAAAAAATGGACCTAAATACACATTTTCATGCATTTTTCAGACACTCCCATTAAAGCCTAGGTGGCCAAAGACTTGCAACTTTGCCCCAAAGAAGCTTGTGTACTTCTTTGAGCTGCACGTGACACTATGCTTGGGTGTGAATAGGCCCATTGAGAATAATGGGATTCTTTATCTTGAGCATTGTACCACCAGCCCCTAAAAAATATCTGAAGGGTAGTAAACTGGCCATTTGTTTAGAAAGTTTGGAGACCCCTGGTCTAGATGGCTCCTGTTGATGGCCTGTTTTCTCCTATGTGAAGTGACGTCAATATATCTCAGAGTACGGCATGGTTGTGTCCCTTGACTGAAACTTTTAGCCCTTAACGGTCTATCTCTTTCCTGTTTCAGACAGCCAGAGTTTTGCTTCAGAGGGCTCCTGAGCAACTGCATTGTTGAGACTGCGTTCAGTCTAATCCGCTTTTCATTATCTCGGCTACAAATATGAAACCTCCATAAAAGTCAAAACCTAATTAATCTTTAGTGACTCCTTCCCAGCCGCTTGGTGAATTATATAGCATTGTTTCAAACGCTGACATGTCCCCAAAAGCCAATCAGGGTGACGACGACGTGTAATGAAATAGTCTCATCGCCTAACTTGTCAGCGAACGTTGAGTTACAGCGCGGAGCTTACAGAGGCATTTCCGAGACTGTCGTGAAGGTTTTATTGTCCCAATCATCTTCATCTGGAGCGAAGACCTTGCCAACCTCGACCGGGGAACGGGCCGCTGTACACAGGAGACAAGAAATACACAACCTGGTTATTTTCAATCATCTCTGCCGGCAGACAGCCTGGAATAATTACCGCCATAAATACCAGCTCCTGGGCTTTGGAGAGCCTCCTAAATCAAGGCTGTGAGGCTGACGGCCCAGGAGCCCGGGTGTGGCCCTCTGATGTGACTCTGTGGCCGAGAGCATCCCTGTGTATTTCATAGTTCTGCTTTCAAGCCAGCCTGCCGTCAAACATTCCCTCACTTCCTGTCTGGTTTATAGAGGTCAGAGCAACAGGAAGTAGGGGGAAATTTCTAAAATGGGGACACAGCTCTAACAAAAACATTTTTTTTAAACTGATCTTTGCGAAAAAAAAAGTATGATGAACATTCTCCAAAGCAGACCCAGACAAAAATTTTAAAAAATGAAGTAACTGTAAACCCTTACATATACCCAGTGAAGTGACTGACCTCAGGTGATACATTAGGGTTGCCACCTGTCCAGGATTCACCCGGACAGTTCGGGTTTGGAATCCTGTGTCCGGGTTTCAGTCTGCCTGAAACCCAGACACATTATTTAGACTGGGCTGTGGCTCCCCAAGTAGCTTAGATAGTAACACAAAAATCTGTTGCCATTCGGGATCTGCTCTCTGAGGGTAGGTTTGGTATCACTGGGGGGGGGGGCATGATGTTAGTAAGAGCAGTTTGGCCACACCTACTGTTTGCCGCAGCGCACTGCATTACCACTTTCCTTGGGGGGCACCCAAAGGTGTCCCAGGTCTTTTATAATCCTATAGTGTATACTACGAAAAAAATGTGCCCTGTGCCGCTAAAGTGTTCGGGTTTGGCTTGAAGAAAAGGTGGCAACCCTATGATACATAGAGATCATACAAATCCTCCTACATACACTATAGCACCCCTCCCCCCCCTTTGCAGCTATAACAGCTTCAACTCTTCTGGAAAGGCCGTCCACAAGGTTTATGCGTGTTTGACCATTCTTCCAGAAGCGCCTTTGTGAAAGGGGGCAGAGTCTACCAGCTGAAAAGGCAGCAGTTGCAGTGCTAGCAATTTGGCCAAGCTATAACTTTAGACACTGAGCATGTGGATGGCTGGGATGGAATTTCTTTTTTACGGTTCACAACTGGGGTAGGGAAATTTGCCTGCGAAAATCAGATGGTGGTGTACTGCTAGCAGATTGGCTGCAAGTACTTGGGACACCTATTGCTATACCCTCATTCCTCTCAGTGCAGGTTTTTGAGAGGAATGGAGGTATAGTAGGGTTGGAGATCCCAGATGAGGAGCAAGGAGAAGTCCTTTTTTTTTCTTTGATGTGGGTCTTTCAAGCGCTGTTGCCAACGGACTGCATGGCAGGTCGTCATATGTCTGTTCAAGCATGTGGTGCCCAAGCAGGTGCTGTTCTGGCCACGCTTGATCTGCTTCAGACATAGGTTGCAAATAGCAACAGTGTGATATGCAGCACACGTGTCAAAAAAGGTCCACACCAAGGAACTTTTAAAAGTCAGTGGGGAGTCAGCAGCAGAGCTCTGCGGTGTGATGCAATAGGGTGGCTGCCTTTAAGCTGCCCCCTAGAGGACATCCTGCCTCATTGGAGTTGTGCCTCCTCCTCCTCTCTTCTCTCAGGCACCCAAGTACAGTCAGTGACCTCATCATCCCCTCCCTCCTCCTCACTGGAGCAAACCTGGCAGTATGCTGCAGCTGGGGGAACATGACTGTCAGTTTCTTGTCCTTCTTGAGCACCCCCTCTCTCTAGGCTGACGTTACTCCCTTCCTCAACCTGGGAACCAACATCAGAGCCTTCAAATCACTGCGCAACCTCCAGCAGTTTGTACCCAACACTGTGGTTGAATAATTCTGGGGACTCACCCGTTCATGATAGTGGGGCTACGGAAGAAATGACTGTGGACAAGGAGCCAGTGGAATAGGCCGAGGCAACTCTTCTGCATGTTCTGGCTCAATAACACGGGCAGCCACAGAAAAAAAAAAGGACAAGTGTGCCCCATTGCCACCTGCAGAGGATGCACCATGTCCACGACCACCACTGTTGACTGTAGACACAGAGGCTGCTTGCCCTCTTTTAGTGGCATGTGAGCGTCTGCCTCTCCTTAGTGGCCTTCCAGACATGATGTACTGTGTACACCACCAGAAGTGTAGTAGAAACTGTACACACTGTATTAGATACTGTGTAGACCACCTGAAGTGTATTAGAAACAGTACACCACAGAATGCACTGTAGATATAGGCTACACTGGATGTAGAGTATAGTATATATATATATATATATATATATTACACACACACATACACACGAGACGGTATATACAGTATGTATATAAATATGTATAAATACACTGGCACTAACTGAATAACCTGCCTACTTAATCTAAATCACGACGCTACCTCTCTGTCCACACCAACAACACTACACAGCGCTGTCGTGTAAGCAGCCTTATATAGTGTGGGGTGTGGACTTAGCAGAGGGCCCTGGGATTGGCCAAAGCCTGCAGGTCAGGTGCATGCTTTGGTCAATCATCATACAGCAATGCAATGCGATTTCGCAGTGCATTATGGGGCGTTCCATGGTGCTCGAGTTTTCTGCGAACGCCCCATAATGTTCGCTCTTCCACGAACGGGCAAACACCTGATGTTGGAGCCGAACATCAAGCTCATCCCTAGTTATAATAAAAAAATAAGTAAAAAAAGAGAAACCTGAAAATAATAAACAAATGCAGCCACCACATCTCAGGACTCGTATGCTGCAATGTACAGTGCTTTCAAAAAGTATTTATACCCTTCATAATTTTCCACATTTTGTCATCTTACAACCAAAAAGGTAAATGTATTTTATTGGGATTTTATGTGATAGACCAACACAAAGTGGCACATAATTGTGAAGTGGAAGGAAAATGTTAAATGGTTTTCAACATTTTTTACACATAAATATTTTAAAAAAGTGTGGGGGGCACATTTGTATGGCGCCCCCCTGAGTCAATTTTTTTTAGAACCGCCTTTCTCTGCAATTACAGCTGCAAGTCTTTTTGGGGGTGTCTCTACCAGCTTTGCACATCTATAGAAGGACATTTCTGCCCATTCTTCTTTGCAAAATATCTCAAGCTCTGTCAGATTGGATGGAGAGCGTCTGTGAACAGCAATTTTCAAGTTGGTTTTAGGTCTGGACTTTGACTGCACCAATCTAACACATGAATATGCTTTGATCTAAACCATTCCATTGTAGCTCTGGCTGTATGTTTCGGGTCGTTGTCCTGCTGGAAGGTGAACCTCTACCACAGTTTCAAGTCTTTTGCAGACTCTAAAGCCCCGTACACACGAGCGGACTTTTCAACATCCAAAGTCTGACGGAATGATTCCGGCAGACTATTCGATCGTGTGTGGGCTGCAATGGACTTTTGATTCGCAAAAGTCTGACAGACTTTAGAAATGGAACATGCTTCAAATTTTTCCGCCAGAACTCTGCCGGACCCAGTTCCTACCGAAAAATTCGCTCGTGTGTATGCTATTCCGACGGACTAAAACCGACGCTAGGGCAGGTATTGGCTACTGGCTATGAACTTCCTTATTCGAGTCCAGTCGTACGTCACCACGTTCGAATCCGTCGGAGTTTGGTGTGATTGTGTGTGGCCAAGTCCGCTCATTCGGAAAGTCCGTCAGAACTGAGGCAGAACTCCTTCGAAAGTCTGTCGGACATAAGTCTGGTCGTGTGTACGCGGCATAACAGATTTTCTTCTAAGACTGCCCTGTATTTGGCTCCATCCATCTTCCCATCAACTCTGACCAGATTCCCTATCCCTGCTGAAGAAAAGCATCCCCACAACATGATGCTGCCACCACCATGTTTCACGGTGGGGATGGTGTGTTCAGGGTGATGTGCAGTGTTAGTTTTCCACCACACATATTGTTTTGCTTTTAGGCCAAAAAGTTCAATTTTGGTCTCATCTGACCAGAGCACCTTCTTCCACATGTTTGCTGTGTCCCCCACATGGCCTCTCGCCATCTACAAATGGGACTTCTTATGGCTTTTTTTCACCAATGTCTTTCTTCTTGTCACTCTTCCATAAAGGACAGATTTGTGAATCACACGACTAATAGTTGTCCTGTGGACAGATTCTCCCACCTGAGCTGTGGATCTCTGCAGCTCCTCCAGAGTTACCATGGGGCTCTTGGTTCTTCTCTGATGAATGCTCTCCTTGCCCAGCCCAGTCAGTTTAGGTGGACGGCCATGTCTTGGTAGGTTTGCAGTTGTGCCATACTCTTTCCATTTTCCGATGATGGATTAAACAGTCCTCCCTCCATGAGATGTTCAAAGCTTGGGATATTTTTTTTTATAACCTAACCCTGCTTTATAATTCTCCACAACTTTATCCCTGACCTGTCTGGTGTGTTCCTTGGCCTTCGTGACGCTGTTTGTTCGCTAAGGTTCTCTAACAAACCTCTGAGCTGAGGGCTTCACAGAACAGCTGTATTTATACTGAGATTGAATTACACACAGGAGGACTCTATTTATTTAATTAGGTGACTTCAGAAGGCAATTGGTTCCACTTAGTAATTATGTGCCACTTTGTGTTGGTCTATCACATAAAATCCCAATAAAATACATTTACGTTTTTGGTTGTATCATGACAAAACGTGGAACACTTCAAGGGGTATGAATACTTTTTCAAGGCACTGTATATGACATGTTTGTACATTTCTGGGTTTAGATACGCTGTAACCATTGCGCTTTTTTTTCCCCCTTTTTTTTTACTAAATAATGCGACATTTTTGATGTGACTGGGACAGACTTGGCGATTCAGCCAATTGTTTATTTCAGTCTAAGCAGGCAAACTGGAACACCATCTGAGATAATTATGATGATAATTCACTTCCAATGTGGCCAACCATGTGAACGCAGCAAAACGTGGATTGTGACAACGCTCTACCCTCGTTACATATTATTAATTCCTATGAATGTCGGTATTCACTTACGGCTAAATCTGCCACCAACTATCCACGGCCCTCGGAGGGCACTGGAAATTTATAGTGATCTGATACATATTAGCTTATTCATTTACCATCTCATTAACCTACTTACAGCTCAAGGCAGGCAGATATAAAAATAAACACCAATTAGTGGTGTAATAATTATGTAGCCATTAAAATAAAGTATTTTGAAATGTAGTCGGTTCAACTAACTGAATTTGTCTTGAGATCAGGCTCCTGTCGTCCCTTTTACAGCAGCAATCAGACTAGAAGAGTGGGAGGAATGGTGCCCCATCGCTGGTGTCAGTGGAAGGAATTGTGCCCTATCATTGGTGTCATTGGGAGGAATTGTGCCCCCTCGTTGGTGTCATTGGGAGGAATTGTGCCCTATCATTGGTGTCATGGGGAGGAATTGTGCCCCCTCGTTGGTGTCATGGGGAGGAATTGTGCCCCCTCGTTGGTGTCATGGGGAGGAATTGTGCCCCATCATTGGTGTCTTTGGGAGGAATTGTGCCCCCTCGTTGGTGTCATGGGGAGGAATTGTGCCACATCGTTGGTGTCATGGGGAGGAATTGTGCCACATCTTTGGTGTCATTGGGAGGAATTGTGCCACATCGTTGGTGTCATTGGGAGGAATTGTGCCACATTATAGTTGTCATTGGTTGGAATTGTGCCACATTGTTGGTATCGGTGGATGAAATAGTGCCTCAAGGGCCAGATAAAAGCAAGCAAAGGGCCTCATCTGGCCCCCAGGCCGCAGTTTGGGGACCACTGCTCTATAGAACAGGTATTGAATTAAAAAGCTGATCTGATTAGATCTGATCAATAACATTTTCTTTAAGCAGAGGTTCGAATTACATGTGTGTGTGTGATGACTCAGGTCTTTTACATTACAGTTCCCCTCCTCTTATATCACAATCCCGTTCTTATATCAGTGTCATTTCCCCCCCCCCCCTCTATCATATCCCCCCCCCCACACCAGTGTCCTCTGCCCTCCTTCCCATTATAGCCCCAAGAAGCTCTGCTCCCCTTTACATCACAACCCCTCCACAGCTCTGCTGTGCTTTACATGACAGCCCCCCTGCAGCTGTCCCCCTTCACATCACAGTCCCCCGCAGCTCTGCCCCCTTCACATCACAGTCCCTCCAACTCCCCATCCCTGCTCTCCCTTTCATATCAAACCCCCCCCTTCACATCACAACCCCCTGCAGCTCTGCCCCTCCTTCACATCACAGCCCCCCTCAGCTCACTCCTCCCTTACATCACAGTCCCCCGCAGCTCTGCCCCCTTCACATCACAGTCCCCCCCAACTCCCCCCCTCCCTGCTCTCCCATTTCATATCAAACCCCCCCTTCACACCACAACCCCCTGTAGCTCTGCCCCTCCTTCACATCACAGCCCCCCCTCAGCTCACCCCTCCCTTACATTACAGCCCCCCACAGCTCTCCCTCCTTTACATTACAAGCCCCCACAGCTCTGCCCCTTAACTTTCCTATCCTACTCGGATACACAGAGTGGACAGCTGTGGATGGAGGGTGGGAGCGGAAGCTGCTGGAGATAACTTTTCACAGATATATATAGAAGTTAACTCCGGCAGCTCCTGCTCCCGTCCAAAGCTGCTGTGCATCCCGCTCTTCCCTCTGCAGTGATAATGACAGTGGTGGTGGGGACGGTGGCTGAGTGGGAACCAGCAGGACCACCAGATGTGACAGTAAATCAGTCCTGATCCGAACCATAGTCTGTCATTTAGTGACGTCTGCTCTACAGAAACCCTTGAAATAATTTTTAGGTCTTGGGGTACTCCTGAGAAAACCAACAAGGACAGTGGGCGCAATGCCCCTCATCCAGTGGTAATCAGAATTCCCCATTTCAAGATTATCAAAAAGATCACTGGTGTCATGCCGCTGTTTCTGCCATGTAGAATTGGCCTTGGAAGTATATAGGCTTCATCAGATCAATTAGCCAGAGCTCAAGAAACCCACCTAGCAACCTCTTGAGGAACCCTAAGGTTCCATAAAACCCTGGTTGAGAATGGCTGCCCAAGAAGTGGCTATAAACATAAATGAAGATTTTCGGAAAGCAAAAGGAAAACTTGTGTTACGTTTTAATAGAATGCAGTAGACAATCCTAAATAAAGCCCAATGAAGTCAACCAAAGTGAGTTCCTACTAAAACCGTTATGTTCAACAGAAAGGGATGAAATTGTATAGATGGAGCACTATTCCTCCCAATGAAACTATCGATGGGACACTATCCTTCCCATTTACACCAATGATGGGGCACCATTCCTCCCACTGAGACCATCGATGGAACACTATTCCTCCCACTAACAACAACAATGGGGCACCATTCCTCCTACTAAAACCAATGATGGGGCATTATTTACTCCTGCTGATGTCTGGAGATTTTTTACTCTCAACGGTCAAAGTCAGGCCTTCCTGAAGAACATTAAACTGGCCCTTTGTTTAGAAAGTTTGGAGACACCCGATTTAAAAGTTCTTTGAGAGTAAAAGGTTTGAGAAACGGTAAATAGACCTTGGAGACCCGAAGTCTACAAAATTTATCAGAAACTAGTGGGTGATTCATGAGGGGTCAACAGCTGTCACAGCTGTTTGGTCAAGTGATCTGTCCCGGCCTCCATCATTCTACAGCACCCCTCTAGCCAACCTGCAGGGGGCAGTTTATAGTTGGCACCAAGGTCTATTTGTCAACCTACACCTACCCACAGCACCTGCCTAAAACCAATTAAAAGGTGGACTGAAAGCTTTCAATTCATTTGCCCATCTAGCCGCATTCATTCAACTTATTTTCTGAAGCTTTTGTTGCTTTGCCTGCAGAAATTTCTAAGACAAACACCTTGTTTGTGCGCTGACCTTTATTTTAGAAGTGAAATGCGTTGTCACACCAGCGACATGGCATTCTGTATAATCAGCCCGTAGTAGAATACAAAGCTGAATAGCATTACGCCGTTCTCCTGCCATTAGGGCAAGTAGATCCATCGAGCACGGCTGACGTTCCAAGGGAGCGAAAACATCAAGATTAATGCTTTCAGTAAATTAGAGGAATGAACGAAAGGGTGACCGCAACATTTGAATGCCAATAAATGCAAAATAATGCATTTGGGACACAAAAATCCAGGCGGAACGAAGGATTAATGGCATTCTACTGACAAGCGGAGCAACAATGGGAGAGCGACGGGAAGAACGAGACATTATTTCATGTGATTTAAAGGCGGGGGGGAAAAAAAACACATCATTTGAATTGCTGGGTGGGTGGATGGTGTATGGAATAGGAAATTAAACCAGTCGTCTTTTCATCTGGAAGGAAATGAACACCGAGGCTCCTTTTATTTCCAGATCTTTTAATATTCTTCAAGGATAACGGTGCTCTTAAAACAAATTGGCGGCGTTGAAGGGAAACTCTGCTTTTGCTACACAAACCATATAGTATTTTAAGCCCAATTGAAGCCAATGGAATAGGGATGCAGTTAATTAGACATTGCACTAATTACCTCCTTTTTAATAATCTGACTACCCTTTCCCGTTACGGTGGTTGTTCAGGGAGTCTGAATATGACTGAGTGGTCCAATGGGCATCAGGGTTTGACCCAGTGCCCCTAGTAATCAGCACTTAGTGGTAGACCTGGTCAGACACATCCCTCCCTTCCTCCACAATACAAGTCTCTTGTGCAGAGGGGTGTGACTGCTACTCTGCTCTGCCAGCACAGAGCACTGGAGTGGAGTTGCAAAAAGCAGCATTTGCACAGAGCAATTATAACATGTGGGGTACAGCACTAGTTTTGGCGATTTCAGTTTAAGTCACTGAAATAAAGGTGCAGTTAGAAAGACTGCAATAAATACTGTAATTTTTATAGCATTACCACAATTTCCTGTTACAGCAGTTGTGCAGGGAGTCTGAATATGGCCACAAAGTCCAGTGGGCACTAGAGGTTTACCTAGTGCTCTTGGAAATCAGCACTCAGTAGTAGACCTGATCAGACACACCCCTCTCTTCCTCCACAATACAGGTCCCTTGTGCAGAGGGGTGTGGCTGCTACTCTGCTCTGCCAGCACAGAGCACCGGAGTGGAGTTTTAAGAAGCAGCATTTCTACAGAGCAATTATAACATGTGGGGTACAAGCAGGGGCATCGGGAGGGGGTGGCTAGGGGGGGGCTGAAGCCCCGTAAGTGACCCCGAAAAGCCCAGAGTCTCAGGCATGCAGCTCTCCATTGTTAGCCCCAAGTGGCGAGTGCTGGGACCCATCTGATCCCGAATGTGGCCGAGTGCCATAGCAGGTCCCGCCTTCTGGAGCCTGCAATGCCTATGATGGACATCCCACTGGTCAGGGGCGTAACTATAGGGGGTGCAGCAGTCGCGACCGCAACTGGGCCCTGTGATGCAGGGGGCCCATGCAGCCCCCTCTACATATGACTGGCAGCAGCATAGGCAGCTAGGGGTACCAGTGCACCATGCACACGGGTGGTGGAGGTGGAGGGTGACTAGCAGAGCTCCATGCTCGACTATCGCACTGGCTGCTCTTTAGTTGTGCACTCCCCGCATGACCTGTGTCCTCGGCCGGCTCCTCAGAGTACCCCTCTCCTGCTCCATGCATTGCCGCTCAGTCCGATGTCTGTTCTCCCCAGCCAGAGTCCCGCCCCCCCTGAGTACGGACCACACTGCACTGCATACTTCTCCTGGGTAAACAAACTTTAAGTACACAGATGCAGTTCAGCCCTATGAGAGACCCCCGGAGGACACTGCAGGCTTGTCTGCCAGCCCCCCTCCTCCCCCGTCATACACAGATGATGAAAGGTCTTTCTGGGAGATATGCTGATCGCCCGTCCAGCACACTGGATGGAGCCCAGGCCAACATGGATGAGTGCGCGGCCTGCAGCTTGGTCATGGTGAGTGAGAGGACCCCATCCCCCACACACCATTACATACCCCCTCCATCTCCCCCTGGGGACAGGGACCCCTTCTCACGTGGGGACAGGGACCCCCACCTCCCCTGGGGACAGGGACCCCCACCTCCCCTGGGGACAGGGACCCCTTCTCATCTGGGGGCAGTAACTTCATCTGCCCTGGAGAAAGGGACCTCATCTCTTCTGGGGACGGGGACCCCATCCTGCCTAGGCACAGTCCCCCAATGGGGCACCTAAAAATGTAAAATAATAAAAAATAAAAAAACTACTGATACCAGTGGTGGAACTACAGGGCTCACAAAGGTTATACCTGTGAGCACGCCCTGGAGTTCCACCGCCGGACTCTGAGGGAAGGGCCCTGGCTGGGGTTCAGGGGGGCCCTTCATGGTTTATGCATCAGGGCCCTGAAGGTTCTAGTTACGCCACTGCCACTGGTCCAATGCCGGGACCGTGGGACGTGGGATGTCCATCATAGGTGCTGCAGGCTCCAGAAGGCAGGAATTACAATGCGGCCGCCGTGCCACATCGCCGCTCGAGTGGGCTGCTCTCCCCTCCTCTTCTCCTCTGACTGACTGGCTGCTGTGACACCGCACACCACGGCTGAGCTGAGGTAGGTCAGACAGTGTATGTAAATGTCAGTGTATGTGGGTCAGGCAGGTCAGTGTAGGTAGGTCACTGTAGGTAAGTCACTACCGTCAGTGTAGGTAGGTCAGTGTATGTAAATGTCAGTGTATGTAGGTCAGGCAGGTCAGTGTAGGTAGGTCAGTGTATGTAGGTCACTACTGTCAGTGTATGTAGGTCACTACCGTCAGTGTATGTAGGTCAGGTAGGTCATGGCCCAGCCAAAACAAAAGCCTGCATCACGTACAACACCCCACCCCACCCCCCGTTTCCAGCCTTGGACTTCTGGCTGAAGCCCCTGTTCTTTTTGCCACCTAGCAACGCCCCTGGGTACAAGACTAGTTAGCGATTTCAGTTCAAGTAACTGAAATAAGAATGCAGTTAGAAAGGTTTTGCACTACTTCCATTTTTTTTTGCATTACCACAATTTCCTGTTACAGCAGTTGTGCGGGGAGTCTGACTATGATCGCAAAGTCCAATGGGCACTAGAGGTTTACCTAGTGCTCCTGGAAATCAGCACTCAGTAGTAGACCTGGTCAGACACACCCCTCTCTTCCTCCACAATGCAAGTCTCTTGTGCAGAGGGCTGTGACTGCTACTCTGATCTGCCAGCACAGAGCACTGGAGTAGAGTTGCAAAAAGCAGCATAAACCTCTCCACAACTTTATCCCTGACCTGTCTGATGTGTTACTTGGCCTTCGTGATGCTGTTTGTTCACTAAGGTTCTCTAACAAACCTCTGAGGGCTTCACAGAACAACTGTATTGATACTGAGATTAAATTACACACAGATGGACTCTATTTACTAATTAGGTGACTTCTGAAGGCAATTGGTTCCACCAGATTTTAGTTAGGGTTATCAGAGTATAAAGTGGGCTGAATACAAATGCACCTCACACTTTTCACATATTTATTTGTAAAACCATTTGAAAACTATTTATAATTTTCCTTCCACTTCATAGTTATGTGCCACTTTGTGTTGGTCTATCACATAAAATCCCAATAAAATACAATTATGTTTTTGGTTGTAACATGACAAAATGTGGAAAATTTCAGGGGGTATGAATACTTTTTCAAGGCACTGTATGTGTTTGTACCCACCGTCATTACAGCATCAAGGTGATTGACAGCATTGCTCATGTTGAGCACAAATGGCACATATTAGTGGACCTCTCCTTGAAGTCATAGTCAAATAACTAAACATTTCTGGGATGCTGTTGACTCTCTCTTACCTCCATGAATATAGACGTAGACTTCCTTGTGGCCTTCTTTGTGTCCATTATCATTTTCATCTCCGATGGTTATCGTCAGCGTATTTGTGGCACTCATCGGTGGGTTCCCACTATCGGTTACAATCACAGGAAGATGAAACTCTTTCTCTTTTTCCCGATCAAAGATTCTCTGAGTTTGGATTGAGGCTGTGTTATTTCTATGGTCAACAAGCAGGAAGTCGGAGGAATTCTGGAGGTCACTTGGAAGGGAAAACCGAAAAGGTGGCCCATTCCCTGGAGAGTCTGCATCTACGACATACAACAAATAAGAGCTTTCGTTCATACGTAAAGTCTGTGGCCAAGCTGCATTTTCCCAAACTACAGGCATATACAAGCCGTCAAACCTTGGACCATTGTCATTGACATCTAGAAGGGTGAGATACACTGTTGCTGTGCCCGTTTGTGCCGGAGAACCATTATCAATGGCCAGAATGACTAGAGCATACTGTGACATGGTTTCCCGGTCCAGTGATTTAGCCACTAGCAAGGAACCACTTTGGTCAACATAAAATTCTTCAAGAACATCTGAGTCTGATTGAATATTGTAAGATATCTGCCCATTTTCGCTTGAATCGGCATCTGTAGCTGTCACTTGAGTTATAATGCTTCCTATAGTTATATTTTCGAAAAAAGGTGCCACGTGAACCACTGATGGACTAAAGATAGGAGGGTGGTCATTATAATCTTGTAATTCTATCAGGCAATAAGAAGTAGTAGAAAACTCTAAATCTTCTACTTTGATGGTGAGATTAAACCAACGCTCATGAGGGTTTTCGTAATCCAGTTTCTTTTTCAATTTTATTTCGGCCAGGTGGTTCTTCCTTCCATTTTCAATGGAAAATTTTTGATCAGGATCTCCCTCGATAATGCTGAAGGTCAGTAAAGCGTTTTCTCCAACATCCTCATCGAGGGCAGAGACCTGAAGGACCTTAAAGTTGACTTCACTGGTTTCCGGAATGACTGCAGTCCAAACATCTTGCGTAAATCTTGGGGCATGATCATTAATATCTACCACTGTGACTGTTGCCGTACCTGTGGTCGACAGTCCACCACCGTCTTTAACTTCTACCCAAATCAAATAAGTATCATTCTTTTCTCTATCAATGTCTCCAACAGCTGTATAGATGGTACCAGTCTCATTATTTATTTTAAACATATTTTGGCTTGATAAATCCAATGGACTGGGCACTATCGAGTAAGTCAAAATGGCATTTCGGCCTTCGTTTTTATCATCGAGATCTATGGCTGCCATCTCCATGACTGAGGTACTTGGTGGTGAATGTTCAACCACGCTGGCATTACAAATGTTAAAAGTGCAGAGGAACTGTGGGGCATTGTCATTAATGTCCTGTACGTAGATGATCACATCAGTAAATCCCGTAAGACCATCCCCATCGTCATCAGTGGCCAATACCACAAATCTCCACACTGCATGTTCTTCACGGTCCAGGGTCAGCAGGGCAAATATTTGTCCCGTCTTTTCAGTTATGGTAAAGACCGTTTCAGCACCACTTCCATGAAGAGAATACTTTAAACCTCCCAATTCACTATGGTCTGGATCGTTAGCAGAGACCTGGGTGGTGTGAGAAGAAACATTAATAATAATAAAAAAAAATCACAAATAAACACTATGGACATATTTATAAAGAAGTGAATCTCATATTCACCAAACATTCACTGCAGGTGAATCGTCAAGGTCCAAGTGTTTTAGTGCTCAATTTATCACCTATAAATGTTTGGTGAAAGTCACATTGATTCTAACTATACGCCTAAGTCGTGTAGAGAATCTGGAAGGTACCCACTGATTACCCATTGGTTTTCTAAAACATTTAGAAGTTCTACATGGCTAAAATTAGATGTGATTGTAGAGCCACCTTTATAGGGAACATTTTTTTGCTCTGCTTTACACTGGATGGTGTCCCCTAGCACTTTTTAGATTCTCTATGCATTTCTAGAGAGAATTCATTAGCTTGTTTAGACACCATTTGAAGGAGAATTGTGTAAGGCGAAGGTTGGAGAGGAGAGAATTAAGTTGACCTAGAGCAGTAGTGCTCAACCTTCAGGCCTCAGCCTCCCTTTTCCTGGGCTTCCAGTCAGCTGCATATCCCCTAACCTCTCACAGTGCCTCCCAGCTCCCATAGTGCCCCCAACCTTCCATAGTGGCCTGCAGTTCCTCTCATCCTCCCACAGTGCCCCAAGCTTTCCAAGTGCCCTCAGCCCCCAACAATGCCCCACAATCTCCCAGAGGGCCCTTCAAACTCCCACAGTGCCACCCAGCCCCCTTCAGAGACCCCATCTTCCACAGTTGCCTCAGCCCACGCTAGGAGCCACCAAAGTCTGCTGAAGCGTGCACTAACCCTCTCCAGTACCCCCATCCCCCCTGGTGTTACCCAGCCCCACCAAGATCCCTTCAGCATTTCAACATATCTATACTTTTCTTTCTTGGAAACCATCTTTGTTGAGTCCCGGTCTGTCATTACCACCTCAGCTCCCACCAGTGATAACCCTAGGGGTTTTCTGATCCATGTTGGCACTTTGCTACTGCATAGGCACACACAGTGTAAGTACTTTTGAGAGTTGTTTTGGGGGGGTTTCTCCTAGGTAAGATTACCTCTAATTATTCTATTTTATCTTAATCTCCTTCCGTGACCGGGTCAGACCTTACAGATATTCTTGTTACTATTATACTACAGCATTCAGTTTTCCATGTGCATGCTCCTGAAGAGTGGATGAGTAAACTTTTTACACCTGCCTGCTTCATTTAAAGTCCCAACCCCCAGTCCTCCTGTTTGTTTCAATTATATAGGGATGGAGGCAATTGACCTTACCCGGTCACCGCCTCATTTAAAGTCCCAACATTTTTCCTTTTCTTCTATATCTATACTTTAATTGTGTTTATTTTATTTTGTTTTACTATTGGGACATGGGAGGTTTTGGAAGAATTTACTGGGCCCAAGTTTGAATCAAGTTGAGACCCATTGGTCTAAGGCAGTGATTCTCAACCAGGGTTCCGTGGAACCCTAGTGTTCCTCCAGAGGTTGCTAGGGATTCCTTCAGCATTGGGCCATTTCTGCCTCTCAGATAAGTTTCCAAGGTCACCGTTGATATTTTTAGCTATCTGTAAGGAGGTCATTCTTCCCAATGACCACAAGTGTAAGGACCATTCTTCCCACTGCCCATCAACCTAATGTATCATGAGTTGTAAATTTCTCATTTTTAGCAGGGGTTCCCCCGAAACTGGAAAACTATTTCAAGGGTTCCTTTGTGTTGAAAAGGTTGAGAAAGGCTGGTCTAAGGTGAACATGGGAAAGTTGACTTGTTTATTAAACAATAACTAGTTGAATTATAGGTAATGAAAACCTGGACTATGAACCAGGAGCATTAAACGGCATTTAGAAACACGGAAAAAAAAATCCTTACCTGTAGCACAAACACTGGCAAGTCAACCAGCCCCTCTGTGACACTTCCTCGATATTCATTCAAAGAAAAGACTGGGGCCTCATCATTTTTGTTCAACACGCTGATGGTCACAGTGGCATAATCCTCCCTTTTCCCATCAGATGCCAACAGGGTGAGCACATAGACCTTCACCTCCTCATAATCCAGGGGGTGCACAATTAAAATGGCGCCCGTCTCTGGGTTGACATCCAGCACTCCGCCAATGTTACCTGATGTGATTTGATATCGGATATTTGCATTCATACCTGAAGAAAGAATTTGATATTTTTTTACCACATTTAAATGAGTTGTTTCAAGTAAGGGATCTTAGAGAATTTGCATCTGATGTGCTGAGACCAATACAAGAAGGATTCTGATAGACGCCTATGGATTACTGCAGTTTTAAATTAGAACTATTTTATTGCATGTGAGCTTATAAATTTAAAGAATATTTTGCTAATAAAACAAATATGAAAAGGTGTCTGATTTCACCATCCCAAAAACTGATCTCAAAGAATAAGCATCCCGCAGATACCCTTTCCCCTCACCCCCTCTAACTAATCAACAGGGTACAATAAAGTACCTAAAAGTTCCTTTAACTTACCTTAATCCGTGTGTCATGCGACACGTGTTCCAAGTCTTCCATCCTACTCAATACTGAGAAGAAGAGACTTTTTTCTGGGTACCCACATTGCTGCGGGTGATGTGAACATTTTCTAATGGCTGTCAACAGTGGTGTTCTCTCAGGCTCCAGAAGACTACACGAGATGACGTCTCCACCAGGTGACTTATCGGTGCAGGCATAGGTTGATGTGCTGGATCAACAGTCTCCACTTCCAGAAGTGATGCCAGCAAGGGAAATATATATACTCTTTTATTAGTGCATGGTCACAGCAATTAAAGAGGGAGTCCGCCGGGAGTCCGCGTTTTTTTTTTTTTTTTAAAGCCAGCAGCTACAAATACTGCAGCTGCTGACTTTTAAAATAGTGACACTTACCTGTCCAGCGCGCCCGCGATGTCGGCACCCGAAGCCGATCTCTCGATCGTCTCTCGGGTGCTGCCGCCGCCATCTTGGGTATGGGAATCGGGAAGTGGAGCCTTTCGGCTTCATTTCCCGGTTCCCTACTGCGCATGCGCGAGTCGCGCTGCGCAATAAGGATGGACCCGCTGCCTCTGGGATCTGTGTGTTTCCCAGCAGGCAGCGGGGGACTTTCGGAAAGGGGCGTAATCTACGCCCCTTTCCGCAGAGAGCTATCCCGGAAGTGGGTGCAGATACCTGTACTGTACAGGTACCTGCACCCCCCTCCCCCCTGAAAGGTGCCAATTGTGGCGCCGGAGGGGGGGAGGGTTCCAATGAGCGGAAGGTCCACTTTAGGGTGGACCTCCGCTTTAAGTAAGCCAATGTTTCAGGGCTAGGCAGAATCCCTTTCTCAAGACAACATAGAGCCTATGTTGCCTTGAGGGAAGAACCCTGTGTGGCTCTGAAACGTTGGCTAACTTGACTAATGCAACATTGCACTAATAAAAGAGTGTGCATGTTTGTGACCAAATGCTGTCTCATCATTTCACTGTGGTTTGCATTGGATCATCCACTATGGTCACTATGAGTACTCATACAGTATGAAAACATGGTTGGAAACGGAAAGAAATGCAGTCCTCTGATTTAAGCCAAGGAAATATGACACTTAGCCCTTGTACACACGGTCGGAGATTCCGACGGAATGTTTCCTATCGGACCGTTTTGTCGGATATTCCGACTGTGTGTGGTCTGCATCGGACTGTTTCCGTCGGAATATCCGACGGACCAAGTTTTCCAACTTGCCGGTAAAACTTTCAGACAAAATGCTCCTATCGGACATACTCCGATCATGTGTAGCCTACTCCGACGGACAAAGTGCCACGCATGCTCAGATCAAATTCCTAGACCAAAGCTATTGGCTCCTAGCCTGAATGTAGTCCCGTCGTAACAAAATAACGTCATCACGTTATGTACAATCGGATTTTCCGACAACTTAGTCTGACCGTGTGTATGCAACATCACTTCCGGACCTCTTCTGGAATTAATCCGTCGGAATTACTCCGACGGATTTAGTTGTCGGAATCTCCGACCGTGTGTACAAGGGCTAAGTTTGGTTGAGCAAAAAAAGGTTTCATATATATATATATATATATATATATATATATATATATATATATATATATATATATATATATAAAGAGGGTTTTGCCCTCAAAATGTTTCAGCACTATACACAATTGAGGCAGCAACAGAAGGTTGCTGAACGTGTCCTACAGTTAGTCCTTGAGGGAATCTATACTTGGGTGGATGCCATGATTTATATTCCGTTTTTTGCAAGCTTTTCATACTCAAGCATTTCAGTATGAAAAGTATTTATTAATACAATTTTATTGAAGAGTTTGCACAAGACCGATGCACTCTTTTTTGTCTTTTAGTGAAGGTGCTAGTGAATATTTCTGAATATTTTAATATTGGGAGATTTTATTTTTTGAATATTCATTTTTGGGAGATTTGTGGGAAGGGGGGAGATGGGTATAATACTTTTTCTGGAGAAGGGCTTTAAAGGACAAGTTGTCTACTACCCATGAGTTAGTTTATGTGGCCAGTAAATTTATTTAAAATAAAATTATCAAAAGGAATAAAATGGAGGCTGCCACTCCTTACCACATTTTCTAAAATGACTAGTTGCCCAGCTGCCCTACTCACCATCCTTCTTCAATACCTTAAGTTATTGACCCAAAACTAGCAAGCAATAAAGACTTTCCGCTGGCTCTCCTGATCTTCCATGTGGCTCAGATGGTAGTAAAGTCAACTGGTTTGCATAACAAACCATCCAATTATTTTCAGATGGTGGACGCCAAAGGCAATATAATGTCAGTAGGTTTTCTCTTTTCATAGCACACCTAAATTCAATGCAACATTGATTGTTGTCCACCTGTCCTATTGGCCATCCTTCTTTGATACCTTGAGTTTTTGACCCAAATCTATCAAGCAATAAAGGCTTAACACTGGTTCTCTTGATCTTGTACATGGTTCAAACTGTATTAAAGTAAGAGACCATGCAACTATCATTTTCGAATGGTGGACACCAAAGGCGATATCAGGGTTTCTCCCTTCATAGCACACCTAATTCAATGCAAAATTTCTAGTTGCCCAGCTGTCCTACTGACCATCCTTTTTCAATACCTTGAGTTACTGACCGAAAATTACCAAGCTGTAAAGACTTTATGGTAGCTTTCCTGATCTTCCATGTGGCTCAGATGATATTAAAGCCAATAGGTAAGCATAACAGATCATGCCACTATCATTTTCAGATGGTGGATACAAATGACAATATAATGTCTGAAGGTTTTCTCCCTTCATAGCACACCTAAATTCAATGCAAAGTTGATAGTTGCTCACCTGTCCTATTGGCCATCCTTCTTTGATACCTTGAGTTATTGACCCAAATCTATCAAGCAATAACGGCTTTACACTGGTTCTCTTGATCTTATACGTGGTTCAAACTGTATTAAAGTAAGAGACCATGCAACTATAATTTTCGAAAGGTGGACACCAAAGGCGATATAATATCAGAAGGTTTTCTCCCTTCATAGCACACCGAATTCAATGCAAAATTACTAGTTCCCCAGCTGTCCTACTGACCATCCTTCTTCAATTCAAGTTATTAACCCAAAATTACTAAGCTATAAAGACTTTATGGTAGCTTTTCTGATCTTCCATGTGGCTCAGATGGTATTAAAGCCAATAGGTAAGCATAACAGACCATGCAACTCTCATTTTCAGATGGTGGACACCAAATGCAATATCATGTCAGAAGGTTTTCTCCCTTCATAGCACACCTAAATTTAATGCAAAGTTGATAGTTGCCCACCTGTCCTATTGGCCATCCTTCTTTGATACCTTGAGTTATTGACCCAAATCTATCAAGCAATAATGGCTTTTACACTGGTTCTCTTGATCTTATATGTGGTTCAAACTGTATTAAAGTAAGAGACCATGCAACTATCATTTTCGAATGGTGGACACCAAAGGTGATATAATATCAGAAGGTTTTCTCCCTTCATAGCACATCAAATTCAATGAAAAATTACTAGTTGCCCAGCTGTCCTACTGACCATCCTTCTTCAATTCAAGTTATTAACCCAAAATTACTAAGCTATAAAGACTTTATGGTAGCTTTTCTGATCTTCCATGTGGCTCAGATGGTATTAAAGCCAATAGGTAAGCATAACAGACCATGCAACTCTCATTTTCAGATGGTGGACACCAAATGCAATATCATGTCAGAAGGTTTTCTTTTTTCATAGCATGTCTAAATTCAATGCAAAATTGCTAGCTGCCCAGCTGTCCTACTGACCATCCCTCTTCAATACCTTGAGTTATTGACCAAAGAATTAGCAAGCAATAAAGACTTTCTGTTGGGTGTCCTGATCTTCCATGTGGCTCAGATGATATTAAAGCCAATGGGTAAGAATAACAGATCATGCAACTCTCAATTTTCAGATGGTAGATACGAATGACAATATAATGTCTGAAGGTTTTCTCCCTTCATAGTACAACTAAATTTAATGCAAAATTGCTAGTTGCCCAGCTCTCCTATTGACCATTCTTCTTGAAAACCTTGAGTTATTGACCCAAAACTAGCAAGCAATAAAGACTTTCCACGGATTCTCCTGATCTCTCCCAATCTTCCACATGGCTCAGATGGTATTAAAGTCAACAGGTTAGCATAACAGACCAGGGAACTATCATTTTCAGATGGTGGACACCAAAGGAAATATAATGTCCGAAGGTCTACTCCCTTGATGGCCCACCTAAATGCAACACGAAATACCTCCCACTTTGCCCATTTTTCAACCTACACCTTCCAACGTCACGGTACCTTCATCTGGGTCACTGGCGCTCACAGTCGCCACCACGGTGCCCACATCCTGGTCTTCGTCCACGCTCACATAGTAGGTGCTCTGCGCAAAGGTCGGCGGGTTATCATTGACATCGCTGATAAAAATGCGCACGTAGGCCGTATCTGCGAAGACAACAGGCAAAAAGGGAAATTAAGGAAAGAAAAAAAAAAAAAAAACAAGAGTGAGCCAATTCTGTCGGCTGCAATTTCTCTGCCTGTCGGGCAGAGCGTTAAATGAAAACTAATATGTAGACGATACGGGAACAGGCCCCCGGGGGGCACAGAACAATTTACACAGCCGCATTATCCTGAACGCGCTTGAAGAGGGAGACGGACGTCAAAAGCGATTCTTCTCAATAGATAACACACAGATAATTGATTTCTGATGTCACAAGCTTTTTATTTTTCGGCCTATCGCCCCAATAAGGCCGTTTAGTCCGGGGGTAATTTACACAGCTTCAGAGCTCAGCAATTTCAAAAAGGAGAATAAACGCAGAAAAACTATTATATATTCACAGCATCTATCTGCGTAGCCTGCAGCCCGGCACAAATAGATTCACTTTGCTGTTTTTATTTTTTTATTTTTTTTTCCATCTATGTATCTTATTAATGTAAGTTATTCCAATACATTTTCCACCTACCCTAGTTATGTCATTTTAATGGTGATGGTCCCATTATTCCAGAATTCTTTCCATAGACAAATTTCAATCAGGAACATTTTATTAACCCTTTGAAGGGGAACTTCTACAACCCAAGGGATAAAGAGAAAAGTACAGATGAATCCCAAATGCATTATAATTAGTGGTATGTCTTATAATAATAATATGACCCCCCGGGGCTTTTTCATCGTTTTCATTCCGAATTTCAACTAGATGTTAAAAAAAAAAACCCACACAAATGAATCCATTTATGTCTTAAAGATAAACTCCAGGCAGATATAAAAGACATATAAAAGACACAAATGAAGTCAGCTCTGTATTCATTAACATATCATTAAATGCATCTGTTTCCAAGCAAAGCATGGTAACTACCTGAATTTAAAGTCGTAGCCTTTGTACAGCCGAGTTGAGGCTTGGAGTGGGAGAAGCAGCACAAACAGCCAATCAGTTAATTTGCTGACAAGTAGCATGCTGATAGGAGGAGCAGTGGCGGCTGGGGCTAAACATTTTTGGAGGGGGGGGGGGGTGGCGAACAAACCCCCCCCCAGGTCTGCACTCACCCCTCCACGGTCCTTCCTGCACTCACCCCTCCACGGTCCTTCCTGCACTCACCCCCCCCCCCCCACAGTCCTTCCCGCACTCACCCCTCCACGGTCCTTCCTGCACTCACCCCCCCCCGGTCCTTCCCACACTCACCCCTCCACAGTCCTTCCCGCACTCACCCCATACGGTCTTTCCCGTACTCACCCCTCCATGGTCCTTTCTGCACTTACCCCCCCCCCCCACGGTCCTTCCCACACTCACCCCTCCACGGTCCTTCCCGCACTCACCCCTCCACGTTCCTTCTCGCACTCACCCCTCCATGGTCCTTCCCGCACTCACCCCTCCACGTTCCTTCTCGCACTCACCTCTCCACGGTCCTTTCCGCACTCACCCCTCCACGGTCCTTCCCGCACTCACCCCTCCACGGTCCTTCCCCCACTCACTCCTCCACGGTCCTGCCCACACTCACCCCTCCACGGTTCCCCGCACTCACCCCTCTGCGGTCCCCCCCCCCACTCACCTCTCCACGGTCCTTCCTGCACTCACCCCTCCAGGGTCCCCCGCACTCACCCCTCCATGGTCCTTCCCGCACTCACCCCCCCCCCCCCCTCCACGGTCCTTCCCTCACTCACCCACCCCACGGTCCTCCACACTCACCACTACATGGTCCCTCAGCCTCTCAGAGTGACAGAGAAATGAGTTCACCACTGTGCTGCTTCTCTTTTCATTGTCCAGTCACAGACTGGGGTGGATACAGAAGGACCTGGGCTCAGAAGCAGCATAAAGAGCCAATAAGTTCATGTGCCGACAAGAAGCATTCTTATAGGAGGAGAAAGCAAAGTGATAGGAAGATTAAGTCAATATTGTGCTGCTTCTCCTTTCACTGTCCGGTAACAGAGTGGGGCAGGTCTGGAAGTCTCAGAAGAAGCTCATCACTGGGCTGCTTTTTTTTTCACTTTCCAGTCACAGACTGGGGTGAATCCAGAAAGGTGTGGGCTCAGGAGGAGCAGTACAAGAGGCCAATCAGTTAATGTGCTGAAAAGTAGTATGCTGATAGGAGAAAAGAGCAGAGTCATAGAGAGTTGAGCTCATCGCTGTGCTGCTTCTCTATTCACTTTCCAGTCACAGACTGGGGTGGGTCCAGAAGGATATGGGCACAGAAGAAGCAGTATAAGCAGCCGATCAATTCATGTGCTGACAAGAAGCCTGCTTATAGGAGGAGAGAGCAGAGTGACAAAAAGATGAGCTCATTCCTGTGTTACTTCTTCTTTCACTGTTGATTCACAAACTGAATAGTGTTTGTTTACATGTACAGTGGTGTGAAAAAGTGTTTGCCCCCTTCCTCATTTCCTGTTCCTTTGCATGTTTGTCACACTTAAGTGTTTTGGAACATCAAACCAATTTAAACAATAGTCAAGGACAACACAAGTAAACACAAAATGCAATTTGCAAATGAAGGTGTTTATTATTAAAGGTGAAAAAAAATCCAAACCATCATGGCCCTGTGTGAAAAAGTGATTGCCCCCCTTGTTAAAACATACTATAACTGTGGTTGTCCACACCTGAGTTCAATTTCTCTAGCCATACCCAGGCCTGATTATTGCCACACCTGTTCACAATCAAGGCATCACTTAAATAGGAGCTGCTTGACACAGTAAGGTCCACCAGAAGATCCTTAAAAGCTACACATCATGCCGAGACCCAAAGAAATTCAGGAACAATTGAGAAAGAAAGTAATTGAGATCTATCAGTCTGGAAAGGGTTATAAAGCCATTTCCAAAGCTTTGGGAATTCAGCGAACCACAGTGAGAGCCATTATCCACAAATGGCGAAGACATGGAACAGTGGTGAACCTTCCCAGGAGTGGCCGGCCGCCCAAAATTACCCCAAGAGCGCAGCGACTACTCATCCAAGAGGTCACAAAAGACCCCACAACAACATCCAAGGAACTGCAGGCCTCACTTGCCTCAGTTAAGGTCAGCGTTCATGCCTCCACCATCAGGAAAAGACTGGGCAAAAATGGCCTGCATGGCAGAGTTCCAAGGAGAAAACCACTGCTGAGCAAAAAGAACATCAAAGCTCATCTCAATTTCTCCACAACACATCTTGATGATCCCCAAGACTTTTGGGACAACATTCTGTGGACCGATGAGACAAAAGTGGAACTCTTTGGAAGGTGTGTGTCCAAGTATATCTGGCGTAGAAGGAACACTGCATTTCATAAAAAGAACATTATACCAACAGTAAAATATGGTGGTGGTAGTGTGATGGTCTGGGGCTGTTTTGCTGCTTCAGGACCTGGAAGACTTGCCGTGATAAAAGGAACTATGAATTCTGCTGTCTACCAAGAGATCCTGAAGGAGAATGTCCGACCATCTGTTCGTGTACTCAAGCTGAAACGAACTTGGGTTCTGCAGCAGGACAATGATCCTAAACACACCAGCAAGTCCACCACCGAATGGCTGAAGAAAAACAAAATGAAGACTTTGGAGTGGCCTAGCCAAAGTCCTGACCTGAATCCTATTGAGATGTTGTGGTATGACCTTAAAAAGGCCGTTCATGCTCGAAAACCCTCTAATGTAACTGAATTAGGACAATTCTGCAAAGATGAGTGGGCCAAAATTCCTCCAGGACGCTGTAAAAGCCTCATTGCACGTTATCGCAAACGCTTGGTTGCAGTTGTTGCTGCTAAGGGTGGCCCAACCAGTTATTAGGTTTAGGGGGCAATCACTTTTTCACACAGGGCCATGATGGTTTGGATTTTTTTTCACCTTTAATAATAAACACCTTCATTTACAAATTGCATTTTGTGTTTACTTGTGTTGTCCTTGACTATTGTTTAAATTGGTTTGATGTTCCGAAACACTTAAGTGTGACAAACATGCAAAGGAACAGGAAATGAGGAAGGGGGCAAACACTTTTTCACACCACTGTAAGCAGTGTGAGTACCTGAATTTGAACTGCTGTCAGCCTTTTGCAGTCATTGTACAACATAGCTCAGGCTAGGATTGGGAGAAGCAACACAAGGAGTCAATCGGTTCATGTGCTGACAAAAAGCATGCTTATGGGAGGAGAAAACACAGATGTGCTCATTCCTGTGCTGCATCTTCTTTCACTGTCCAGTCACAAGCTGAGGTAGGTCCAGAAGGACCAGGGGCTCAGAAGAAACAGTACAAGGAGCCAATCAGTTCAAATGCTGACAAGAAGCATACTGATAGGCGGAGATAGCAAAGTGACAGAGAGATGAGCTGAGCTCATCCCTGTGCTACTTCTCCCTTCACTGTCCAGGTACAAGCAGGGCCGAGTTTAGAAAGACCTGGGCTCAGAAGAAGCAGTACAAGCAGCCAATCCATTCATGTGCTGACAAGAAGCATGTTGATAGGAGGAGAGAGCAGTGGGACAGAGAGAGGAGGCTCATCACTGTGCTGCTTCTCTTTTTACTGTCCAGTCACAGGCCAGGGGGAAAGACTTGTGTTTCCTAAAGTGTATCTTAGGGCAAAACCTTTTTATTATTTCGTTTTGGATAGAGAAGGGTAGGGTTCAATTCTTTGTCGAGTTTCAATTGCTGTCCTCCTGTTGGGGGCCATCAACCCTCCGTTTGTACTGGTAACCAATGACACCGAAAAAAATAATGAAAGGGAAAATCCTGAATTTTATTGCTGTGCCCAGATCAAAAGGTTTGGTGAAAATATTAATGTGGACATTTGTCTAAGAAGGAATTCCTCTCACAGGATATTTCCTCTAAGCCCTTGTACACACGGTCGGACATTCCGACAACCAAATTTGTCCGAAACTGTTGCATACACACGGTCGGACAAAGTTGTGGGAAAATCCGATCGTTCAGAACGTGATGACGTTATTTCGTTACGACGGGACTACCATCAGGCTAGTAGTCAATAGCTTTGGTCTAGGAATTTGATCTGAGCATGCGTGGCACTTTTTCCGATCGGAAATTCTCTACACATGATCGGACAAGGTCCGATTGGTTCATGTTGTCGGAAAATTTTATAGCCCAGCTGGAAAACTTGGTCCGTGGGATATTATGACGGAAACAGTCCGATGGAGCCCACACACATGGTCGGATTATCCGACAACACGGTTCCGATCGGACATTTTCCATCAGAATGTCCGACCGTGTGTACAAGGGTTTACTGTTATGTCACTGGTACATGGGCAGCAAAAAAATAAATCAAAACTGGCTGGGGTTTAAAGAGGAAGTAAACCCTGATGAGTTTACTTCCTCTTTGTCTCCCTGCAAAGGTAAAGCATAATGAGCTACCATGCATCGCATAGGAGTCCATTATGTGTCACTTACCTGACACAGGAGCCAGCGATGTCACCGCTGTCCCCTGTAGTCTGGAGTATCCATCTTGTTCTGGGTATCGCTGCTCCGGCCACTCACATCGCCGGAGCAGCGATGACGTCACTCCCGCGCATGCGCACGGGAGCCGCCACTAACGGCATATTGCCGTTAGTAGCGGCATGCTGCTAACGGTGATAGTGCGTCTGCGTGCTGCTGTCTACGGCGCATGCGCCATAGACAGCTGTCACTGTCTTTTACTAAATATCTCCTAAAGGTTTAGTAGATATTTCTTGGACCTACAGGTAAGCCTTAATCTAGGCTTACCTGTAGGTCAAAGTGGTTTGTAAGGGTTTACAACCACTTTAAACCCTTCTCTACTCCATCCAAAACTAGTGTGGCAGGGGGTCGATACCCCAGATGATGTCTTAGAGGACGAAATGCGTCGGGTCGACTTACCTACCGCATCGCGCTTTCTCTGCGATCTAATTTAATGGCTCAATTTTGTCTTCTAAAATGTGAGTGTTTTTAATTCTATTTAATCCTATTAAATACTCCTAAATGTTATTACACTATGCGAGTTCTTGTATGATTTATTGCATATGACCATATGGAGTTTTGATGAACATTCCGCTCCTGCCCACCACTCTGCCTTAACCAGAATAAGGGGAATATCGGTGATCCATTTGAAGTAGGAATCTGCCTGTATTACTAAGCCTATGGTGACTTGTGAGGCGTATGCCTTTTCAGGTCTACTCATTTCGGTAAGCCTCACTCTTACGGGTGGCGGTACTGGCGAGGATTCCTTTTGGGGCGCTATAGAGTGTGAACTCTTGAATATGCGGAACTAATCACTCTTTCACATGCACTTTTTTCTTCGCAATCTATATGAATAATATATATGAATTTCTATTATACACTTATGCACTTTATTGTAATTTTGGCACTTTATTGAGATTTTATCACTAAAGTTGGTCTATGTTATATTTAATAAGTTATTGTGTTTACTTTACTATAGTGTTTTTGTCAATAAGTTGGCACAAGTCACTGCAATATTTGTTAGCGCAACATTTTTTCTCTATATGCCTTCTCACATAGCTTGAGCTGCTCAATGTCCTCGTTCAAGTCATCCTCCTCGTGAGTAGACATGGGCGCCGTCAATAAATTTGTTTTGTTCTGTTCCGTTACGGTTCGTATTAAAATTAATTCGTACTTCGTATTTCGTGTCCGAAATTCAATTTCAATTCATACAAAATACGAATTGTCGTTAGGTTCGTTAACTTGTATGAACGTTCTTTACGATTAATTTAAAGGCAAAAATATACCTCAAGATGACAGTCGATGCTGATGGAAGTTGGGTTTTTATCCGAAATACGAAATTCCGTTGAAGAATTTCCTATCCGAAATACGAATTTTCGTTAGATGAGGGGCTCCCATCATCCCTGTGCTGTGCTGACTTCCTCCTGGGGATTCGTAAACAAAAGTTCGTATTTCGTACAAAAGTCGGACGCATGGCAATTCGTATTTCGGATCCTCTCGAATGTACGAATTTAGGGAAATTCGTACGAATTTGAGATTCGTACGAAATGAATCGCACATGTCTACTCATGAGTAGTTTTAGCAAAACGAAAAAAATAAGCCAACATATACATATTAGACTGAATTCTAGATATTTGTGTACCAGTATTGGGCTGCCCGTGTTTTCCTGGTCGAGCGGATTCTGAACCATCGGATGATTTGACCTCCAGTAAGTACGACGTCTTTGTCTCTCGGTCGAAGACTGCTGCGGTGTAGATGCTCCCTGTCTGGGGGTCTATGTGGAACAGAGCGTGGTCCCCACTACGATCTTCCAATATGGAATACATGATCTGGAAGACAAGACATGGAGGTCAGGAACTGTCTGGACACATCCCTACCATTTGAGACCTCAGCCTTAGACCCTGTACACACGGTCGGACATTCTGCCAACCAAATCCGTTGGATTTTGTCCGACGGATTCTGTCCGACGGATTGTGTCCGAAACTGTTGCATACACACGGTCGGACCAAGTTGTCGGAAAATCCAATCGTTCAGAACGTGATGACGTTATTTAGTTACGATGGGACTACGTTCAGGCTAGTAGCCAATAGCTTTGATGTGGGAATTTGATCTGAGCATGCGTGGCACTTTGTCCGATCAAAATTCTCTACACATGATCGGAGTATGTCCGATCGGACCAGTTTGTCGGAAAATATTTCCAACATGTTGGTAAATTTGGTCCGACGGATATTCCGACGGAATCAGTCCGATGCAGACCACACACAGTCGGATTATCCGACAACACGGTCCAATAGGACACATTCCGACGGATTCTCCGACCGTGTGTACGGGGGCTTATAGTACGGCCATGCTGAACCAGGGTTCCTCCAAAGGTTACTAGGGGTTCCTTAAACTTTTGCTAATTGACCTCCCATCTGATGGTTCCAGTATATTTCTGGGTTCACCACCACTCAGCACTCTTCTCCAAATAAAACCCATGATGGGACATTGTTTACTGCCACCAGATTATTTTTTATTTCTGCTGACCACAGGCAAGCCCTCATAAAGCACGAAGGACAGTCAACAGGCTCTTTGTTTGAAAAGTTTGGAGACCCCTCCACCTTTAGAGCATTGGGGTTCTATTCAAAATGAAAGACACTGCAATGCACCAACATTAGTAATATGTCTTCATGTTAATTGACCCTGAAACGACCAATATTTGTATTGACAGTTTCCCTTTTTATTTATTTATTTATTTATATATCTTGTGGTTGCTCACTATCAATGTTTCCTCTCTTTTCCTCCCGTATTCTATCACCAAGTGGAACAAGCGTCCTGATAGAATATTATGACTCGAATTTGTGGCGAAGTCACGCATTGCACTAGTTGCTGGGAGACTGAGCAGCGGGGGGAACTGACACTTTGTGAATTGGGGAATCTTGCCGTTTGCGCTCTTCATTTTACCCTTTGGTATGGAAGAGAAAGATGAAAGTGACAGTTTGTTTTGGGAAGACTGGCATGGGTTGTCCCCTGCAAGGATGGCGAGGATCAGCGGGAGAGAATTAATTCAACGAGACATGCACAGATACATCAAAGCAAAAGGAAGAAGTAAGAAATGTATTTTTTCATCCATAAAGAAATGTTTAGATTCATGGATTCATGTTGCTTTTTTTTTTTTTTTCTCTCCTTTTTGTAATAATACACACATGATAACCCAGCAGAGATAAGTATAGTAGGACGGTGTTTGAAAACCTGTTGAAACCTGTTTGTGTGTACGTATAATGGAAATCTATGGGTATGGAGGTTTTAATTTGTTTAAATAGTGAATAACCAGGATGCTACGAGATGTATGTTAGGTGAATGGTGACATGTTGATGTTTTGTGTTGCCTTTAGAAAAGGCAGCATAAAACGTTATTTTCTTTCAAATAATAGCCTCTGCCGGTCTTTGTCAACCTTTTTACGCCAGAGGAATCCTTGAAATAATTTTTTAGGTCTTACGGAACCCCTGATACAATCAGTCAAATGGAGGACAATGCGAAATGTGTTTCTTACATTGGTGATCAGTGGGAAGAATGCTCCTTATATTGGTGGTCAATGGGAAGAGTGCCCCTCTTCTATTTGTGGTCAGAGAGAATGCCCCCATACATTGGTGATCAGTGGGAAGAATGCCCCTTACATTGGTGATCAGTGGGAAGAATGTCCCTTACATTGGTGATCAGTGGGAAGAATGTCCCTTACATTGGTGATCAGTGGGAAGAATGTCCCTTACATTGGTGATCAGTGGGAAGAATGTCCCTTACTTTGGTGATCAGTGGGAAGAATGCTCCTTACATTGGTGATCAGTGGGAAGAATGTTCCTTACATTGGTGGTCAATGGGAAGAATGTCCCTTACATTGGTGATCAGTGGGAAGAATGCTCCTTACATTGGTGGTCAATGGGAAGAACGTCCCTTACATTGGTGATCAGTGGGAAGAATGCCCCTTACATTGGTGATCAGTGGGAAAAATGCCCATTACATTGGCGATCAGTGGGAAGAATGCTCCTTACATTGGTGGTCAATGGGAAGAACGTCCCTTACATTGGTGATCATTGGTAAGAATGTCCCTTACATTGGTGATCCATGGGAAGAATGCTCCTTACATTGGTGATCAGTGGGAAGAATGCCCCTTATATTGGTGGTCAATGTGAAGAATGGCCATCTTCGAATCGTGATCAGAGGGAAGAATGCCTCCTCTTCTATTGGTGATCAGAGAGAATGCGCCCCATACATTGGTGGTCAGTGGGAAGAATGCTCCTTACATTGGTGATCAATTTGAAAAATTACCCTCTTCTTTTGGTGGTCAGAGGGAAGAATGCCCCGCTTCTATTGGTGGTCAGAGAGACTGCTCCCCATACATTAGTGGTCAGTGCTAAGAATGCCCCTCTTCCATTAGTGGTCAGTAGGTAAAATGGCCAATTCAATTAATTGGGAGACAGGGGGAAAAATGCCTCTTACATTGGTGGTCAGTGGGAAGAATGCCCCCCTTCCATTGGTGGTTAGTAAAATGGCCCCCACATACATTGGTGGTCAGTGGGAAGAATGTCCCCTTTTAAGAATAATGTCCCTTACATCAGTGAGAAGAATGTCCCCCTTACAGTGGTGCTTACAATACCCTCCTTACCTATAGCTAAAGAGACCATTGGTGTCATTGCACTGGCTCTGCCAAGTGGCGTTGGGTATGGAAATATCCAGACACCATCACTTGGGAGGTCAATCAGCCACAGCTCAAGGAACCCCTTCCAACCTTTAGAGGAACCTTGAGAATGGCTGGCTTGTGCAGAAATAATATTTGGCCTGGATAATACATAGGATTTCAGGTAGAATGTTATTTATTTATTGACCAAATTATATTTTTGACTGACTACTCTCTTTTTAATACATATATACATATATTTTACATTTCTAAAGATTTTTTTGTATGGGCATAAACTTTTATTTGCTGTTGGCGCATGGAAGATTTGGGAAGAAATAACCGGGCCTTGGTCTCACCAGGGTTGAGAATCACTGGTCTAGTACACACTTTAAGAATGTGTTGACCTTGCTCATAAGGATGAAGGGATGGTCAGGAACTCTTGGTCATGTACCGAGTAACAAGTACAAATGCAGTATCATTTAAAGGTCTTTTTGAAACATTTATAGGTTAAGAATATCAAATACAACCAACACATTTTTGGAGGGGGGCACCTCTTAACAGCCCAAAGAATGGCTAGGGAAGGGTAAAATGGTCGGTTTTGTTTTGCTGTGTCCTTCTTACGAAGATCTATCTTAAGTTTTATGACGTGTCTCCCCTGGAGGACAATGGCAGTATTAAAACCCTGAGCAAAGTTTAAAAGTTTGAAAGTGCCAATTTGCTTTTTTACACTTTTGTTAGACTTTTCCAAGGACCCTGTGGGATATCCTGCTTAATGGAGAGCTGCCTTCCTTGAACTAGAGATCAAACCTGACCTTTCCACTCGGGTCCAGCGTGCCTACACGTCTTTTGCAGTATTAATAACCTGACACAGGTTCTAAACCTTCCCCACACTTTTCAAAATGAAAAATGAAAAGATTAGAAAATCTGTTAGAAAGGGCATTTCTGTGTCTCAAACCAACTATGCTTTTATAACTTTTGGCTAATAATTAATAATAATGATATTCTAGTTTACTGTAAAAAAACATTTCAATCAGAAGCCAATAAAAAGTTTATATAGATCTGAAAACGTAAAAGGTAAGCTGGCATGGTGAAATTTACATAATGTTCGATAAACATGATAGGTTAATCAAAAAACATAGTTACAGAAAAGGAAATGTTGCAAAATGTTGGGACATTCAGTAGATTGTCACTCATTTTATGTACAACCAACTGAATACTTTCAAAATTTGGTACTGTGGAACAGTGATGAATATTAATACAACCAACATAATGCTGATGAATATTGATACTACTAATGGGATGGTGACAACTATTGGTACAACCAATGGAATGTTGCTGAAGGTTCATACTACCAATGGTATGTTGATGAGTGGCACAACCAAATGGAAGGTTGAATCATGTTGGCCCAGCCAATAGAGTGATGGATCATGTTGGCCCAGCCAATGGAAGATTGGATCATGTTGGCCCAGCCAATGGAATTCTGGATAATTCTGGTACTTCCAGTGGAATGATGGATTATGCTGCACCAGCCAGTGGAATGTTGGATCATGTTGGTCCAGCCATTGGAATGTTGGATCATTCCGGAACATCCAATGCAATGATGGATTATGTTGGACCAGCCAATGGAATGTTGGATCATTCTGGCACATTCAATGGAATAATGGATTATGTTGGACCAGCCAATGAAATGTTGGATCATGTTGGCCCAGCCAATGGAATGTTGGGTCATTCTGGCACATACAGTGGAATAATGGATTATGTTAGACCAGCTAATGAAATGTTGGCTCATGTGGGCCCAGCCAATGGAATGTTGGATCATTCTGGCACATCCATTGAAATGATGGATTATGTTGGACCAGCAAATGGGATGTTGGATCATGTCGGCCCAGCCAATGGAATGTTGGATCATGCTCGCCTTGAAATGTTGATGATTAAGTGGACATTTCATTAGTCAATTATGCCTAAAAATGGGTAAAGAGAATATCAATGAGGACAATGTTCATAGAAAATGTACATATGAAACCTAAAGAGTGTGGTCTATGATTGGTTACCTCTCCATTAAGACCTAGGTCTTGGTCAGATGCAGAAACCTGAAGGACAAAGGTCCCCAACTCAAGTCCTTCAGTCACTGAAGCCTCATATATTGACGAGCTGAAGAATGGGACATTATCATTCACATCTGCAAGTTCAACAAAGCATCTTAGTGTTTTTACAGTGTTAAAGTACAACTGCTATGCGACAATAAAAGAAAAAACTAAAATTTAATACCAAAATCTAGTTCTTTGGATACATTTTAATCATACACTAAAGCCTAATAACATACAATTCCCCCCCAAAAAATTTCTTCTTCCCTGCTGTATAAATGCTTTGGCTGTTTTCAAGTTCGCTTCTGAGAGAAGACAGCCAAGATCATAAACTCTTCTCAGTATTACAATGAGTGTGTTTCTATCAATCTCATCCCGTGAACCTTTATTACCACTCCTTAGGCAGCTAAATTCATTAATACAATTAACAGATTGAAATTAGAAGAGTATGTTTAGCCTTAACAGCCAGCCAATATACCTTCTGTGTCTGTTGGGTGGCTTAGTATAATGTTCCTGCATGAGAAAAGGTGCACTTTACAAGGTGTGTACTCAGGTCACTCAGTCCTACCTGTGATGTTAATATACACTGTAGTGAAGGCAGCTAGAGGCACCGCAGCAACATTCTGAGCTCTGATTTTCAAGATAAAGTTCCTGGTGGTTTCATAGTCGAGGTTCTCAGCCACTAATACTGAAGCAGAACCATCCTCCCGGTTCACGGTCAGATAGAAACGTACTGGCATGTTACTCTCAGGAACTAGTCCTTCTTCCAAATTATATGTCACTCGAGGATCTCCCAGAAGTGATCTTGCCTTGACGGTCTACACAGAACCAAGAGAAGCAATGGAATAAAGTTGTAATTTTAGGAAAACACAAGTATGCATTGGGAAATCTCTTGATGAGAATGAAAGACGAAGTGATATCTGTCCATCATACACCCCAAGGATTTCCTGCAAATTTTATCCCCGATCACCCCAGTTTACATCTGTGGCCCATGCACATGAAGGCACCATTCACTTTTATATAGAGCAGTGGTTTTCAAACTGTGGCCCTTTGCTTGTCTTTATCTGCCCCTTCCACTGACACCAAAAGTGGGGCACAATTCCTTCCTTTGACACCAACAATGGGGCATAATATCTACCACTGATATAAAGGTGTAAAGGACGACTGTTTAGTTGAAATGCGTCGGGTGGACCCCCTTACAGACATCGCTACTTTCTGACTATGCTATTACGATTGAACCAAATTTTTCTAGTTCCATGGTCTTTGATACCTGAGCCCCCTATTTTCGTGGGATGAGCACTATAGAAGGATCGCTACGGATGATTTCATGACCTGAAGACTTGCGGGAGATTACATACTAGATGTATGATTATCTGGTTTGCTAACCTATAGGCCCATATGACTCGAGAGGCGTAAGCCTTCCTCTGAGTCCACGTCATTTGGTAAGCCTCCTCTCCCCTTCTTTATCACGGTGGTGGTGGTATTATTCTACACATCAGAAGTTGAATTTCACCTTTTTTCACGTCACCTCAAGTTTGGAATTGTGATTGATATTACACATTTCAAGGACTGTTATGCCCCGTACACACGAGAGGGATTAAGTCTGACAAACCTCCGACGGAGTTCCGCTGGAGTTCCGACGGAGTTCTGGCGGATTTTTCGACCGAACGGACTTGGCCACACACCATCACACCAAACTCCGACGGAGTCGAACGTGATGACGTACGACGGGATTCGACGTAGGAAGTTCATAGACAGTAGCCAATAGCTGCCCTAGCGTCGGTTTTAGTCCGTCGGAGTAGCACACACACGAGCGAACTTTTCGAAGGGGACCGGGTCCGGCGGAGTTCCGTCGGGAAAATTTAAAGCATGCTTCATTTCTAAAGTCCGTCAGACTTTAGCGAAGCTAAAGTCCGTTGCAGCCCACACACGATCGGATAGTCTGACGGACTCGGTCCGTCGGAGTTTGGATGTCGAAAAGTCCGCTCGTGTGTACGGGGCATTAGACGTTCACTTGATGGACTGTATATGTTAAATTAATTTAATTTACTTTAACCTTTTGTGTGCATGAGGTTCATGCACTCTTCCACCTGGGAGTAAGATCGCTTGATATACAACGGAATTTACACATATTTTCTTTTTTTGAAGTGTATGTAATTTTCTTTGCTTGAATTAGTGCCTTACTGGTTCATGTGATTTGTTGCCACCTAAGCGCTACACTTTTTTGTTTTAATCTACCACTGATATAAATTATAGGGCACTATTCCTCCCACTGACACCAATGATGGGACACTATTCCTGCCACTGACACCAATGATGGGACACTATTTCTCCCACTGACACCAATGATGGGGCACCATTCCTCCCACTGACACCAATGATGGGAAACTATTCCTCCTACTATTGTCAATGATGGGGCACTATTACTCTCACTGATACCAATGACAGGGCACTACTCCTCCTACTGGCCACAGGTGCTATGTAATTTTTTACTCCCACTGACCACCAAGCCAGAGATATCGTCTAATCCCACTGATGCCAGGAAAGTTTCTACTCCCGCTGGCCCCCCTAAAGTCCATAAAGGACAGTAAACTGGCCCTTTGTTTAAAAAGTTTGGAGAACCCTGGTATAAAGGGGACATTTTGAACTACGCTCTGACATCTGCAATATTATGCTTGTTTGAGTGTTAAGAAATACTTGGGCCATCAGCTGTCTTGGGTCATCTTGTCTTGGGACTTGGGTCATCAGCTGTCTCCACAGCAGGGCATGCCTGAGGGTTGAGTTCTTGGAATGTCAAAAAGAAAAACCACATCTTGTGGATTTTCATGCCAAGGACCTAAGGCTTCCTATGATTTATGGGTAAAAAGTTTTGGTGGAGCACTGGACCCTAGAAGGTGAGTCAATCTCAGGGTTGAGTGAGATGAGCCACAAAATCATAAGGGCAAGCAGCTTTCTTCAGCTGTCACCAGGCCCAAGTAAGTAAATAGTATGTAAACAGTAAGTGAAATGGAAGGACGTTATTGTCACATAAGTTCCAAGTTTAGGAAGCTTAGCAATAGAGGCTTCTCCAAACAACTGCTTAACTGGTGACTGGAGTCGGTCTCTGTGTTGCTATGGCTATTTTAGTGATTTTTATAGCATAAAAATGGAATAACATTTCAAGACCATGTATTGTTTAAAAAGCAAAGATTCACCTATTGTTATGCCAATGAACCTGTTGGGTTGGTTCATTAAGCTTAGGACAGGAAATGATGCAACAGGAAGTAGGGGGAGGGAACAGAGAACAGTACTGGTTTTGTGCTAGGAATTGTATGCCATTAAAAGTTTTTCCTACAATTATATGTGCAGCATTCTCTTTGTTTATTAACCACTTCAGCCCCAGAAGGAATTACCCACTTCCTGACCAGGCCATTTTTTGCAATACGCTTTAACTGACAATTGCGCAGTCATGCCACGCTGTACCCAAACAAAGTTGATGTCCTTTTTTCCCAAAAATAGAGCTCTCTTTTTGTAGTATTTGATCATCTCTGCAGTTTTTATTTTTTTTGCGCTATAAACAAAAAAAGAGTGACAATTTTGAAAAAGAAAATAATATTTTTTAGTTTTTTTTCTATAATAAATATCCCTAAAAAATAAAATAAAATTCCTCAGTTTAGGCCAATATGTATTCTTCTACATATTTTTGGTAAAAAAAAAAAAAAAATGCAATAAGTGTATATTGCTTAGTTTACGCAAAAGTTATAGCGTCTACAAAATATGGGTTATATTTATTGTATTTTTATTATCATTTTTTTTTTTTACTAGTAATGACGCCAATTAGCGATTTTTGGCAGGACTTGTGGCGGATAGATCGGACACTTTGGACACTTTTTTGGGACCATTGATATTTATACAGCAATCAGAGCTAAAAACAGCCACTGATTACTGTATAAATGTCACTGGCAGGGAAGGGGTTAGCACTAGGGGGCGATCAAGGGATTAAGTGTTCCCTAGGGAAGTGTTTCTAACTCTGGGGGGGGGGGGGAAGTGGACTGACTGGGAATACAGAGAGAGCACTGTTCCTGATCACTAGGAACAGCAGATCTCTTCTACTTCCATGGCCGAATGTTGATCTGTTTGTTTACATTGACCGACCCTGTTCTGGCTCCCAGAGGAACGACTGTGGGTCTCTGGTGGACATCGCGCCCGCTGACCATGCACATCACTTTTGCTTGCCCCCAGGGGCGGATTGACCATTCGGGCACTCGGGCACTGCCCCATGCCACTAAGGAGCTCCATCAGGGTTGCCAGCCTCAATAAAACCAGGGACAGTATGTAAAAATCTGTGTTTTTTTAAAAATCCCAAAATTATAGCTGCCCCGCCTCTCCAGTACCTTTTCAGTGTGTTAATGTGTATATTGTGTGTGTATATTGTGTGTCTGTGTGTTTATACTGTATGTGTGTGTGTGTATACTGTGTGGCCCCATAATCTATGGCCTGGGGGCCCCATAATTTTCTCCTATTGCCCAGGGGGCCCCATGAGTTGTCAGTCTGCCCCTGCGCTTCCCCTATAGCCCTTAAATCGTCCACCGTACAGCTACGGCGATTCACGCAGGGGAGCCAATCTGCTGCCATATAACGACGGCGGCTCGTCGGCAAGTAGTTAAATACAAAAGGGTTATATTAAGATATTAAGACCATCTATGATAACTACAAGTGAAACTGTCTATTCTTGACTCATCTACCCTTGGTATTAAGCCTACAGGGATTTATTTAATTTCACTACTGTTGGTCCACTTGGTCATCTAAAGCCCCGTACACACTATCAGATTTTCTGCTGAGTTTTTCCTTCAGATTTACCAAAACCATATAATATGAGGACAAACCTTAGGAGTTTCAATGTGTATGCAATCAGGCAGGCCCTTCTACTACATGGTTTTGGTAAATCTGAAGGAAAAACTCAGCAGATAATCCGATAGTGTGTATGGGGCTTTAGAGTTTGGATTCCTCTTTCTCTTCACCTGTTCTGGGTGTACTGTAGGGAAATTTTAAGCCTCAAGACTTTGTTTTGTGGATGGATTGAATCGGCACCAAGTCCATTTTATGTTGTGTCACCCCATGGTTTTCAAGGCCAAGCAGCACCTATCCAGTACGTCCTGAGGAAGCAATCAGTATTGCGAAACCCGTTGACAAGCTAGCGTGGAGGAGATAATGGACCCAACCTTTTGATACAATACATTATTTTTTTCTGTTGATTTATGGACTTGATATATACTCTTGGGGATCCATGCCTCCACGCTTTGCGCTCTTGGGTATCTGTGGACCCTGTCAAGTAAAGGATGTTTGTTTTTTTGTACTTTTTCAAGTAAAGGGTGTCTGTTTTTTTGTATTTTTTTTTTTAACTATTTTGTAATAAAGATATATATTTTATAATTTACTGCCTTATGTTATGCCCACAAAGTCTTCAATTTTTGATAGAGTTTTTACTCTTTCCAAACTTCTCATGGCAATAAATTGCGTATTTATCAATATCTGAGTTTTTCTTTTTTGTCTTTGTCGTTGTCTTTTTTTAGAGTCGTTTATTTATACACCTTGATAAATTGTACAGGGCAAAATCCAACTTCTATATAAACATACCATATATACTCGAGTATAGGTCGATCCGAATATAAGCCGCGGCCCCTAATTTACCACAAAAAAACTGGGAAAACTTATTGACTCGTGTATAAGCCGAGGGTGAGACATCCCTGTGTCCATCCCTGTGTCCTGTCCATCCCTGTGTCCCTCCCTGTGTCCATCCCTGTGTCCATCCCTGTGTCCATCCCTGTGTCCCGTCCATCCCTGTGTCCATCCCTGTGTCCCGTCCATCCCTGTGTCCATCGCTATGTCCCATCCATCGATGTGTCCCGTCCATCGCTGTGTCCCGTCCATCGCTGTGTCCCGTCCATCCCTGCCTACCTGTGCCAATCTGCAGCCTCTGTGTGCCATGCCGCACCTCTCCTCCTCGTCTGACAGACGGTGGCCATTCCACTGTTCAAAAGCCACGCCTCTCTGTCTGTGATAGGCGGAACACTCAATTTCCCAGCAGTCAGTGTTCCGCCTATCACGGACATCCTCTCATCCTCGTCCGTAGTATGAGAATGAGCGGATGTCCGTGATAGGCGGAACACTGACTGCTGGGAAATTGAGTGTTCCGCCTATCACAGACAGGGAGGCGCGGCTTTTGAATAGTGGAATGGCCGCCGTCTGTCTACCTGATCTCCGTGACTCGAGTATAAGCCGAGGGGGGCACTTTCAGCCTAAAAAAAGGGGCTGAAAATCTCGGCTTATACTCGAGTATATACGGTAATGTGAAAATATCAAATTCAGGGCTGCAGGCTCGACTTTATCCTCAAAGGTGATGCATCTATAATGGGGCACTGAAATACGCGTTTTGCTAATGAGGACTTGAAATGGTTAAAAGAAAAAAAATTTATGTTCTTGGTACAAACAAGAGCAAAATCTCAGCATACTCTTCAAACACCGACCTCCATTAAATATTAACCTCCATTTCACCTAATAATTATTACTCATTAATATTTTACTAACAGACAAAATAATTCATATTTCATTATAATAGCCACAAAGAGTAACCTCAATTACACCCAGCAAAAGTCTGACCCAAGGATGACCGGCAATTGTAGAAACGCTATTTATTGTATGGTATCCTTTAGCCCTTGTACACACGGTCGGACATTCCGATGGACAATAGGACAGGACCGTGTTGTCGGATAATCCGACAGTGTGTGGGCTCCATCGGACTGTTTCCCTCGGAGTATCCGACGGACCAAGTTTTCCAGCTGGGCTTTAAATTTTTCCGACAACATGATCCGATCAGACTTTGTCCGATCATGTGTAGAGAATTCCGATCAGACAAAGTGCAACGCATGCTCAGATCAAATTCCTAGACCAAAGCTATTGGCTACTAGCCTGAACGTAGTCCCATCGTAACTAAATAACGTCATCACGTTATGTACGATCGGATTTTCTGACAACTTTGTCCGACCGTGTGTATGCATCAATTTCGGACAAAATCTGACGGATTTGTTTGTCGGAATGTCCGACCGTGTGTACAAGGGCTTAGGGATGCACCAATTTCATTTTTTTTATTTTTTTTTTACGAGTACCGATACATTTTCTTAGTACTCGCCGATACCAATTGTTTCCGATACCGACCGCAACTGTTTTGTTTACACTTCAGCTGTCAGCAATGGTACAAAGCATTGAAAATTTATTTACAAATAAAATAAAAGGTTTGTTTTTTTTTGCGCTTTTTTCAGTGTGAAATGTGTAAATATATGTTAAAGGTGTAAAAATATTAACAAACAAAGCAAAAAAAAAAAAAAAAAAAAAAAAGTTTTAATTATTAATATCAAGGTGAACAATAAAAAAAAAAAAAAAAAAAAAAAAAAAAAAGTTAGCAGGAAAATAATAAATTAACCACTTCAGCCCTGGAAGGTCTACCCCCCTTCATGACTGGGCCATTTTTTTTGCGATAGGGCACTGCGTTACTTTAACTGACAATTGTCGCGTGACGCTGTAGCAAAAATAAATAAATAAATATATATACACATATATATATACACACAGATACACATACATACATACATACATACATATATATATTTTTTTTATATATATATTTATTTTATTTTTTGGATGCTGTAGCAAAAAAATAAATAAATAAATGTATATTTTATATACATATACACACACACATATATATATATTTTTTTTGCTACAGAATCCGAAAAATAAAATAAATATATATATAAAAAAAATGTTGCGTGACATATATATATATATATATATATATATATACACATATACACATACACACACACACACACACATATATATATATTTTTTTATATATATTTATTGTGTGTGTGTGTGTGTGTAAATATATATATATATATTTTTTTGGACGCTGTACCGAATTTTTATATATATATAATGTTTGGGGGTTCTGAGTAATTTTCTAGCAAAAAATACTGATTTTAACCACTTGCCGACCAGCGCACGACGATGTACGTCGACAGAATGGCACGGGCAGGCAAATGGGCGTACATGTACGTCCCTTTAAATTTGCCACCCTGCCATCGGGAGCGCGCCGCCGGTGGCACGCTCCCATGCTGGTCGGGACCCCCGTGAGTCCTGTCATGGGACCCGCAGACTCGATCGCCACGGGCATCCCCGCGATCGTCTCACGGAGTGGCCGAATGGAGGAGTGCCGTTGTAAACAACATTTCTCCATTCTGCCTAGCAACTAGTGACGCTGATCTCTGCTCCATGTGATTGGAGCAGAGATCAGTGTTCACTAAATGAAAGCCCAACCCCCCCACAGTTAGTAACACACCCCTAGGAACACTTAACCCCTACACTGCCACCCACTGGTTAACCCTTTCACTGCCAGTGTCATTTACACAGGAATCACTGCATTTATATAGCAGTGATTGCTGTATAAATGACAATGGTCCCAAAAATGTGTCAAAAATGTCCGATGTGTCCGCCATAATGTCGCAGTCACAATAAAAAATCGCTGATCACCGCCATTACTATTAAAAAAAAAAAAATAATAATAAATTATTAATAAAAATGCTATAAAACTATCCCTATTTTGTAAACGCTATAACTTTTGCGCAAACCAATCAATAATCGCTTATTGTTATTTTTTTACCAAAAATATGTAGAAGAATACGTATCGGCCTAAACTGAGGGAAAAAAAAAGTTTTTTTATATATTTTTGGGGGATATTTATTATAACAAAAAGTAAAAAATAATGCGTTTTTTTCAAAATTGTCGCTCTATTTTTGTTTATAGCGCAAAAAATAAAAACCGCAGGGGTGATCAAATACCACCAAAAGAAAGCTCTATCTGTGGGAAAAAAAGGACGTCAATTTTGTTTGAGAACCACGTCGCACGACCGCGCAATTGTCAGTTAAAGCGACGCAGTGCCGAATCGCAAAAAGTGGTCTGGTCTTTGACCAGCAAATTGGTCCGGTCTGAAAGTGGTTAACTTGTAAGCAACAAATGTCAGAAAAAGGCTGAAAAGAGGTGAAGATAAAGTAATGTACCACCACAGGCGTATCTCTCAATGTGTTCTCCGGAATCACAATCTCATATCGATCTTTTTGCCACACCGGGGGCTGATTCTGGGCATCTGTCACCCGCACTGCCACCTCCACCCGCGTGCTACGGTTTCCGCCATCTGTTGCAATTACTTCTCGTGTTATTAAGGATTTCTGAAAAACAGAAGTTGATAAAAACGAAGCCAAGTTAAGGTCATTAGTAGCCCAAATCCTCACACAAGTTGGATGCATGTAATTAGCATTGTTCAAGGAAAACTGTCACTTTTCTTCATTCAAGATAAATCTCTCCGGCTCATACTCACTAGACACGCGCTGAATGAAAACATGTGTTTCGTTTCCATATTTGCAGATATTCGTTTAGATTTGGAATTCGTATTTGGAATTAGTTTTTTTTTTATTCGTATCCGAATCGATTCAAATTTACCCAATTCGAATCGTTTTCAAATTTGAAAACTATTCAAATTCTGAAAATTTTAATCAATTCAAATGCGGGCTAAACTAATATTTTCTATTCTATTCTGTTCTTTTTTATTCAATTCTTTTCTATTCAAATTCAATCTGAATTTCGGAAGATGGTTATATTCTTTCTATTCTATTATTTTTTTTTTCTATACTATTCTTTTTTGTATTCTATTCAAATTCGAAATGATTCTATTTGAATTTTGGAAAATGATTATATTGTTTCTATTCTATTCTATTGTTTTTTTTTAAGTCTATTCTTTTCTATTCTATTCCATTTTTTTTATGTATTCAAATTCAAATGTATTTTATTTGAAAATCAAATTTCAGAAGATGGTTATATTCTATTTTTTTCAAAAAATGTTTATTCAATTCTATTCTATTTTGTTCTGTTGTACTCTATTATATTCTAGTCTTTTATTTTCTATTCTATTTTGCTCTGTTTTATTCTATTTTATGCTACTCTTATTTTCTATTCAATTTTGTTTTGTTTTACTCTATTATAATATTCTATTCTTTTATTTTCTATTCTATTTTGCTTTGGTTTACTCTATTATAGTCTATTCTTTAATTTAATATTCTATTTTGCTTTGTTTTACTTGATTATATTCTATTTTTTTATTTTCTATTCTATTTTGTTTTGTTTTTTTCTATTATATTCTATTCTTTACTTTCTTTTCTATTTTGTTTTGTTTTACTCGATTATAGTATTCTATTCTTTTATTTTCTAGTCTATTTTGTTCTGTTTTACTCTATTATATACTATTCTTTTATTTCTATTCTATTTTGCTCTGTTTTACTCTATTATATTCTATTCTTTTATTTTATTTTCTATTTTGTTTTGTTTTACTCTATTATAATATTCTATTATTTTATTTGCTATTCTATTTTGCTCTGGTTTACTCTATTATAGTCTATTCTTTAATTTTCTATTCTATTTTGCTCTGTTTTACTCTATTATATTCTATTTTTTTTATTTTCTAGTCTATTTTGTTCTGTTTTACTCTATTATATACTATTCTTTTATTTCTATTCTATTTTGCTCTGTTTTACTCTATTATATTCTATTCTTTTATTTTTTATTCTATTTTGTTTTACTCTATTATAATATTCTATTATTTTATTTGCTATTCTATTTTGCTCTGGTTTACTCTATTATAGTCTATTCTTTAATTTTCTATTCTATTTTGCTCTGTTTTACTCTATTATATTCTATTTTTTTTATTTTCTAGTCTATTTTGTTCTGTTTTACTCTATTATATACTATTCTTTTATTTCTATTCTATTTTGCTCTGTTTTACTCTATTATATTCTATTCTTTTATTTTTTATTCTATTTTGTTTTACTCTATTATAATATTCTATTATTTTATTTTCTATTCTACTTTGCTCTGGTTTACTCTAGTATAGTCTATTCTTTAATTTTCTATTCTATTTTGCTCTGTTTTACTCTATTATATTCTATTTTTTTTATTTTCTAGTCTATTTTGTTCTGTTTTACTCTATTATATACTATTCTTTTATTTCTATTCTATTTTGCTCTGTTTTACTCTATTATATTCTATTCTTTTATTTTTTATTCTATTTTGTTTTACTCTATTATAATATTCTATTATTTTATTTGCTATTCTATTTTGCTCTGGTTTACTCTATTATAGTCTATTCTTTAATTTTCTATTCTATTTTGCTCTGTTTTACTCTATTATATTCTATTTTTTTTATTTTCTAGTCTATTTTGTTCTGTTTTACTCTATTATATACTATTCTTTTATTTCTATTCTATTTTGCTCTGTTTTACTCTATTATATTCTATTCTTTTATTTTTTATTCTATTTTGTTTTACTCTATTATAATATTCTATTATTTTATTTTCTATTCTACTTTGCTCTGGTTTACTCTAGTATAGTCTATTCTTTAATTTTCTATTCTATTTTGCTCTGTTTTACTCTATTATATTCTCGTCTTTTATTTTCTATTCTATTTTGTTTTGTTTTGTTTTATTCTATTATATTCTATTCTTTATTTTCTTTTCTATTTTGTTTTGTTTTACTCTATTATATTCTATTCTTTTATTTTCTATTCTATTTTGTTTTGTTTTATTCTATTATATTCTATTCTTTTATTTTCTATTCTATTTTGCTCTGTTTTACTCTATTATATTCTATTCTTTTATTTTCTATTCTATTTTGTTTTACTCTATTATAATATTCTATTCTTATATTTTCTGTTATATTCTTTTCTATTCTATTTTTTTATTCTATTCCTTTTTTTTTCTATTCTATTTTATTCTCTTTGAAAATTGGAAAACAAAATCGAAAACTTTTTAAATTTGAAAATTTTTCTAAATCCAATTTGAAAACTATTCCAAATTTAATTAGAATTGTGTTTGAATTTTTTTTTTCATTATTTCAGATTCGTTTAAAATCGATACTATTGGAATTTAAAAATCCGGATACATCCGAGTTTGCGAAAACGAAAAAGGAAGAAGGAGGCGAACTGCACATGTCTAGTACTCACTTTCCCTTTAGTCACATGCCATTGGATCCCTTAGCAAATACTTGGCACTTGCAGGTAAAATTCTGGTAAAATTTTAGGTACCCCCTGCAATAGCAATTTCATTTTTAGTGAGACACTCCCCAAGGGATGCAGATACTAGAACCGTGCGTCTGCTAAATGGCTCTTTGCACGTCAAAAAAGCGCTCAACATGTAAGGGTCTGAACCTGGCAGACGAATTCCAACCCTAATTTTTAAAATTTTACCGACAGAGAAGAGAAAAGTCTTCTGTTGAGCTTTTATTTCGTGCCTGTGTCCCCATTGGAGAGATTTCACCTCACTTCCTGTCCTAAAGACACCATTATGAAAGGGAAAGGGTGTCACTGGGACAGGAAGATGAATATAATCTAAAAAATACCGAAGACTCTTGTTTTGAGCCTTTTCCGCTTTATAAATACATTTGCTTTTGTTGAGGTCTCCGACCCCCACCAGAGATATTGGAGATATCCCATCATATTCTGCCACCAGTACAAAAAGCGAGGGTAAAACTCCCCAAGGAGGGCATGGGCAGCAGTAAAATCGGACAGAGGTTCTAACCCTTCGCCTTTAACCCACTGGTTTTCTTTAAAAAAGGTGACTAGTGGTGACAACAGCACACACACCGTCTATTCTGTATAAAGAAAGAAATGATAAGGAATTGGCTGAAGCCAAGGAGGTGTCTCCGAGTTGCCACCATTACTTTAAAGAAAAAGGTCCCAGGCGTTCATTCAAATAGGCGAGAATGTTTTGGCATGCTGGGATTTGTAGTTCCAGGACAGCTGGCGAGCCACAGGCTGCTCACCGGGCCGTGTCACAATGTGTCACATTCTGAGAGGAGCGGAGGGACTGGGATGGACTGTGTGTGCAGATGTCCCTGTCCAGCTGGATTAGAAGGCCAATGACGAGGAGATTCCGACAGCCCCTCACAGCTGTCCAGAGCGCCGCGTGCCACCAGCTGTGCGATTACAATGTATCTCCGCAGAGCCGCCACTTATAAGAAATGTATCAGCTGCAGGGAGGGAGCGTTCTCCGTACAACCGCGACAATCATCCCAAAGACCAACCGCCACCCGGGCATCTCATACCGACCCTGACAGCGCCCAGCTTAAAGAGCCAGCTCACATCTAAGGAGCATCAATAACATTCCCAAATCTCCCTTCCTTCATTCCCTTGTATTTCCTTCATTCCTTCTCTTCCTTACTTTCCATTTTTTCCTCATTCCTGTGCTCTCTCTTCTTCCTTCTTTGCCTTGTTTTTCCATCCTTTCTTCCTTCCTTTTCCTATCCTTCCTTCCTTTCTTTCTAACGTTCTTTTCCCTTTCTTCCTTCCCTCCTTCCTCTTTCCTTCCCTCCTTCCTCTCTCTCTTGTTTTTCCTTGCTTCCTTTTTCTATCCATTAGTCTCCCTTCTTTCTATTCCTTGCCTTTCCTTCCTTCCTTCATCTAGTCTATTCTCTCTTTCTTTTTTCCTTGCTCCCTTCCTATTTTTTCTTCTCTTCCTTGCCCTTTCTTCCTTTTCTTCTTCCTTCCTATCTTTTTAATTTCTTTATTTCTTCATTCCCTTGTTATTGCTTCCCTTCTTCCGCTTTGCTTTCTTTCTTTTGTCATCTACTCTAGTCCCTCTCGTTTCCTTCTTTTTCCTTCCTTTCCTTCTTCCTCCCTTCTTTTTTTTTGCTTCTTTCCCTTTTTCTATTCTTTCATTTACCTTCCTCCTTCCTCTTTTCCTTCATTCCTTCCCTTATCTTCTCTAGTTTCCCTTCCTTCCTATTTTTTTCCTGTTTTCTTTGCCCTTTTTTCTTTCCTTATTTCCTTTCCTTTCTTACTTCCTTAATTCTTTCCATTGTTTTTCTTTCCTTCTTCCTACCTTTCTTTTCCCTTTCTTTCTTCCTTTCTTTATTCCCTTGTTTCTACTTCTTTCCCTCTCTTTTTCCCTTCCTTCCTTCCATCATCTACTCTAGTCTCTGTCTCTCTCTCATTTCCTTATCCTTCCTTCTTTCCCTGGGTTTTCCTTGATTCCCTCTCTTCTTCCATCCTTTTGTTTCCCTTCTTCCCTTCTTTCTTCCTTCTTTACCCGCATTTCATTATTTACTCCAGTGTCTCTTCCTTCCTCTTTTTTCTTCTTTTCCTTTGCCCTTTCTTCTTTTTCTTGTTTTCCTTCCTTTTCTTTTTTTCATTCTTTCCTTGTTTCCCTTTTCCCCCTTCTTCCTTCTTTGACTCCAGTCTCTCTCTCTCATTTCCTTCATCCTTGCTTCCTTCCCTTCATCCATCCTTTCATTTCCCTTCTTTCCTTCTCTTTCTATGCCTTGCTTTATTCCTTTCCTTCATCTTTCCTTCCTTCTTTCCCTTTTTTTTTCTTTACTTCCTTCCCTTTATCCATCCTTTTGTTTCCCTTCTTTCTATTCCTTGCTTTAAGCCTTTCCTTCTTCCTTCCTTCATCTACTCTATTCTCACTTTCTTTTTTCCTTACTTCCTTACTCTTTTTTCTTCTTTTCTTTGCCCTTCTTCCTTTCTTTTTTTTCTTATTCCTTCCGATCTTTTCCCTTTTGTTCTTTATTTCTTCATTGCTTCCCTCTTTCCTCTTTGTTTTCTTTCTTTTGTCATCTACTCTAGTCTCTCTCATTTCCTTCCTTTCCTTCTTCCTCCCTTCTTTTTTTTTTCTTTACATTCTTCTATTCTTTCGTTTATCTTCTTCCCTATTCTTTAATTTTCTATTATACTTTTTCTATTCGATTCTATTTGTTTTTTCTATTCTATTCCTTTATTTTCAATCCTTTTTTTATTCTCTTGGGAAAGCCAAAAATGAATGGAAAACTATTTGAATTCGAAAACTATTCAAATTGGATTAGAAAACTATTCAAATCGATTAGAGGTCTATTCAAATTATTCTATTTTCAATATATTCTATTCCTTTATTTCCTATTCTATTTTGTTCTGTTATTTTATTTTCTATTCTATTTTCTTTTGTTTTGTTTTACTCTATTCCTTTATTTTCTGTTCTATTTTTATTCTCTTGGCAAAGTCGAAAATTAATGGAAAACTATTTTAATTCAAAAACTATTCGAATTTGATTAGAAAACTATTCAAATCAATTAGAGAACTATTCTAATTCAAATTTTGTTAAAAAAATTTTTTATCGATATTTCGAATTTGTTTTAAATATATGTTATTATTGTAATTCGGCAATTCGGATGAATCTGAATTTCAAAAATAATAAAAAATGTATCTGAATTTCAAATCGGAACAAAAACGAATCAGCAAAGAGCATTAGCTTCAACACCAGAAGATGACACGGCTCCCCCAAACCATCACTGGCCGTGGAAACCTCACACTGGACCTCATGCAACTTGGATTCTGCGCCTCTCCACTCCTCCTCCAGACTCCGGGGCCGCAATTTCCAAATGCAATTCAAACATTTCCACAGTCGGTGATGATTTGGGGAACCGTGTCATCTGCTGGTGTTGGTCCACTGTGTTTTATCAAGTCCAAAGTCAGCGCAGCCCCTCTAGCAGGAAATTCTGGAGCACATCATTCTTCCCTCTGCTGACCAGCTTTATGGAGATGCTGATTTGGCACCTGCCCACACTGCCAAATGTACCAATACCCGGTCACATGATCATGGTATCACTGTGCTTGATTAGCTAGCAAACTCGCCTGACCTAAACCCCATAGAGAATCTGTGGAGTATTGTCAAGAGGAAGATGAGAGAACCCGGACCCAACAATGCAGACATTGAAGGCCACTATCAAAGCAACCTGAGCTTCCATAACACCTCAGCAGTGCCACAGGCTGATCACCTCCATGCCACGCGGTGCTGATCGCCACTATGCCACGCGGTGCTGATCGCCACTATGCCACGCGAAGCTGATCGCCTCCATGCCAGGCGGTGCTGATCGCCTCCATGCCAGGCGGTGCTGATCGCCTCCATGCCAGGCGGTGCTGATCGCCTCCATGCCAGGCAGTGCTGATCGCCTCCATGCCAGGCAGTGCTGATCGCCTCCATGCCACGCCGTGCTGATCGCCTCCATGCCACGCAGCATTCATGCAAAAGGAGCCCTGACCAAGTAATGAGTGCATACTATACTGTACATGGACAGACTGTCCAGCGAGCCAACATTTATGTATTAATAATTCTTGTTTTTTTATTGGTCTTATGTATATTCTAACTTTCTGAGATACTGAATTTTGTTGTCACTAGCTGTTAGACATGTGCAATTCGTTTAGTTCCGAATTAGTTTTTTAACACATTTTGACAAATTAGTTAATTCCAAAATTTCCAAATGTTAAAATTTTTTGGAAAATGGAAAATTCGAAATTTCTGAAATCTTGAATTTCCAAATATTTGAAATTTTAGAAATTCAGAATTTTGGAATTTCGGAAATTCAACATGAGGAAATTCAAAATTTCAGAAATTGGAACATTTTGGAAATTCGAAAAGAAGAATGAAAATTCAAACCTTTTGTAAAAAAAAAAAAAGAAAAGAATGGAAATTCAAAAGAATGAAAATCTGAAAATTCAAAAAACCCGAAAATCTGAAATAATAACTAACTAATAATAAATATTAAATTATAGGTATTGGAATTTCCTTTCAAATTTGACTGTTAGTGAATGTGACGAGTACGAATTTATCCGAAGTTACAAATTAAATAAAATTACGAATGCCGTATCGAAACGAATGGAATGTAACAATCTAATAATAATAAATAACAATAATAATAAAACCTTTTTATTAATATTATTATTATTATTTATTATTAATTTGTTCCATTCCATTTGTTTAGATGCCTCATTCGTTATTTTGGATAATTCGTAACTTGAGATAAATTCGTACTCGTTACATTCACTAACAGCCAAATTTGAAAGGAAATTCCAATACCTATAATTTAATATTTATTATTAGTTATCGTAGTAATTATTTCAGATTTTCGGGTTTTTGAACTTTCAGATTTTCATTCTTTTGAATTTTCATTCTATTTCAAATTTATGAAATTTTCGATTAGTTAGTTATTATTTATAATTTTACTGCCTTTCTTTCTTTTTTACAGATTTTTGGTTTTTCAAATTTTTGCGTTTCTGAATTCGGAAATTCGGAATTTGAAAATTCAGAATTCGAAAATTTGGAATTTGGAGATCCAAAAATTTAAATTTTCAGATTTCTAAATTTTCGAATTTACACATTTCCGAATTTTCTAATTTTCCAAATTTCCAAATTTTCGAATTACCAAAAAAAAAAACGAAAAAAACCCCAAATGAAACGAAAACTAAAATTAACACTTTTTTTGTCAGTGCACATGTCTAATTTCTGTATTAATATTCCTTTTTTTTTATTGGTCTTATGTATAGTCTAACTTTTTAAATCGCCCCCCCCCCCCCACCACACTTTTGAACCCATCACTGATTGGAAACCCGTCTCATACCCGAGATATGGGTTGGTTGACATACAGCCACCCCGTGGTGCTGTTAATCTGGAAGAAGAGCGGCTCGTCAGCCGCCAAGGAATAAGTAAGTGCCGCGTTTGGCCCATAGTCTTCATCGCGGGCGGCGATACGCAGGAAGCTTGTCCCGACTGGCGTGTCCTCCTTTAAGAAATCTGTTGGATGGATTGAAACAGAAACTTTGTAGCAAACTTCACACTAAATGATTGAAGGTGATGGAAAGTAACGGCCTCAGAAGGACTTACATTCGTAGCGGTTGTTTTCGAAGCTCGGGTCGTTGTCGTTCTGGTCGAGGATGGCAATGTTCATCTGGCAGAGGCTGATGAGGGGGTCGCTGGCCTGGTCCGTGGCCTTGATGGTCAGCGGATATTCCTTATCCTTCTCCCGATCGAATGTTTGAAGTGTGGTTATAATTCCTACAGAGGAGATGAAAACAGCAGCTAGATGGGACAATATCAATTTGCTGCCACGTGTCCAACCGCAGCTGCTACCGGAAATGACTTGCCCGATCTGACCAATCACAGTTAAAGAAACACTCGCTTTTCAGAAAGTATATAAATACTCCACAAATTATTTTGTTATATTGTTATTAAAAAAATTCCAATTCATTTTTTTTGTTGGCAATCTAGAACCTGGGAGGCCTTCTGTATACCGGACTGCTTGTGTGATTGGCTCATTGTTTTTCTCAGACGTCTGCACTGAGCTTCAAAACAAATTACAGGCATTCCCTACTCTAGACCAGTGGTCTCCAAACTGTGGCCCATTGCTGGCCTTTATCCAGCCCTTGGGGAACTAATTCTGCCACTGACACCAATGATGGGGCACTATTACTCCCACTGATACCAATGATGGGGCACTATTCTCCCCACTGACACCAATGACACCCTCCCTATCCATGCGCCTGGCCCCTTTCAGGACGCCGGGCGCATGAATTACTATGGCGGGGATAGGCGGGGGGGGGGGGCCATGGGTATTTTGAAGCACCTGATTAGAGCCAGAGGTTCTAATAGGCTTCAAAATGGGGTGGACTCGGGGAGCAGAGCATTGCGTCCCGAGCCCATCCAGGTGTGTTGCAACAGCGAATGAATATTTGCTGTTGCAACACTGATCGTCCTTCTGGCCAATGGGAAGCGGGTCTGATACCCGTGGCTGATAGGACAGGCAATCCTATTGGAGGGGAGAAGATGCACGGTGAAAGAGGAAGCTGCAGCCTGATCCTGATATGCCCGACGATCACCCACCACTGTGTGCCCACCGATACCCACCTGATGTGCCCACCGATCTATGCCTGATGTGCCCCCCAATCTACGCCTGATGTGCCTGCCGATCAACGCCTAATGTGCCCGCCGATCTACGCCTGATGTGCCTGCTGATCCCCACCTGATTTTAGAAGCACATGATTAGAGCTCTAATTGGCTTGAAAAAAGGATGGGCTCAGGGTGCAGAGCATTGCACCCTGAGCCCTCCCAGTTGTGTGACAATAGTGAATTAATATTCGCTATTGTCTTTCTGATTTTCCACGCGGCCAATCAGGAAGCGGGTCCTAAGACCCGATTGGCCAAGAGGAGAAGGGACCGCATTTGCGGCCGAGGAAGAGAGGCAGGGGAAGCGGCCATGAACAAGGAGACACAGGAAGGAGCCAAAGCTCTCCGTGAGATAGGGTAAGTGCAGGGCTGGCGGGTGGAGGCACGAGCAACAGGGGGGTGAGGGGATCGACCAACCAAGCGACGGGGGGGGGATGGAGCACCAGCCACCACTAGTATGATTTCTTCTTTACAGGGTTACCTAGATGGGGTAAGTGCGGGGCTGGTGGGTGGACGAGCGAGCAATGAGGGGGGTGGGGGATCGACCAACCGAGCGACGGGCGGTGGAGCTCCAGCCACCACTGGTATGATTTCTTCTTTACAGGGTTACCTAGATGGGGTAAGTTCGAGGCTGGTGGGTGGACGAGCGAGCAACGAGGGGGGTGGGGGATCTATTAACCGAGCGACGGGGGGGTTGAAGCTCCAGCCACCATTGGTATGATTTCTTCTTTACAGGGTTAGATGGGGTAAGTGCAGGGCTGGTGGGAGGACAAGCGAGCAACGAGGGGGATAGGCCAACCGAGCGACAGGGGAGGTGGAGCTTCAGCCACCATTGGTATGATTTCTTATTTACAGGGTTACCTAGATGGGGTTAGTGCGGGGCTGGTGGGTGGACGAGCGAGCAATGAGGGGGGTGGGGGATCGACCAACCGAGCGACGGGGGGTGGAGCTCCAGCCACCACTGGTATGATTTCTTCTTTACAGGGTTACCTAGATGGGGTAAGTGCGGGGCTGGTGGGTGGATGAGCGAGCAATAAGGGGGGTGGGGGGGATCGAGCGTCGGGGGGGGGGGTGGAGCACCAGCCACCACTGGTATGTATACTGATTTCTTCTAGAATTAGATGTTAGTGTTAGATATATATATCTGTAGATGTAGTGATTTTAGTGTTAGGGTGCTCTTATCCTTGAAGGCTCAGGCAAGCTGTATAAAGGCTGTACTTTAAATGGCTGTAGAGACGAGAGGGCTGCAGATAAACAGGTACAATTTATGTAGGAGGATTTGTTTAACCTCTGTGTATAACCTGAGGCCACTTTAAGCGATCTTTATTTCTGGAGATTCTTCTCAATGACCACAAATGTAGGGAGTATTGTTCTCAGGGACCATCACACTAATGCGTCTTGAGATGTAGGTGTAGTGATTGTTAGCGGGGGGGGGGGGGGGAGTTCCGCGAAACCGGAACGTTTTTTTTTTTTAGGGCTCCCTCCGAGATTGCTCTGGGGATTATAAGGAAGTCAGATGATCCCATTCAGGGATCAATGGAAAAGGACAATGATAAAACAATCAGCAATTTCTTCAGAAGGGAGACAACGATTGTTATGGAAGTAGAACAGTTAATGCTTCACCAGAGAACATGAAGTTTCCATACTGAGCGAGGCATTGGAGTGAAGGACGGTTCCATAATGGCTCATTAATTGAAGTATGATAAACATGTAGAGGAAAAAACACACTAACAGAGGACATCTGGTCATGCAGGGATCATGCAATATAGAACTATGCTTCCTTGTTTCTTACAATTGGTAAAAAAAAACATTCTTTCTTTTTTTTTTTTTTTATCTATTCTGATAGTGAAGATCAGAATTTGCCTGTAAAGGTGTATAGTAGAAATATAAGTATTCACAGTGCTTCACTTTTTCCACATGTTGTTATGTTACAGCCTTTTTCCAAAATGGATAAAATTCATTATTTTCCTCAAAATTCTACAAACAATTCCCCATAATGAAAACGTGAAGGAAGTTTGTTTGAAATCTTTGCAAATGTATTAAAAATAAAGAAGGAAAAAAATCCCATGTACAGAAGTATCACAGCTTTTGCTCAATACTTTGGTGAAGCTCCTTTGGCACCAATTAGAGCCTCAAGTCTTGTTGAGTATGATGCTACAAGCTTGGCACTCCTATTTTTGGGCAGTTTCCCCCATTCTTCTTTGCAGGACCTCTCAAGCTCCATCAGGTTGGATGGGGAGGGTCGGTGCACGGCCATTTTCAAATCTCTCTAGAGATGTTCCATCGGGTCTAAGCCCCCGTACACACGGTCGGAGATTCCGGCAACCAAATCCGTCGGATTAATTCCGTCGGATTAATTCCGGAAGAGGTCCGGAAGTGATGTTGCATACACACGGTCGGACTCACTTGTCAGAAAATCCGATTGTACATAACGTGATGACGTTATTTCGTTACGACGGGACTACGTTCAGGCTAGTAGCCAATACAGTAGCTTTGGTCTAGGAATTTGATCTGAGCATGCGTGGCACTTTGTCCGTCAGAGTAGGCTACACATGATCGGAGTATGTCCGATAGGAGCATTTTGTTGGAAAATTTTACCGGCAAGTTGGAAAACTTGGTCCGTCGGATATTCCGACGTAAACAGTCCGATGCAGACCACACACAGTCGGAATATCCGACAAAACAGTCTGATAGGAAACATTCCATCGGAATCTCCGACCGTGTGTACAAGGGCCAAGTCTGGGCTCTGGCTGGGCCAATCAAGAACATTCACAGAGTTGCCCCGTAGCCACTCCTTTGTTATAGGGTCGTTGTCCTGTTGGAAGATGAACCTTTGCCCAAGTCTGAAGTCCAGAGCGCTCTGGATCAGGTTTTCATCAAGGATGTCTCTGTACATTGCTGCATTCATCCTGCATCCCTCGATCCTGACTAGTCTCCCAGTTCCTGATGCTGAAAAACATCCCCACAGCATGATGCTGCCACCACCATGCTTCACTGTAGGGATGGTATTGGTCAGATGATGGGCGGTGCCTGGTTTCCTCCAGACATGGCGCTTGCCATTCAGGCCAAAGAGTTCAATCTTTGTTTCATCAGACCAGAGAATTTTGTTTCTCATGGTTTGAGAGACCTTCAGGTGCCTTTTGGAAAACTCCAGGCGGGCTGTCATGTGCTTTTTACTGAAGAGTGGCTTCCGCCTGGCCACTCTACCATACAAACCTGATTGATGGAGTGCTGCAGAGATGGTTGTTCTTCTGGAAGGTTCTCCTCTCTCCACAGAGAAATACTGAAGCTCTGTCAGAGTGACCATCGGGTTCTTCGTCACCTCCCTGACTAAGTCCCTTCTCCCCCGATCACCAAGTTTGGCTGGGCCGCCCGCTCTAGGACGAGTCCAGGTGGTTCCAAACTTCTTCTATTCACGGATAATGAAGGCCACCGTGCTCATTGGGACCTTCAATGCTGCAGAAAATGTTCGGTACCCTTCTCCAGATCTGTGCCTCCTTACAATCCCGTCTCAGATGTTTACAGACAGTTCCTTGGACTTCGTGGTTTGGTTGCTCGGACATGCACTGTTACCTGTGAGACCTTCTATAGACCTTATATAGACAGGTGTGTTCCTTTCCACATCATGTCCAATCAACCGAATTTACCACTGGTGGAGTCCAATCAAGTTCTATAAACATCTCAAGGATGATCAATGAAAACAGGAGGCACCTGAGATCAAATTTGAATGTCATGGCAAAGGCTTGAAAATACTTATGTACATGGGATTTTTTTGGTTTTTATTTTGAATAAATTTGCAAAGATTTCAAACTTCTTTCAGGTTGTCATTATGGGGTATTGTAATTGGAGATTCTTCTCAATGACCACAAATGTAGGGAGCATTGTTCTCAGGGACCGTCACACTAATGCATCTTGAGATGTAGGCAGAGCCGCTGTTAGAAGTCATGGGGCCCCATACAGCCTACCTGATGGGGCCCCCTTTGACCCCGCCCCCCCTCCCCAAAAGTTGAGGGGGGATATGATACAACAGTTGTGGAAGTGAAAGGTGACTTCAGAACTGCTTGCATCACTTCAACATGAAATCCGACAGTTGCTTTTACAAATATACACACACTCCTGGCTGCTGACCACAGCTGGAAATGCGTGTATGTGTTTGAAAAAGATGTGCTTGCAACAAGGCCCCAGCTCTGATATAAAATGCCATGGTTAAAGGGAAATGGTTGGATGCTGTAAAAATGTAGCTCAGCTGTGCATTTTTACTGCTCCAAAAACACAAGTGTACAGTAGCATCTCACAGTGCCTTGTGATCTTTAGGCCTCATGCACACATTTTTTTACTGCTTCCAAGCACCCCTTCCTGTTATCCTATGTGTCTATGCACACATAGAATTTTTGAATTTTTTGTGGCAGGGGTGTTTACAAGCAGGAAAAAAAAAAAAAAAAACATGGCTAGAGCATCCAGTAGCAGCAGTTTTTTTGACCAAAAAAATGCTTGACAAATGCAAATGCTCCTAAACGCATGTTACCATTAGGCACGTTTACTGCTTGAGCGATAATTCTTTTCATTGACCAGAATAACGTATTATTTTGGCCAATCAAATGAATGCCCAAGTGTTTTATGCCTGTAAATGCTTAGACACTTTTACAAGCCTCAGGCATTTTTTCTGGCAAAAGCCTGCTGCCAAGAGGAGGATCGTTTTTAAAGCATCCTGTGTGCATTAGGCCTTATAGCATTAGGATAATCATTCACACAGCACAGTAGGTGCTCTATGGCACTTTCAAAGTGTGTCACATGCTGTTCGGTGCTGACTTTGCTATGGCTGTACAGACAGTGGTACAATCTGTAACACACAGTACAGCCATAAAGTAACAAAGTCAGCACACAACAGCGGGTGACACACTCTGACAGAGCCATAGAGCACTTCCTGTGCCAATGATTATCCTATGCTGAGAATCATAAGGAACTGTGAGGATGTGGATGATTATATTACAATGGGTGTTGTAACACCTCAACTCACCGTGTGCTGATATCCTCTGCTGCCGCTGCTCGCCTGAGTCGCCTTACTGCTACTTCTCACGCGAAGAGACAGGAAGGAATCACTCCACGGCGCCAGGGGGAAGGCACTACAGAGGACGCACTGGCCGGGACTTAAGCCAGCACGAGGAGCGGGCACGGAAGAGGCATTCTTCCGCACCCGAAATACAAGAAATAGTTCCTACCCTCCTGCTTCGGTGTTTCGCTGGAGGATTTTTTTTTTTTTAAATGACATATCTGTTCAGGTTGCGGGCCCCTCTGCTGGCCAGGCCCGGTATAGCAGGGCCAGTTGTACTGGCCTATTAGCGGCCCTGGATGTGGGTGTAGTAATTGTTAGCGGGGGTTCCCTGAGACCGGAATTTTTTTTTGGGGTTCTCTCCATGGTAAAAGGTTGGGAAAAGCTGTTCTAAAAGGATGAGAGCACTGCCGCTTTTTTCATTACAACACCGAGATTGCTCTGGGGATTATAAGGAAGTCAGACGATCCCATTCAAGGATCAATGGAAAAGGACAATGATAAAACAATCAGCAATTTCTTCAGAAGGGAGACAACTATTGTTGTGGAAGTAAAACAGTTAATGCTTCACCAGAGAACATCAAGTTTCCATACTGAGCGAGGCATTGGAGTGAAGGACGGTTCCATAATGGCTCATTAATTGAAGTATGATAAACATATAGAGGAAAACACACTTATAGAGGACATCTGGTCATGCAGGGATCATGCAATATAGAACTATGCTTCCTTGTTTCTTGCAATTGGTTAAAAAACATTCTTATCTATTCTGATAGTAAAGATCTGAATTTCCCTGTATGGTGTACAGTAGGGATATATCTTCTTTAGATGTATGCCAGGACTACTGTAGGGTGCAGTACATGAGGTCATTAATGGCGAGCCTCGGATAGGAGATGGGGTTCCTGGGCAAAATATTTTATTTTTCTATATTACTCATTAAATACATGTTTATCCTTTTGCTTTGTGTCTAAGTCTAATCCTCTTTTCTCACACTGCTAAGAAGCTTAACCCAATACATAATATAAATATGGATCTGCAAAGGCATGAAGAGATCTTTTCAATGTATAGAGTTTATGTAGCGCTTACCCCCGAGGGGCCGCTGAGAATACACTGGTTCTCCCACAGTAGCACAGAAGTGGTATAGAGGCTGCCAGTCACTCAAGCACAGTCCCATCACATGGACAAATCAGGCTTAAGCCACGTACACGCGATGGGAATTTTGGTCGGGAAAAGCTCTGATGGTTTTCCGGACGGAATTCCGACCGGATTTCGCTCAAGCTGTCTTGCATACACACGGTCACACCAAAGTCCGACCGTCAAGAACACGGTGACGTACGATGGGACTAGAAAAAGGAAGTTCAATAGCCAGTAGCCAATAGCTTCCGTCCCGTAGTTGGATCTGAGCTTGCGAGTTTTTGCGCATCCGAATTGCATACACACGAACGCATTTTCGGATAGGAACTTTTTCCGACCGAAAAATTGAGACCATGCTCTCAATCTTTTGCTGGCCAAGCAAAAGTCCGATGGAGCATATACACGATCGCATTTTCCAACCGAAAGCTTTCATTGGTCTTTTTTCTGTCCGAATTTCCAATTGTGTGTATGCGCCATTAGTCTACAGCAGTGCTGCCTTATACACACAATGGTCTAGATCTCTGCCTCCTCCCCACAGGATCACGCTGCTGCCTTATACACACAATGCTCTGGCTCTCTGCCCCTCTCCCCCAGGATCACACTGCTGCCTTATACACACAATGATCTGGCTCTCTACCCCCCTCCCACAGGATCACACTGCTGCCTTATACACACAATAATCTGGCTCTCTACCCCCCTCCCACAGGATCACACTGCTGTCTTATACACACAATGCTCTAGATCTCTGCCCCCCTCCCCCAGGATCACACTGCTGCCTTATACACACAATGATCTGGCTCTCTACCCCCCTCCCACAGGATCACACTGCTGTCTTATACACACAATGCTCTAGATCTCTGCCCCCCTTCCCCAGGATCACACTGCTGCCTTATACACACAATGCTCTGGATCTCTGCCCCCCTCCCCCAGGATCACACTGCGGCCTTATACACACAATGCTCTGGCTCTCTGCCCCCCTCCCCCAGGATCACACTGCGGCCTTATACACACACAATGCTCTGGCTCTCTGCCCCCCTCCCCCAGGATCACACCTCGGCCTTATACACACAATGCTCTGGCTCTCTGCCCCCTCCCCCTGGATCACACTGCTGCCTTATACATACAATGATCCAGGGGGAGAGGGGCAGAGAGCCAGAGCATTGTGTGTATAAGGAAGCAGTGTGATCCAGGGGGTGGGGGCAGAGAGCCAGAGCATTGTGTGTATAAGGCCGCAGTGTGATCCTGGGGGAGGGGGGTAGAGAGCCAGAGCATTGTGTGTATAAGCCCGCAATGTGATCCTGGGGGAGGGGAGCAGAGAGCCAGAGCATTGTGTGTATAAGGCAGAGAGCTGGAGCACTGTATGTATAAGGCAGCAGTGTGATCCAGGGAGAGAGGGACAGAGAGCCGGATCACAATGCTGCCTTTTACACACAATGCTCCACCCCCTTCCCCGGATCATACGGTTTCCTTATACTCACAATGCTCCGGCTCTCTGCCCCTTCCCCTGGATCACACTGCTGCCTTATACACACGATGCTTTGGCTCTCTGTCCCCCTACCGATGGATCACACTGCTGCCTTATACACACAATGCTCCGGCTCTCTGCCCCCACCCCCCTGAATCACACTGATGCCTTATACAGACTCATCATTGGATCTCACCTCCTTATTCAGCCATGTGCTCAAGCTCTGTGTTCCCTCCCACAGTCTGTGATCAGCGATGCCATTGGAAGTCCCCTCCTTCTTCACCTCCTGCTCGCTGCACTACTCCCGGCGCCTCCCTCTGAGTCAGCACAGTAGCTGGAACTACAGAGGAGGCATCGGGTATCAATGCACACTGACAGCATTGACTATCTTTGAAAACAACACTGGAAACATTGGGCGGTACACATCAGCCACAATGCTGATTTGCAGCAGAACCCCAGGGGATCAGCAACATTTTCTGGATCTTCAGTGGTCCACAGACCACTGGTTGGCGATCGCTGGTCTAGGGGATGTCTTTTTAGTATTTATTGCTGAAGAACTTTAACAGGAGAGGGGTTTAGGGTCACAAGATGCTCCAAAACGATCAGTAACAACGATAGGACAACTTTTCTCTAATCTTTCAATAGCAGCTTTTTGGAGGTAGCAGAAAATGACCAGTATATCTAAGCCCTTGTGCACACGGTCGGACATTCCGACAACAAAATCCGTCGGATTTTGTCCGACGGATTTTGTCCGAAACTGGTGTTGCATACACACGATCGGACAAAGTTGTCGGAAAATCCGATTGTTCGTAACGTGATGACGTTATTTAGTTACGACGGGACTACGTTCAGGCTAGTAGCCAATAGCTTTGGTCTAGGAATTTGATCTGAGCATGCGTGGCACTTTGTCCAATCGGAATTCTCTACACACAATCGGACAAAGTCCGATCGGATCATGTTGTTGGAAATTTTTTATATCCAGCTCTCAAACTTTGTTGGTAGGACATTCTGACGGAAAAAGTCAGATGAAGCCCACACACCGTCGGATTATCCGACAACATGGTCCGATCGGACATTTTCCGTCGGAATGTCCGACCGTGTGTACAAGGGCTAAGACTCCCAAAAATGATATATGAATGAATGATTTGTATAGCGCTGCGAATGCGAACTGAATCGCCTCAACAATACGTTGATTTGACCGTTACAATACAACGTTCTTCACAAATCAGGACTCGTTTATTGCCTGCCTCACCACCCTGAACTTACCCAACAAGTTACTGCTGTCCCACCAAATGACCACTCTGGCACCCCATCTTCTGGGAGCTGACATGATGCGTGCACCATGCATGTGCAATCACCTCTCAGCCCTTAGAAGGCAAGCAATAAGCCACACTTGGGTAACCACCATGGGCCAACCATAGGCAGCCAGACTGTGGGGGTGGAGAAGAAGCCCAAGGTGGTCCATTCTAAGTCATGTGTAAGCAGAGGGAGATGCACCTTCATCCTGGATGCTGGAAGAACCTATCCTGGGACTGATGGGAAAATGTTCTCTTTAAAAGGACAGGGGATGGTCCTCCTTAGAGGTATTCGCGTTGGTTCCTTTTCTTGGTTACCTGTATCGGGGTGGATGGTGAAGGCAGGTAAGTATCCCTCTCTGTGCACGATCCCATATTTCACTTGCCCGTTCACTCCGCTGTCAGCGTCTTTTGCCTCCACTTGAAGCACAAACGTCCCCAGGGGTTGGTTTTCTAGAATCGAGGCGTTCTTGCTGTACTCGGCACACTACAAAGACAAATTTGCTAAGTTGGGATATTTACAAAATGACCATCACCTTAAAATAATTGTCAATGATTTTTTGATAAGAGGGCTACCGCTCATAATTAGGGGCTGCTGTGAACTACAATGAGCCTTTGTGGGTATGAGACCCCCCCACCCCACCCCCACCCGTGTCTCTGACAAAGATTTTCCATATTTTCCTGGAAAGTCTCTTCTACACCCATTCAGTGAGTTATTTTTTCCCCCTCGGTTGATCCCGGGTGTCTGAGAATCTGATGAAGACATTGGCTAGTTACTTGATGTCCTACCAGATTAATTAAGAAAGACCAGTCAAGGTTACTTTTTCTAAAGGGGAGGGGGTCACGGCTAGATGGCTAGATATGTTTAAAGTGGAACTAAACTCTCACAATCAGCACTGATTATTTTTAATGCGAATATACTATATTGTCAAAAGTATTGGGACACCTGCCTTTAGACGCACATTACCTTTAATGGCATCCCAGTCTTAGTCCGTAGGGTTCAATATTGAGTTGGCTCACCCTTTGCAGCTATAACAGCTTCACCTCTTCTGGGAAGGCCGTCCACAAGGTTTAGGAGTGTGTCTATGGGAATGTTTGACCATTCTTCCAGAAGGGCATTTGTGAGGTCAGGCTAGGTTGGACTAGAAGTCGTGGATTGCAGTCTCCGCTCTAACTCATCCCAAAGGTGTTCTATCGGGTTGAGGTCAGGACAGTCAAGTTCCTCTACCCCAAACTCGCTTTGTGCACTGGTCCAAATCATTTGGTGGAGGGGGGATTATGGTGTGGGGCTGTTTCTCAGGGGTTGGGCTTGGCCCCTTAGCTCCAGTGAAGGGAACTCTTAAGGCGTCAGCATAACAAGACATTTTGGACAATTTCATGCTCCTAACTTTGTGGGAACAGTTTGGGGATGGCCCCTTCCTGTTCCAACATGACTGCACACCAGTGCACAAAGCAAGGTCCATAAAGACATGGATGAGCGAGTTTTGGGGTGGAGGTTGGTTGGTTGCTCAGCAGAATTGGAGCACTGGCGGCGTGTACGTCCCCTACCCATGAGTGCCTAAACACATATATATGCGATTCTGAACAGCATGGTCGCCCTGTAGCGGTAAATCTGCTATAGGTCGGTTGGAAAGCGGTTCCTCTAACATCTCATATTCACTTTATGATGCCTCCTTTGTTCCTCCCTTTAGCTGACAGGAGTGATATAGTGAAATATCCAGTACTTCTGGGTACAGGGGAGCATACGACTCAGCCCTCTATCTTCCTTGGTGTTGTCACATGGGGGAAGGGTGGGTCTTCAGCCATGTGTAAGCTCCAGTTTTGTGACTTGGATATACAGAATTCTGATTGGTGACTTGAAATAAAGGTAACTCAAACACACCTGATGAAAAATGGGCTTATTATTATTGATGTCATCCACTCGAACAAGGACTGTGGCCGTGCTGGTGAGGCTGTGCGGACCGCCGGAGGCGTTGTCGTCTGCCGCGGTTACATACAAGATGTACTCAGTCCCATGGAGCTGGGGAAGAGGGCTTGGGCCAAGGCGAATAAGACCTGTTAATTGGCAGAAAATTATTAGTTTCTTCTTTATATTCAATAGGATTTCAAACATACATATATCTCAGGGGTCTCCAAGGTTTCTACACAAAGGGCCAGTTTATTATCATTCAGACTTTAGTCAGGCCAGACTGTGGCCATTGGGAGTAAACGATGTCCTGGTGTCAGTGGGAGTAAACAATGCCACATTGTTGGTGTCATTGGAAGGAATTATGCATCATTGTTGGTGTCATTGGGAGAAATTGTGCCTCATTGTTGGTGTCACTGGCAGGAATTGTGCTCTAATGAGGGTGATATTGGGAGAAATTGTACCTCACCATTGGTGTTATTGGGAGGAATTGTACCCCATTGTTGGTGTCATTGGGGGGCATTGTGCCTGACCATTGGTGTCATTGGGAGGAATTGTGACCCATCGTTGGTGTCATTGGTAGGAATTGTGCCCCATCATTTTTGTTATTGGGAGGAATTGTGCCACATCATTGGTGCCATGGGGAGGAACTGTGGTCCATCGTTCGTGTGATTGGGAGGAATTGTGTCCCATCATTGGTGTGGTTGAGAGGAATTTTGCCTTACTATTGGTGTCATTAAGAGGAACTGTGCCCCATAATTGTTGTTTTTTTTCAGGAGCAATTGTGCCCTATTGTAGGTGTCATTGGGGGGCATTGTGCCTGACCATTGGTGTCATTGGAAGGAATTGTGCCCCATTATTAATGTCATGGGGAGGAATTGTGCCCCATCTTTGGTGTCATTGGGAGGAATTGTGTGCCATCATTGGTGTCATTAGGAAGAATTGTGTCCTATCATTGGTGTCATTGTGATGAATTGTGCCCCATCATTGGTGTCATGGGTAGGAATTGTGTCCCATCATTGGTGTCAGTGTGATGAATTGTGCCCCATCATTGGTGTCATGGGTAGGAATTGTGTCCCATCATTGGTGTCAGTGTGAGGAATTGTGCCCCCTTGCTGGTGTCTTTGGGAGGAATTGTTCCTCACCATTGGTGTCACTGGGGGACGTTTGCCTTATTGATGGTGTCATAAGGAGGATTGGTGCCCCCTTGTTGTTGTCAATGGATGGGATGCAACAGAAGCCAGCAAAGGGCTGCATCTGGCCCTTGAGCCCCCACTTAGAGGCCACTGATAAATATCTTGACTGTCGATTAGCAAAATTAAGAGCTTTAATTTCCCTGAAATTCTGGTGAAAAAAAAAAGATATTTTTGGGAAAAGGCTTTGACATTAATGGGAAAGGCCAAACTAGGGTGATTTTTTGAAAATTTTAAGGGTTCTATAAGCTTTTTGACGGTGAAAGTAACGGGAAGCTCATTTCAACTATCCTGGACCTATTCTATTCTTACACAAAAAATTTCCATCATTAGCCTCACTGTTTAATTTCTTATTTTTAATTTTTTTAAAAAAAGAATAAATAGATAAAAGAAGAAAAATGTAATAAATAAATTGGAAAAACACCATTAGCACCCTCTATTATGTCTCGGTTTATTGAGACAAATTGTTTAAGGTTTCTGGAGGAATTAATATAGCGTAGTCAATAGACTTCAAAGCACAATATAAGGGATGCTTGGAGAATTATTAAAACTTCCACAGAATATTTTCAGGTTTGTATCTCTCAGAATGAAAAACCTAGCGGATCAATGGTCTGTGAATTAGATGTCTGATCTTACTGCATAGTTGTAACATCTGTACATTGAAGGGATATTATTATTATTATTATCATCTTTTTTTAAACAACGTCTGGGATCTGGGTATTCAATGCTCCATTTTTTTTTTTCCTTTCTCTTTTTTTTTCCTTCTTGTTGCATTAGTTAGATCTTTGTCTGCTTCTCCTGTGTAATTGCTACATGGTAAAATTTAACTGGTAGAAAGTGGACTGAAATAGAGAATTGATCCTTTTTTTTTTTTGGAAATATTTTTTTTTTAACTCTAATTATTTTTATTAGGATTCTAAAAAAATATATTGCAATTCTAATAATGTAGATTAAAATATTTTATTAATTTTAATAAAATTTAAATGAATAAAAAAAAAAATGGCAGTACACAAATAACAGTAACACGCTATACAACCTCTACCTGGCCTCAAAACCCCCAGAAACTCCACATTTTTCTACACTTTTTTTTTTTTTTCTACACTTAACCATGGCTTTTGCTATACAATACCTTTGATGCATATTTGAAATGTTTTTTTAATATTTTATAGAGCAATGTATACTAAGAGCTATAACCTTGTCACTAAGTGTACTTATTGTACCTACGTGCTCTATTGTATATTTCAGCCCTGTGCCTTTCTTTTTTCTTGTAAACTCTTTATGATAAAAATCTTAATAAAACATATATTGTAAAAACTGTACAATACATCCAGAGCAACAACACAGTGATTAAAAAGGTGGCAACTTAAAAAATTATGCCTATTTGAACTTGTGATATTATTTAACCACTTTCAGCCCCCGGACCATTTTGCTGGCTTAAGACCAGACCACTTTTTGCGATTCGGCACTGCGTCGATTTAACTGACAATTGCGCGGTCGTGCGACTTGGCTCCCAAACAAAATTTACGTCCTTTTTTTCCCACAAATAGAGCTTTCTTTTGGTGGTATTTGATCACCCCTGCGGTTTTTATTTTTTGCGCTATAAACAAAAATAGAGAGACAATTCGTATTCATTCCGTTCACTAACAGCCAAATTTGAAAGGAAATTACAATACCTATAATTTAATAGTTACTATTTCAGATTTTCAAATTTTCTCGTTTTTCGGATTTTCGAATTTCGCATTTCCAAATTTCCGAATTTTCTAATATCCGAATGTACGAATTTACAAAAATATGAATTTTCTAATTTACGAATGTACGAATGTGTGAATTTGCGAATGTATGAATTTTCTAATTTACGAATGTACGAATTTACAAATTTACGAATTCACAAATGTATGAATGTATGAATGTGCGAATGTATGAATTTACTAATGTACAAATTTACTAATTGCGATCATAAGGAATGACCTGGAAAACTAAAAAAAAAACAAAAAACAAATGAAACTAAAACAAAAAATTTTTTGGCAGTGCACATGTCTAATTATTATTACTTATATTATTATTATTACTTTTTTTTTTGTTTTCATTCTTTAACCACTTGCCGCCCGCCCTATTACAAATTGACGGCGGCAAAGTGGTTTCATTATCCTAACCGGACGTCATATGACGTGATTAGGATAATGAGCCGCTGCGCGCCCCCGGGGGCGCGCATCGCGGCGATCGTTGTTGCGGGGTGTCAGTCTGACACCCGGCAACTACGATCTCGGTAAAGAGTCTCCGACGAAGACTCTTTACCATGTGATCAGCCGTGTCCAATCACGGCTGATCACAGTGTAAATGGGAAGAGCCGGTGATCGGCTTTCCCTCACTCGCGTCTGTCAGACGCGAGTAGAGGAGAGCCGATCGGCTGCTCCTCTGACAGAGGGGGTCTGTGCTGATCGATTATCAGCACAGCCCCCCCGAGGATGCCCACACTGGACCACCAGGGACGCCACTAGACCACCAGGGAAAAGGTAATAAAAACCCACAATCCTCCCTAGACCACCAGGGTGCCAGTCAGCACAATGGGTGCCAATCAGTGCCCATAATGGATGCCAATCAGTGGCCACAATGGGCATCACTGATTGGCATGCATTATTGTTTGGCACTGATTGGCATCCATTACTATAACACCAATGCCGCCTATGAGTGCCCACCTGTGCCGCCTGAGTGCCCACCTGTGCCGCCTGAGTGCCCACCTGTGCCGCCTATGAGTGCCCACCTGTGCCGCCTATGAGTGCCCACCTGTGCCGCCTATCTATGCCCACCTGTGCCGCCTATCCATGCCCACCTGTGCCGCCTATCCATGCCCATCCGTGCCGCCCATCCGTGCCAGCTATCAGTGCCAATTTGTGCCACCTATCAGTGTCCGTCCGTGTCGCCCATCCGTGTCGCCCATCAGTGCCGCCCATCAGTGCCACTTCATTGGTGCCACATTGGTGCCCATCAGTGCCACCTTATCAGTGCCCATCAGTGTAGCCCCATCAGTGCCCATCAGTGAAGGAGAAAACGTACTTATTTACAAAGTTTTGAAACTGAAACAAAAAAAAACATTTTTTTTTTCAAAATTTTCGGTATTTTTTTATTTGTAGCGCAAAAAATAAAAACCGTAGAGGTGATCAAATACCACCAAAAGAAAGCTCTATTTGTGGGAAAAAAATGATAAAAATTTCATTTGGGTACAGTGTAGCATGACCGCGCAATTGTCATTCAAAGTGCGACAGCGCTGAAAGCTCAAAATTGGTCTGGGCAGGAAGGTGTTTAAGTGCCCTGTATTGAAGTGGTTAATGTCAAATTTTGATTAGATCTGGAAAAATACATTTTCTTTTTCAACTTCTGTCTTAAAACCGAACTCTTGTAATATATTAAAGAGACTCATTAATGCAGCTCAGTAATCATTAACACCTAATTTGAACTGGTATCGGCCTCCTGTAGTGGAAGAAGCAGCACAGGGAGCCAGTTTTGGTGCTGACAGATAGCATGCCGATAGGAGGAGGAAGCAGAGTGACTAAGAGTCATGAGCTCAATACTGAGCTGCTTCTCCTTTCACTGTCCAGCCACAGGTTGGGGGCTGGTCCGGGATGGCTTGGCTTTAGAGGAAGTGGGTTGAACTTTGCTGGCCGTCATTTAACCTGAAAGACTGAGGATATATATATTTTAAAAAAAACAGTTCTGCTGGGGACATCTCCAGATGGAAAGTGAGTATTGCAGCAAAAGCTGTTTGTTTTTTATTTTATTTTTTATTTATATTTTAACCATTAATAGACTATTTATTTAGATTTTTTACTGGAGTTCTGCAAAGGCAAAGAATTATCCTCTTGATAAAGGCAACAGAAAAAGATAACATGCAAAGGGGCACTGACCCACACCAACCAATCAGAACGCTTTTGTTCACTGACCCGACTACAGTAAACTCTGGCAGTGCGCAGTCTTTACATCACCATTCCTCCCTGCAAACTACTTATTATAAGAGAGAGCCCGCAATCTATCGGTTTGGCCGCAGAATAATTGCATCTCTAGTCTGATGACACCAAGTGCTTTATTGCATTGATTTCTGTTGGGTAGAAAATGCCGGGTCCAATCAATAAAGTGCCTTCAGAAACTCTATTTGCACAGTCTGACGCGTAAACACTCTGGAGTCTGCTCCTCGAAAACCGTGATTACCTTTCTGAGGATCAATAACGAAATTTCCCTCCTTGTTTCCTTCAGAGATTTCATAAGTGACTCGGTCTCCGTCAGGGTCGAACGCTTGCACTGTGGCCACCAGGGTGTTGGGGGCTGCGTCTTCTGACACAAATGTCCGGTATCTGGAAAATAGGACACGAAGGTTTCAGACGATGCATGCAATTATTATTTGGGGGGGGGGGGGAGTATAATTGGTCGGGCACCTTGCATTTTGTAGATTACGCTCCCCAGTGGCACAAACGCCGCACTTTCTATAGCCATGTAAAATGAACCGAAAACAAAGGTCTCTGCACACCTGTTTTGACTCCCACCATATTTATTTGATATCATAGAGAAAAGCTGTGTAGCACCCTCCTAGATAGGCGGCAGGACAAGGTACATTTAGTTTTGGCTCACTGTAACCAGTGTGTTTTATTTGCTGCAGGTTTGATTGCTCTCATTGCTTTCTGGAGAACTGTGGGTTGTTCTGGAATATTGGAGTGGAGCAAGGCACATGGGCAGCATAAATATGTATACAGTTCTAGTCCTTGGTGTGTGCACAGGGCGTGCCGGTTGTGCCTGGGCACACCCTAATCACCCTGTGCACAATAGCATTAATCACTCTGTGTGCTGGCAGGGAGATGAGAAAGATTCCCCTCTAACTGGCTCTGCCATAAGAGAAGTACTTCTCTTTTACTGTGCTGGTGGGGAGATGGGAAGAATCTCAGTCTGGTTCTGATATATATATATATATATATATATATATATATATATATATATATATACATATACATATATACATATATCTATCTATCTATCTATCTATCTATCTATATATATATATATATATATATATACATATACACACACACACACACTTTCTGTCTGGTTCTGATATATGTATATCTAGATATTTATATCTGTATATATATATATATATATATATATATTAGGGCTGCGGAAATTAAAGATTAATTCCTTGATTAATCGTTAATTTTTTTGATCAATCATTTGATCGATCAAAATACTCACGTCTCCGCCGGCTTCCAGGTCTTCAGGAAGTTCCGTCGGAGATCCGGTGACATCACGGACATCGACGTCACCGGACTCCTCCCCCCTTCCCCAAGTGCCTCTGTCTGCTAACAAAGGGAAGGGGGGAGGAGTTCTGATTGAACGTTACGCATCACGTCACCCGCTGCTGCCCTACGGAACTAACAGGATTGTCGGCTTTATATGCTGTGCTTTTAGCATCTTTATGTGGAGTTGTTGTTTGAACACAAAAATGTAATCTTATACTTAAGCGGTGAGCACTTTGATCTTTTCTTTCTACCCATGACCTGGCGTCCTTGCTGAGATCTAAGGAGACGTGAGAGAAGTTTATGGTCCGTGTTAACCCTTTTGATACCCGCTTGCATGACCACCTGTTTGCACAGGGGTCCATGCCATAAGGTGAGAGTGATTAGTTAGACCGGAGGTGGAGGGATTGTCACACTACTGTGGGGAAAAAACAATTACTTACATCAGTGCTACAGTTTGAATTTAAAATGTATTTGTGTGAACTGTGAAGTTAAGTCATGGATTGTGGAAACTAACTAGTATCGGGTGATTGTATATAGTGTATACCACATTTACCAATAGTAATGCAGAGTTGCAATGCAAGGAGATCAGCTAAAAGTAGTTGGATCTGTATGTGCGTTATAATTAATCGAAATTAGTCAATTAAAAAATAAATCGAACATGAAAATTTTAATCAGTAACAGCCCATATATATATATATATATATATATATATATATATATATTATATATATATATATATATACATATACATATACATATATATATATATATATATATATATATATATATATATATATATATATACATACATATATATATACACATATACACAGATATATATTTATATATATATATATATATATTTATATATATATATATAAATATATATAACGCCCTAAGCTCAAAAAACAACATGAGCTTCTTCGGGGCAGATTACAGGCATTTTTTCTGCCTTTTACATTGGTGACCTGAACAAAATTGTGGCAAAATCGCAGTAAAAACGCGGACAAAGGCACGCAACTTTGAAACGCTCAGGTGTGAATGCAGCCTTAAAGTTAGATTAGGGGGTTAGGTTGAGCTTGACATGGCTGGGAGTTAAAGTAAGGCTTCAGGCTAGGGTTTTGGATTAGAGTTATATTATGAAGAATATATATATATTGTATTTGTTTATACAACAGAAGAAAAATCAAAATCAAACCAATATTTGGCGTGGCTACCCCTTGGTTTCAAACCAGCATCAATTCCTACACTTCAAGAGTTTGTACACTTACAGAACATCAGGGAATTTGTAGGATTCGTTTCAGGCATGAATAATCAATTATACCAGGCAGGTGCTAATGATCATCAATTTGATATGTGGGGTGAAACTGGGCGAGGAACAGGAAAACTCTGCTATTCAAGTGAGACTGTGGAAGACTGTTTCATGCCACAGGTCATAGACCATGGCAAGACAACAAGACACAAGGTAGTTTTACTGCATCACCAAGGTCTCACCCAGGCAAAGATTTCAGAGCAGGCCGGGGCTTTAAGATGTGCTGTTCAAGCTCTTTTGAAGGAGCACAAAGTAACGGGCAACGCTGAGGTCAGCCAAGGAAGCTTAATGCAGCAGATAAAAGGCTTACTAGGCTTACTTCCCTCTGACGCACAGACCTGGCGGAAACCAGTGGGACCCAGATACACCCATCCACTGTCCGGAGAAGTCTGGCCAGAAGTGGTTTCATGGAAGAAATGTGGCCAAAAAGCCAAACCTCTGATGTAGGCAAAGCGACTCAACTATGCAGGAAAACATAGGAACTGAGGTGCAGAAAAATAGCAGCAGGTGCTCTGAACTGATGAGTCAAAATGAAAAATATTTTGCTGTAGCAGGAGTAAGTTTGTTGGCTAAGGGCTGGAGAGAGGTACAATAATGAGTGTCTGCAGCCAACTGTGAAGCACGGTGGAGGTTCCTTGCACGTTTGGGGCTGCATTTCTGCAAGTGGAGTTGGAAATTTGGTCAGGATCAATGGTGTCCTTAATGCTGAGAAATACAGGCAGATACTTATCCCTCATCCCATACCATCAGGGAAGCCTGTGATTAGCCTCAAATTTATTCTGCAGCAGGACAACGATCCCAAACATACAGCCAATCTCATTAAGAACTATTGTCAGTGTTAAGATGAACAAGGAGTCCTGAAAGTGATGGTTTGGCCCCCACAGAGCCCTCATCTCAACATCATGCAGTCTGTCTGGGATTACATGAAGAGACAGGAGGATTTGAGACAGCCGACATCCACAGAAGATCTGTGATTAGTACTTGAAGCTGTTGAGTCTCCTTCAAAAGCTGTGTGCAAGTCTACCTAGAAGAACTGATGCTGGTTTGAAGGGAAAGGGCGGTCACATCAAATATTGATTTGCTTTGGACTTCTCCTCTGTTTATTTACTTTAAATTTTGTTAATTGATAAAAAATCCCCTGCAGATTTTTGCCCACTTGCAAAGAAATGAGGGGTCTATAATTTTTATTATAGGTGTATTTTAAATGATAGAGACAGAATATCAACCAAAAATACAGAAAAAAACACATTAAAAAATGTTATAAATTGAGTTGCAGTTTAGTGAGTAAAATAAGTATTGATCCCCAAGCAAAACATGACTTAGTACTTGGTGGAGAAACCCTTGTTGGCAATCACAGAGGTCAGACGTTTCTTGTAGGTGACCAGGTTTGCACACATCTCAGGAGGGATTTTGGCCCACTCTTTCTCTAAATCCTTAGGGTTTCTTGGCTGTCGCTTGGCAACTCAAAGTTTCAGCTCCCTCCATACATTTTCTATAGGATTAAGGTCTGGAGACTGGCTAGGCCATTCCATGATCTTAATGTGCTTCTTCTTGAGCCACTCCTTTGTTGCCTTGGTGGTATGTTTAGAGTCATTGTCATGCTGGAAGACCCATCTATGACCCATTTTCTCATCCAAGATTTAACAATACATGGCCCCTTCCATTGGTCCCTCAATGCGGCAAAGTCGGCCTGTACCTTTAGTAGAGAAAGAGTCCCAAAGCATCATGTTTCCACCTCCGTGCTTGACTGTATGGATGGTGATCTTAGGGTCATAGTCAGCATTTTTCTTTCTCCACACACCGCGAGTCGAGTTTATGCCGAAGAGCTCAATTTTGGTCTCATCTGACCACAGCACTTTCTCCCATTCCTTCTCTGAATCATTTCAATGTTCATTGGCAAACTTTAGACGGACCTGTACATGTGCCTTCCTGAGGAGGGGGACCTTGCGGGAGCTGAAGGATTTCAATCCTTGGTGGCGTATTGTGTTACAAATGGTTGGTTTGGTGACTGTGGTCCCAACTGCCTTGAGATCATTCACATGCTCCTTCCCGTGTAGTTCTGGGCTGATCCCTCACTTTTCTCATGATCATCCTCACCCCATGAGGTGAAATCTTGCATAGAGCTCCAGACCGAGGGCTATTGATGGTTATTTTGTATTTCTTCCATTTGTGAATAATCGCTCCAACAGTTGTCTCCTTCTCACTAAGCTTCTTGCTGATGGTCTTGTAGCCCATTCCACCCTTGTGCAGGTCTACAATCTTGTCCCCGATGTCCTTTGACAGCTCTTTGGTCTTGCCCATGATGGTGAGGATTGAATGGAAGAAAGATTCTATGGACAGGTGTCTTTTATACACATAACGAGTTGTCGTTAGGAGCACCTTCTTCCATTGGCAGGACTAATCTGTGTACCACATGAGCACCTACTGTAGCCAGTCTGTGGGAGCCAGAATCATTGTTGGTTGGTAGGGGATCAAATACTTGTTTTACTCACTGAACTGCAACTCAATTTATAACATTTGTATCATGTTTTTTTCTGGATTTTTGGTTGATATTCTGTCTCTAGCATTTAAAATACACTTATGATAAATACTATAGACCAGCATTTCTCAACCTTTTCAACACAGAGGAACCCTTGAAATAGTTCTCCAGTCTCGGGGGAACCCCTACTAAAAATTAGAAATCTACAACTCATGATACATTAGTGTGATGGTCAGTGGGAAGAATGGTCCTTACACTTGTGGTCATTGGGAAGAATTACCTCCTTACAGATAGCCAAAAAGATCACTGGTGTCGGTGGGAACTTATCTGAGAGGCAGAAATGGCCCAATGCTGAAGGAACCCCTACAACCTCTGGAGGAACCCTGGTTGAGAATCACTGCTATAGACCCTTCATTTCTTTGTAACTGGACAAACTTACAAAATCTGTAGGGGACAAAATCATTTTTTTCCCCCAATGTGTATGTGTATATATATATATGTACCTAGATTTATCACCTACAATTTGTGAGGAAATCCAGGGCTTGTGTCTGATATCGAGAGAGAAAAAAAAACAGTCTTTTCAGAATCTTAATAAATCTTGTACTGGCTCCTGGAGCTTGGAGACTTTGTAGAGCTTTGGTTAAGATAAAGCCTTTGTCCCTGGATCCACATCTTACCTGGCAGAACCGGTCAAGAACTGACCTGAGTTTACTAATTCGGACAAGCAGATATTTTATTTGTTTTATACAATGGACTTGCAATACATATCTCTGCTGTTAAAACCGTATTTGTTTGCTGAATCAAACTGCAGAACAAACCTGCTTGGAGTGTTTATGGGTGTCCTTGTCTCGGGCATGACTTACCACTGCAAATACTACTTAGGTCTGCCCACTTACTATAATATATATATATATATATATATATATATATATATATATATATATATATATATACACAGTGGTGTGAAAAAGTGTTTGCCCCCTTCCTCATTTCCTGTTCCTTTGCATGTTTGTCACACTTAAGTGTTTCGGAACATCAAACCAATTTAAACAATAGTCAAGGACGACACAAGTAAACACAAAATGCAATTTGTAAATGAAGGTGTTTATTATTAAAGGTGAAAAAAATCCAAACCATCATGGCCCTGTGTGAAAAAGTGATTGCCCCCTAAACCTAATAACTGGTTGGGCCACCCTTAGCAGCAACAACTGCAACCAAGCGTTTGCGATAACGTGCAATGAGGCTTTTACAGCGTCCTGGAGGAATTTTGGCCCACTCATCCTTGCAGAATTGTCCTAATTCAGTTACATTAGAGGGTTTTCGAGCATGAACAGCCTTTTTAAGGTCATACCACAACATCTCAATAGGATTCAGGTCAGGACTTTGGCTAGGCCACTCCAAAGTCTTCATTTTGTTTTTCTTCAGCCATTCGGTGGTGGACTTGCTGGTGTGTTTAGGATCATTGTCCTGCTGCAGAAACCAAGTTCGTTTCAGCTTGAGTACACGAACAGATGGTCGGACATTCTCCTTCAGGATCTCTTGGTAGACAGCAGAATTCATAGTTCCTTTTATCACGGCAAGTCTTCCAGGTCCTGAAGCAGCAAAACAGCCCCAGACCATCACACTACCACCACCAAATTTTACTGTTGGTATAATGCTCTTTTTATGAAATGCAGTGTTCCTTCTACACCAGATATACTTGGACACACACCTTCCAAAGAGTTCCACTTTTGTCTCATCGGTCCACAGAATGTTGTCCCAAAAGTCTTGGGGATCATCAAGATGTGTTGTGGAGAAATTGAGACGAGCTTTGATGTTCTTTTTGCTCAGCAGTGGTTTTCTCCTTGGAACTCTGCCATGCAGGCCATTTTTGCCCAGTCTTTTCCTGATGGTGGAGGCATGAACGCTGACCTTAACTGAGGCAAGTGAGGGCTGCAGTTCCTTGGACGTTGTTGTGGGGTCTTTTGTGACCTCTTGGATGAGTCGTCGCTGCGCTCTTGGGGTAATTTTGGGCGGCCGGCCACTCCTGGGAAGGTTCACCACTGTTCCATGTCTTCGCCATTTGTGGATAATGGCTCTCACTGTGGTTCGCTGGATTCCCAAAGCTTTGGAAATGGCTTTATAACCCTTTCCAGACTGATAGATCTCAATTACTTTCTTTCTCAATTGTTCCTGAATTTCTTTGGGTCTCGGCATGATGTGTAGCTTTTAAGGATCTTCTGGTGGACCTTACTGTGTCAAGCAGCTCCTATTTAAGTGATGCCTTGATTGTGAACAGGTGTGGCAATAATCAGGCCTGGGTGTGGCTAGAGAAATTGAACTCAGGTGTGGACAACCACAGTTATAGTATGTTTTAACAAGGGGGGCAATCACTTTTTCACACAGGGCCATGATGGTTTGGATTTTTTTTCACCTTTAATAATAAACACCTTCATTTACAAATTGCATTTTGTGTTTACTTGTGTTGTCCTTGACTATTGTTTAAATTGGTTTGATGTTCCGAAACACTTAAGTGTGACAAACATGCAAAGGAACAGGAAATGAGGAAGGGGGCAAACACTTTTTCACACCACTGTACACATACACACACAAACACACACACACACATACATACATACATATATATATATATATATAAATATATTAGGGCTGTTACTGATTAAAAATTTTGTGTTCGATTAATCAAAATTTTTTTTAATTGATTAATCGACTAATTTCAATTAATTATAACGCACATACAGATCCAACTACTTTTAGCTGATCTCCTTGTATTGCAACTCTGCATAAGTCAGCGGTAAATGTGGTATACACTATATACAATCACCCGACACTAGTTAGTTTCCACAATCCATGACTTAACTTCACAGTTCACACAAATACGTTTTAGGCTGGATTCACACTGCTGCGGGGGGAGATCCGGATGTGATTCGCACCGCAAATCACATCCGATCTCCGTAGCGATGCGAGTACAGCCATACAGATAGTATGGCGGAATTCGCATCGCTCCCGCAGCAAACTCGCACGGGACCCTTTTTTTGGTCCGCAACAGAATCGGATCGCATGGGGGTTCACACCATGTGATCCGATTCCTGTGCAAGTCGGCAGATCGCACTGCGATATGCGGACGGATCTGGGGGTGTCATTAACATATCATTGACACTCCCAGCCGTCCGCATAGGGCAGTGTGAACTGCCGGCGGGAGTAATGCGATGCGGGAAAACGCTGCGGATTCGCGGCGTTCCCGCATCGCAGCGGTGTGAACCCGGCCTTAAAGTGGTTATAAACCCTTACAAACCACTTTGACCTACAGGTAAGCCTAGATTAAGGCTTACCTGTAGGTCCAAGAAATATCTCCCAAACCTACACGGTTTAGGAGATATTTGCCCGAAGACGGGCACCGCTGTCTACAGCGCATGCGCCGTAGACAGCGGCGCGCAGGCGCACTGAGCGTGGCATCTTCGATGACGAATCACAGCGCCGGAATCACAGCGCCGGAGCAGCGAGACCCACGGAGACCCACCAAGAAGATGGACGCTCGGAACTACAGGGGACAGCGGTGACTTCGCTGGCTCCTATGTCAGTTAAGTGACACATAATGGACTACTATGCGATGCATAGCAGTCCATTATGCTTTGCCTTTGCAGGGAATTAAAGAGGAAGTAAACTCATCAGGGTTTACTTCCTCTTTAAATTCAAACTGTAGCACTGATTTAAGCAATTTTTTTTTTCCACAGTAGCGCGACAATCCCTCCACCACCGGTCTAACTAATCACCCTCACCTTATGGCA